>NC_058130.1:617725606-617798905 GCF_016433145.1 Gracilinanus agilis
AGGAGATAATATTATAGATGATTATGTCATGATTATTATTACTCTAAATTAACATTGATTATTAATTATAGCACATTTATATTTTATATTTGTAATATATTTTATTTAATATCACATATTAATACATATGTTTTATTTAATATAATATACTTCTAGATTTTATAATATATTTTATTTAATATACTATATTAACATGTTTTATGTTTTATTTAATATAATATTTCTATATGTTACAATATATTTTATTTAATATAATATAATGCCTAATTTATAATATAATAAGTTGTATTATATTGATTATTAATTTATTTTAGCAGTGTTGGTTTTAATGAATTATATTTTAAATATGAATAAATATTAATGTAGCATATGTTATACAATTTTATTGTATTATATATAATATTAAAATAAGTGTTGTTAATATAGTGTTACATATTCTATGATATAACCATATTTATATATAATTATAAAACAATAATAATAGATGATTGTATCATGATTATAGAGAAGATAGCTGCATTAGTGATGGTCCTATTCTCATCCAGGAATGAAATACACATGTCGGGTCCCTCTTCCTAATACTGAGAACTCTTAGCAAGTGGATGAAAGTCTCAATTGAAAAGAGGTCCAGTGACTAGCCAGCTTCTCGCAATAGACTTTTCCTCGTCATATGGGTAAGATCCCTAAAATATCCGGCTCGCACATTGGCATGTTTCGTTAGGATGTGACTCAAAACGTTGCTAAAGGAAATCTTCCGGATAACCAGGTTTGTTGGCTTGCAGGAATGCATTTGCGCAGCCATCGAATTCGTGTCCACAATAAGGAGTACCTAATCTCTACCAAAGATGCGTTTGTCTCCGGGCTTTCTGACTAATAAGGTTTGGGGCATTTTGTGAAAGATAGCTGGTAGGCAGGCGTTCTGCCTTTCCTGGATGCCTGTCCAATAGCCGAGCTTAAAAAGGATTAATTAATCGATGAATAAATCCTAGTCTCACTTCACGCTACAAAGACCCATTCGCCTAAATAGCGACATTCAGTTTGAAGAGCTATGCTTTTCTGTAAATACACATAAAGGAAATTCTTTCCCCATCTGCTCCAGAAGCCTATTTAAGTACAAAACTAGTCACAGAGCTAGATTTACAAACTGCGTCCTCCTGGATTGGAGCTTGGCAGTTGCGGGTGGGAAGGAAGTTATTTTCAGAGGGTTATAAGATTTAGAATTGGAGGGTGCTTAGAGATCAGGTTAGGGCAGCTAGGAGAGCGCCAGGCTTGAAGGCAGCAAGACTGAAGTTCAAATCCGGTCTCTGACACTCGCTGTGCGACCCTGAGCAAGTCACTTAATCCCGTTGGCCACAAGTATCTTTGAAGGTTCAGCTCCTGTCACTCTTACAGGAGATCTCTTCTGATACCCTAGTTACCAGTGGCCACCTGCATCCCCTTCCCCTTTATATTATATATCCCCCTTATATTTCCTTTTCTGTGTACATGCTTCCTTTCTCCCCAAACAGAATTGAAGCTTCTTGATGACAGTGACTTAAGTTTTGGCTTTTTTTATCTCCAGTGACTAGAGTGTTTAATAATTGCTTACTGAAGAAATCAATGTATATTCTTTGAATAATGGATTCTTCTCCACCTCCCAGTCTCCTAACCTCATTAACAACATGCTAGCCCCATAGCTCAGGGGGAAGAAATAATAAGTTGTTATTTAAAGTACTTACAATACAAATGTGTTTCATGCTGGAAAAAAAAATCCTTTGCAGAATTAGAGTGAAATATATTTTAAATTTGTGAAAAAATCTTGTTGAAAATATTCACAAATTAGCATTATGAAAATTAAATGTTATTTTTTTAAATGAAATCAGGGAAGAGTTTAAACACATTATCAAGATCTTAGAGCCTCCAAGCTGAATTGTGCATTTTTACTGAGTACTGTGTGTAATCAGCTGAAAGCACAGTTGTTATGCTGACTGATCTCTTTGATGTCTGAATTCATTCTAAAAAGTTGAAAGACAAAATCTATCTGCCTTAGTATTGCTATCATTTAAAAAAAATTACCTTCTTTTTTGAAATGAATCCAAAGTACCAGAATACAAGGCAGAAGACTGGTAAGGGCTGAACAAAGACTGGTTAAGTGACTTGCCCAGGGTCACACAGCCAAGAAGGGTCTGAGGCCAGAGTTGATCAATTTAAGAAAAATTTTTTAAACAAGCAGGAAATTTCATTTTTTTAATTTTAAAAGTAATTGTTACTTTTGTTCATTTTGACTTGCTAAATGCCAACAAACATGAACAGTTCATAGAAAAGGAATAGAAAAGGAACATTGCATATGAAACCACAAGTCTCTATTGTGTACAGCTTTGGTTTTTTAGAGTGCATAATAAATTCAGCACCTTAGTTTGAAAGCTGTCCAGCTTGTCTCACTCACTCAGGACTTCCTTCTGTTCTTTCTTATACATAAAAAAATGTTTCAATGACCTTGTTTACTTTTCTTCTCTTTTTTTGGCATTACTATCACTATTCTTCTTTTCTCTCTGAGTCCTAAAACAAACCAAAAAACCTCTTCCTCATAACAAAATATAATCAAGCAAAAGAAATCCACATGGGGGTCATGACTGAAAAATTGTGTCCTAGGGCAACTAGGTGATTCAGTGGAAAGAAAACTAAGCCTAGAGTCTAGAGGAACTGGATTCAAATCTGACCTCAGATACTTCCTAGCTGTGTGACCCTGGGCAAGTCACTTAGCTCCATTGCCTAGCCTTTACTGTTCTTCTGTCTTAGAAACAATACTTAGAATTGACAGAAGGTAAAGGGTTGTTTTTTTAAAGGAAATATATATCTTATTCTATCCCTCTATTCCATCATCTTTCTGTCAGGAGGCAAATAGCATGCATTTTCACCCTTTGTCTGGAATTGTGGTTGGGCATTGCACTGACCAGATTTCTTAAGTCTTTCAAAGTTATTTTTCTCTTATAATGATGTCATCAACATATATGTTGCTCTGGTGCTGATCACTTCAGTTCATACAAGATTCTTCAGCTTCCTCTGATTCTATGCTTTTGTCATCTCTAATGGTATAATTATATTCCAGCTAGGTGGCATAGTGGATAGAGGGCTGGCTATGGAGTTAAGAAGACTCATCTTTCTGAGTTCAAATCTGATCTCAGATGCTTATGAGCTATGTAGCACTGGGCAAGTCCCTTAGCCATTTTTGCCTCAGTTTCCTTATCTATAAAATGAGCTGGAGAAGGAAATGGCAAGCCACTTCAGTATCTCTGCCAAGAAAACCCCAAATGGGCTCATAAAGAGTCAGACATGACTAAAATGACCCAACAGCAACAATAGCAAACATTTATATACCATAATTTGTTCAGTCATTCCTGATTGGTTTTCAGTTCTTTACTATGATAAAAAGAGTTGCTATAAATAGTTTTTTCATATATATGTATATAGGCCCTTTCCCTCTTTTTGTTATTCTTTTCGGGGCATATACCTGATAGTGACATCACTGGGTCAAATGGTATGCACTATTTAATAACTCTGAGGGTTTAATTCCAAAATACTTTCCCAAATGTTTGGGCCACAGAGCAACTCCACAAAGAGCACATTAGTGTTCTTGCTTTCCCATTTTTTTGTCCAACCAGTTCTGAATACAATATATTGTATTATTGCCTAATCTCTATCTCTCCTGCTTCTCCATATGGATACTAGGAGATTATCAGGAGCTTTGCTAAACACTAAGTAAACTACAAACTAGCATTCTCTCCAGCTATTAGTTTAGAAATCCTGTTTAAAAAAAGGAAATGAAGTTAGTCTGGTATGACATTTTTGATTCTAACTCATCATAATCATTGTTTTCCTTTCTAGATATTCATCAACCATCCTCTTAATGATCTTATCCAGGATTTTTCGGAGAATTGAAATCGAACTCGCTGGTCTAGAGTTTACAGGCTTCTGTTTTTTTGAAAATTAGTTCAACATTTGCCTTTCTTCAGGCCTTGTGGTACCTTTCCTATTTTCCGTGATTTTTCCAATATCAATGACATCTTTCAAGACCCAAAGACAAAGTTCATCTGGACCAAGTGACCAGAATTCATCCAGAATAGCTAGGTCCTCTCTTACTGCTGCCTTATTTGTCTTCGGTTTCAACTCTCTGTTAATAATTTTTGCCAAAAACAAAAACAAAATAAAAATTGAGAAGTTATATCTACTCCCTCTTATCCACTGTCATCATCCCATCCACCCTAAGCAAAACTTTTTTTTAATTCTTCTTTTTCTCCCAATATAGCTTAAAAAACTCTTGTCTTTTTTAAAATTTTCATTGCCATTTTCAGTTCATTCTGAGTGTTAACATCCCTGACATTTTTATAGGACAGTGCAACACACATCTTCTGTTATCTGACCTTGTTTCAATCTTCTGTAAGGTTCTTTTTTATAATCCAAGTTGGTGAGTTCCCTGTGTATCTACATCAGTCTCTTCAGACAAGACTCCTGTTTCCTCCTCATTGAAATGATTTCCCTTTGGGTCTTTAGAATTTCATTTTTGAGCAATCTCTTATCCTTCCTAGGCTGATCTCCTCTGAAGCATTTTAGTTCATGTCCTATCTATTTTTGCTTGGAACCCACTAAATTTATGTTTTCCCAAAATCTAGGGTGAATATCAGACTATGCCTAGTTTTCTTTTGTTTCTCTTTCACAAAGTCTAAGATGGATTGGTCATTTCCTTGCAAGGTTCCAATCATTTCCTCCTCAGCAACCAGTTTCTCTCCATTAGTGAGAATCAAACTTGGAAGAGAATTTCCCCTTGTTGGTTCCTTCACAGTTTAAAGAATGAAGCTGTCCTAGTTGTTTGCTAAACAAGAATTTTATTAGCTGCTCTGCTTTTGGCAAAGAGCTCCAGCAGATGTCTTGATGTCTCAGTAACTGAACCCTATCATTACTGAAGGAAGCTGGAAGATCCAATGTTATGGGTTTTGAAAGGTCAGGAGATGGAATTATTCAAGAGTTTGGAAGTCCAGTAGTTTGGGGACTGAGTATTTGTGAATTTTATAGTCTGTCCAGCACCAATACTTTGAAGAACTAAGAATGCCCTTTGGGACCCAATCTAATGGTGGCAGACATGAGAATTCCAGTAGGCAGAAATGTATTCGAATGTCAAATTTGGTGGCACCTATACTATGTAGAAACTGTGATAAATCTGAGTCCATTCTTTCAGTGACTGAGGTTGTGTACAGGAGACAGTGTCCCTGAGGTGTTGGGAGCAATATCATTTATGCCCATATGAATCGCCAGCAGTATTTAGTAGCTATTCTATGTGAAAAATCTTTGGAAATTTTCTGCCACATCCTGCAGATCTTCCCTAAGAAAATAAGAGATCTCTCTGTCATCATTATAAAGATCAATAGAGAGCTATCTCAATACCCTTTAGGAAGGAGTCACAATCCACAGCTGTGTATTTATCACTTCTTCCTCTCAGTCCTACAGGTAGTCTTTCATCTGAAATTGCATGCAGATTCACATCATCATTCCTTGGAGAAGGAATTCTTGCTTCTGCCCCAGAGGATTCAGTTCCCCCTTCTTCAGAGAAAACCTTAAAGCTATCATAACTTGGTTTTATTTTTTTAAACCCTTACCTTCCATCTTAGAAAAAAATACTCTGTATTGGTTCCAAGGCAGAAGAGTATTAAGGACTAGGCAATCGGGGTTAAGTGACTTGTCCAGGGACACACAGCTAGGAAATATCCAAGGTCAGATATGAACCAAAGACCTTCTGTCTCTAGACCTGACTCCCAATCCACTGAGCCTCCATACAGTTTGGTTTTAAATGTGAGTTAGCGTTAGATGACACAGTGGATAGAGCGCTGGGCTTGGAATCAGGAAGACACATCTTCATGAGTTCAAATCTGATCTCAGATAGTTACTAGTGGTGTGACTCTGGGCAAGTCAACTTAATCTTGTTCACCTCAGTTCCTCATCTCTAAAATGAGCTGGTAAAGGACATGGCCAACCACTCCAAAGTCTTTGCCAAGAAAACCCCAAATGAGGCAGATACAATTAAAACAACTCAACCACTCTGGCACTTACTAGCTATGGGACCTGAGTTCAGGCATTTAGTTTCCTCAGGCTCTTTTTCATATTTGGAACTTGAAAAAGGATGGAATAGAAAATGCTTGAAGTCCCTTCTAGCTCTCATCTGCGTGTATGATATGATTCTCTGATACTTTAATGTTTTTTTTTAATCATCAGATTTAAGTGCAAGCAACGTATTCACCTTCCTGCACCCATTAAGTGGTATAGACTCACTTTTTAATGGAGGATCTAATTCTGAGCAGAAAAAACCCCAAGTTTAGAGACAGAATGAGTTTGTGAATGCACCCAGATTTCCGTCTCAGACCATAATTTCTCCTGGATGCAGGAAGGATACCTGAAGGCTCTATGTGAGTCTACATGACTCAAAGGCAACCTGTCAATTCAGGGTGTCGAACCATTTGATTCAGTACTACAGAGGATCGCTGAGATAATGGAATTCAGTCTCCTCAGGAAGCTGAGGCCAGGCCCCAAAGAAGTAGAAAGTAGCAAAGTCAGGGATCGAACCCAAATTTCACAGCTCCAAATCCAATGATCTTTACACTATGTTACATTCAATAATATATGTACATATATAGATATACCAATATATGCAGATATAAATCTGGACATAGAAACACAGACATGTATATATATATATATATACATGCACACACAAATAAACATATGTATGCATGCACACCTATACATACACACATGGAAATGTGTACACACATATAAACTATAACACATGCATACACTTATATGCATATATACATGTGTGTGAACACACACACACATATATAGATATATAAATTGTATAGTAATAGATAGTCTTTCTTAGAGTCAGAAAGCTCTGCCTCAGACATATGCTGGTTGTATTATTAGTGAGCAACGGGCAAGCCAGTAAACCTTACAGAGACCCAGATAACTCTAAGAAATCTATGTTACAGATATGTTGAATTTTTGCCAAAGTGGAAGGAGTTTCTGTAATGGGAATTCCTTACATTCAGAAAAATCACAGGACCAAAATGGATGTAAACTGTGTCACTAGTGGAGCTCCTCAATTCCCCAAATCTTAGCAGATGGGCTTCTTCTCTAACTCCTTTTTTAATCAGAATGGCTAGTATTTGCTTCCATCTGGAAGTATGCATTTGCCTCATTTCTTTTTCTCCTTAAGGGTAAGTTTCCCCTATGAGCAGTAAAGCTCCTAATAAGCATTTAACTATAAAATATTTTTCCATAACATGTAAAGAATAGAAATGAATCCCCTCTAAAACCAAGTAATCAAGGAAATGGGTACACCTAGACCCCTACCTTTACTATCATCAATCAACATTTATTAAGCACTTACTGTGTGCTAAGCATTGGGTAAACAAAAAAGTCAAAAGACAATCTCTGCCTTCAAAGAGCTTCCCATCTGAGGGAGACAACATGCAAACAAATATATATATAAAGCAAGCCAAAGAAATAACTAACAGGGATAATTATAATAATTAAATGTTATAATATGTAACAATATAAAATAAATAATAATAATAATACAAGAATTAAGAAGGGTTGAGGAAGACTTCCTGTAGAAGGTGAGATTTTAGCCAGTATTCTTCCTCACAAAAGCTAGCTTCCACACCAGTGAGAGAAGTCTCACTGGGATCAGCAGTCTTGGGAATTCCAGGACAAGAAGTCTCCATTTCTTTGCACTTGTTTTCTCTGAGAGCTCTGCTAACTCATTCATTCTGACCTTTATGTGCTCAGACTGCCACCATCTCAGGTCTGGTCCTACAGCTCCTACAACTCAGCTAGCACAGTCATATTGTTGTATTTTTCATGTTCTTCTCATGCCTTCCTCAACTAGCTCACCTGTTCTATCTATATTTATATATGTATCATCTATATCTATCTATCCCTCTATCTGTCTATCTATCTATTTATCATCTATCTATCCATCCATCCATTTATCTGTCTATCCATCTATCCATCTATCTATCTATCTATCCATCTATCTATCCGTCTGTCTGTCTGTCTGTCTATCTGTCTGCCTATCTATGTGTTTTTCTGTCATCTATCAAGCTTTCATCTATCCATCCATCCATCCACTTATCTCTCTTCCTACCTATCTAGCCATCCATCCATCTATATTCATATATGTACAGTATATACATTTGTGTTTATAAATATATGTGTATATTCATCTATGTGTGTGTTTAAATGTATGTGTATATATGTAAACACACATATCATGATTTCCAAATGCTCTTGCTAATTCAACATATGTGACTTCCCATATAGGCCAGGTGTCAGGAAGAAAAGAGGAGGTATCCTTACCCCCTATTCTTCTTCCTTCACCTCCTCCTTCAGTTCTGGGACAGCTACTGAAGGAAGACCTGCCACCTCTGGGTACCCCCTCATGCCCTCCCCACAGTTTCTGGCCATCCCAGAACCCAACTAAGTGGAAAGGAAGACCCCCATCCATAGTCCCACCAGATAGCATACATCTTCTCCCTTTGCCATTTGCTTTTGCTGCTTTACTGTTCACATGGCTTTAGTGAGATGGAAGTATATAACTCTATTCCTTCTGATAAGACGGAAGACTGCCAGACCATACCATCCACCTAGACCAGTGGTTCCCAAACTTTTTTGGCCTACTGCCCCCTTTCCAGAAAAAATATTACCTATCGCCCCCTGGAAATTAATTTTTTAAATTTTAATAGCAATTAATAGGAAAGATAAATGCACCTGTGGCCATTACCGCTCTCCTGGATCTCTGAAGCACCCACCAGGGGGCAGTGGTGCCCACTTTGGGAATCACTGGCCTAGACACTGCCTCCTGAAACCTTCCGGGGCTTACCTTCTGCTCTGTCTCTATACCTGAAGTCCTGAGGCAGCAGCATCTGACCTACTTCGGTAGCTTAAGAGCACCTGGGCTTTGCCATCTATCCTGAAGCTGACCATTAGGCTTTTCAGGCTTTGCCCTGAAGTCCTAGTGCTGAACTTTCTTCTTCAATTAATGTCTAAGATTCTTGACAGACAGACTCATCTCGCTTTTTTCTCTTTGGATTTCCAGTACTTAGCTCGGTTCTTGGCATATAGAAAACATTTAAATAAATGTTTTTCATTCATTCATCCATCTATCTCTAGATTCCCACTCTCAATCAGCAAATGCTCCTGAGATCCAACACACAGGAAAATAAGTCCTTTCCTATCAGCAAATAACAATGAACAGCTATCTATGTCAAACTGAACATCTGGTAAAACATACAGCTGGTTGCTAGGCTAGCCTGGTTGATTGACTGCATTTTTCACTTCTCAAATAGTTATAGTTCTTCCCCAAGATAAAAAACAACTTCTGCCAAATTAGTTGATATAAATGCTAATAGATTATTGAATGAGCCAATTGTTTGTTTGGATTTTTAAGCATCTTTGGGGTGGGAAATTTATCTCTACTGATATTGGAGATTGCAGAATGATGCAGTGCCCGGGAGTGTTTCAATAAAAACAAAATTCATTAATTTTCTTTTAAATGTGTTCATTCTTTCTATTTTAAGCTTAAAAATACAGGGGGGGGGGGAGAGAATCCCTTTTCAAATAGACAACTGCTCTTTATATGTTCTCTCTTCTAAATGACCACTTTTTATATTCATTGTTTTTTAAAATACCTTTTTTTAAAAACAGTTCTTCTTTAGTATAGGGAGCTCTGGAAGAGAAACTATCTCTACTGAAGCATATTGGCCCTTAGTTGAGTAATAAACAAATAAATAAATAAGTTTTTAAAGAATTCTTTAAGAATAATCTTAATATTCATAAATAATCTTAATATTCCTAAAGAATAGGAGTTGATCCTTGTATACAAAGAGGGAAATTACTTTCCCAGGTTCGTGCTACCTGCATGTGTTAGAGGTAGGATTTGAACCCCATGAACCCCTGAGGTCCACTCTGTATATCACGCCAGGCTGCCTCTCCTGGACACTCATTTTTGAGTTCTTATATTTTACAGAGACAGCAGGCTGACTTTAATACATGAAGAGATGGAGGTCAGTTCTTATAATACCTTTACTGTTTTTTCTTTATTGATAAGTAGAGTAAAATTGGACGGGCTTAATTCTGAGTCAAAGAATTGTAGCTAAGCAATAGGATGGCTGTATCTAACAACCAATGCCTCATTCCCCCCCCCCCACAAAGCCCTTTACTTCTGCTGAGAAGAGAGAAGTGTTCTTTACTGAAGGACTCCAAACCCTAATATTTTTATTTTCTTTGTTCGAATATAAGATGAAATAAAAATTTAATGAATCTCCACACAATTTAAATCACTTTTCAATTTCACCTTTATTTTGATCCATTAGCTTATAGCTCTTGTGTTACAAATATAAACTCTCTTCACTTTTAAAGCTTGCTACGCCTAGGCCCACCCCATCTTTCTAGCCTCATTGGACATTACTTATCTTTTTCTGTTTATTTTTTTAACCTTTACCTTTTGTCGTCCTCCCAACTCCAGGCCTGATGTTCTACTGATTGTACTACTTGGCTGTCCCTGGACATTACTTTCCATCTCATATTGTATAATTTAATCAAATTGATATCTCTTCTTCACACACAATACTTTATCTTCCATCTCTATCATACTGGGCTGACCATTCGCCATACTTTTTTAAGCCCTTATGTTCCATCTTAGAATCAATACTGTACATGGTTCCAAGACTGAAGAGCAATAAGGGCTAGGCTATGGGAGTTAAGTGACCTGCCCAGGAACCAACAGCCACGAAATGTCTGAAGCCAGATTTGAACCAAGAACTGTCCATCTTTTAGACCAGGCTCTCAATCCAATGAGCCACCTAGCTGCCCACTAGACCCCATACTTTTAGCATACTCTCTCTCTCCTCTTAAAATCTCCCATTTCCTTCATTTCTCATTGCTTGCCCTCCCTCCCAAATTGGATTTGATTTAACTTCAATTTAACTATTTTGTATTTATTCACTATACATCAATTCAGAATATACTTAGATATGTACTTACTTGTTTTCTCCATACTAGAATGTAAGCTTCTTGAAAGTAGAAATTGTTTTATTCTTTGTAATCTCAAGGATATTCTCAAAGCCTTTGTGTCCTCAAGGGCCCAGTATGATGTCTGGCACAGAATATGTACTTCTTGTTTAACTGATTTATTGATTCATCTGTGAATTTAAAAATAATGACCTTACATTTGTAAAAGCAAAAATAAGGCAAAAACATGAAATAATTCAAAACTGGTAGGAAAAGTGGATTAGAGAATCTAAGTCAAATGAGTCTACACTACTGAAGTCCTTCAAAAACCTGCAGTTTCCCCAATAGAGGGATTCCCTTCTCCAAAAGAGATCAAAATTTATCCTCATCTACTCTTCTTGTATTGTTCCTGTCTTCATATTTCATTAAATCTAAAGTGAAGGGGGCAGGTGGATAGCTCAGTGGATTGAGAGTCAGGCCTAGAGACAGGAGGTCCTAGGTTCAAATCCGGCCTTAGACACTTCCCAGCTGTGTGACCCTGGGCAAGTCACTTGACTCCCATTGCCCACCCTTACCAGTCTTCCACCTAGGAGCCAATACACAGAAGTTAAGGGTTTTTAAAAAATCTAAAGTGAATTTACACATATCATAAGAATTATCAAAGGCTTGAGTGAAGTTGTAGGACCACCTACACTGCCCATTTCTAGTCTCTCATCCAAGTCATTGTCCCAAATAGTAATAGCAAGATGGGTAGGATTCCAAAGTATAATGAAGATGATGGACTTTTTCAAGGTAAGTGAAAGTATAATATGAAGATAACCAGTCTCAAGAGTGTACTTAATTCTTTTTCAGAGATCTAGTAATGCCATAAAAAATGAAGGACAATATTTCATTCTAATATGTAATCCTTCCAAATATTACATTATCTTTGGTCTTTTCTTTAAAATGAGATGTATTTTCCACTGACTATGTAAAATCTTTAAATCTTCCATAACTTCAAAATAAAGATTACCCCTATCAAAGCAATAAAGAAAATAATCCACTGTCCAATCTTTAAGCCATCATGTTGTGATTTTTTACCATGTAATTTTTTTTCACTTATAGCATCTTTAATCTCTCAGCAATTTTGATTCTATTATTTCATAATCTCTTCTTAATTTGATATGTTTCATTCTTGTGCATTTGGTGTAAAAATTCTGAAGTATTAAATAGTCACTATATTTGTGAATTCTTTAGAAATCAGTCCTTTACACTCTGATGCCTCATCATAGCATGAAAGTGACCTGGGACTTCCAAAGGCCAAGCACCTAAAACACAAGCTCTGATGGATTCTTCCAAGCTGAAAAGGCTGTAAACTTGGTTATGGTGGCAGGCATGTTTGCTGCTGGAGGACCCACCTCATTTGGTATAGAAATCCAGTACCAGACATGTGTATACCCAGATGATCTGATCTAATCCTGACCGCCTTTGTAGGAGAGGAGAAACATCACTCTATAGGGCAGTGGGATTACAGAATACGACCCTCTTGCCAAAGACTAGGGAATTCCTGGGAAGCACCAGAAAGGGGTAATTCCAAATTCAAGAATTCTATAGAAATAAGAGAATTTCCTCAGCAATTTTGATATTTGGAGAAAAAGTCCACCTGCACATCTCCCTTTGGTTGCAAGGCGATGAAGGGAACTCAGGACTTGGAGAAACAAGGGACCTGGATCTTGCCACCATCTTGCTATATAGTAGTTTATAGTAGTTCATATAGTAGCTTATAGTAGTTCAAGAAGTACTGATTTCCTGGGAAGGAGTGTTGTTTGTTCAGCAGCCCCCAAATTTTATATTCTTTTTGGTAGATTATTTGTATTTTTCTTATGTTTACTATAGCTACTTATTAGGTTCTATGAATATTTAAATCTGCATTTTGGGGGAGTTTATTTGTATTTTTGGTAGTTAATTTGTATTTTTTCTTATGTTTACTATAGCTACTTATTAGGTACCATGAATTTTTATATCTGCATTTTGGGGGACTATAAAATAAAGGCTATCTAATACTTGGTACCATATGGTTACTGAGTGTTTGTATAGGAATTGGAGTCTCTGTATTTACATTGGGGGATATCTATATGTGAACTATGCCCATATTTGCTTAGCACATGATCAAAACTTAATAATGCTTCTTTATGGATTCATTTTTTGGAGTAAACTCCAAGTGGCATCATAATGATTGCAAAAGATAAAAATGGAGGTTAATGACTAAGATTAGACTTAGTCCATGTAAGCCAGGAGGGGATTAAAAGAAACAAATTACAACACAAAACTTAACTCTTAGTTCTTTGTGACTTCTTTATGCTTTCTTTGTGACTTCTTTATACTTCCAGTAGAAAGAGTAGAAAATCACATGGTTTGGAATATTCTAAATCTTGTCCGAAGAAAAACAAGTTGACATACTAATAGGCAGCTAGGTGACACAATGGATAAAGACCTAGACCTACAGTTAGTCAGTCATTATTGTCACTTATTAAGTGCCTACTGTGTGCCAGGCATTGTTGCTAAATGCTAGCAATACAAAGAAAGGCAAAAGACAGTCCCTGCCTTCCAGAAGTTCACAATCTAATGGAGGAGGCAACAAGTAAACAACTCTATGCAAACAAGATAAATAGGAGATAACAGAGGGAAGGCAGAAGAATCAAGAGAGCTTAAGAAGGCTTCCTGTAGGATATAACATTTTAGCTAGGACTTGAGGAAAGCTAGGGAAGTCCCGAGGTAGAGTATTCTTGGCATGGAGGACAGTCAGGGAAAATGCCTAGAGGAAGATGGAGTACCTTGTTTGTGGAACAGCAAGAAGTACTTGGCCAAGAGCAGGGGATACAGAATAAGACTAAAAAGCTGAAAAGCTTTACAGAGAAAGAGACTTAGTAGGGCTTTAGCAGCTGTGATTTCATTTGTTCTATGCCTTTTCCTCCTAAGCAGAACCCATAGTTGGATGTTGGGTGGCCTGAAAATATGGAGATATCATAGTAACAGTGTGCCTAATGGATAGGCAACAAATCCCTTTTACTTGTCCTCAGGTACATTCTCCCTAGAGACCTGAACTGATTAAAATAATTTGTTGTCAACAAGTTAGAAAAAATTTCCAGGATTACAAAAGAATCCCATCAGCTCATAAAATTTATATTAGTCTTACTGACATTGACATCATTCCTTTGTTAACCTATCATTCTCTCGTGTCTTCATCCACGTTAATAGACTGAGAAAATATTGGTCCTACTATGAATTCATCTCTATAGTAAATTCACTTAGACTTTGTGTACAACTAAGAATTCCAGGTTAAAAAAAAGAAGGGTCAGCATTTAAAAAAAATTTTTTTTTTTTTTTGTAGACCAGCTGAGTTTATTTATCAAGGCTACAAAGCAGTACCCTGAAAAGAGAACTAGAAATGGAGTTGGAAAGTTCTGAAGTTCAGATCCTGGATCAGACACTTAGCCATATGATCCCTGGGAAACCTTTAACAATTTCCTCAAGTATAAACTAGGTATAATAATAGCGCCTACCTCACCAAGTTGTTATGAGGCTAAAACAAGATAATATCTGAGAGTTTTCTAAATAATTTATTTGTTTGTTCTCTCTCTTTTCCCTCTCTGCACTGGAGAAGGCATCATTTGATGCCCAAAATGTATTCATACAATTATGTCTTACTTATTTTTATTTATCAGTTCTTTCTCTAGAGGTGGACATATACAAGTTATTCTTCAAACAATATTTCTGTTGATATATATATACATATATATATATATAATGTTTTCTTGGTTCTGCTCATTTGTTCTCCATATGTAGGTAGGTCTTTCTATGTGTTTTCTTAATTAATCTACTTTTTTTTTTAAACCCTTGTACTTCGGTGTATTGTCTCATAGGTGGAAGAGTGGTAAGGGTGGGCAATGGGGGTCAAGTGACTTGCCCAGGGTCACACAGCTGGGAAGTGGCTGAGGCCGGGTTTGAACCCAGGACCTCCTGTCTCTAGGCCTGACTCTCACTCCACTGAGTTACCCAGCTGCCCTAATCTACTTTTTATACTTGTTAAGCAATTTGTGGATCTGAAAGCACTGTATAAATAGTAATTATTATTATTATCTACCCAGATCCACATAGCCAATCCAGAGAAACAGCCCCTCATAAATATGCCTTTTGAACATCTCAAACCACATATACCATAGGCATTTTAAATTCAAGATGTTCAAAAATGAACTCACTTTTTTTTTTTCTCGAATCCTCTCTCTTCTGAACTTCTCTGTGGTCAAGAGTATCATTATCCTTCTATTTACCCAGGGTTGGAACTCTAGTGTCATTCTTCACTCTTCATTCAGTCCACAGTGGATCCCCTTCTCCTTACTCATACAGTCACACACCATAGGCCCATATTGGTGAACCTATGGCACATGTGCCAAAGGGGACTGCTCCCCTCCCCCTCTCCTCATGTGCTTGAGGACATTTCTCACATGACCCGCTCCTCTGCTCAGCAGTCCAATAGGAGTGTTTCCTCCCTCCCCTGCCTGAGGTAAGGTGTGGGGCTCACATGCACCATGAGGATTGCAGTTTGGGCACTCAGTCTTTAAAAGGTTTGCCATCACTGCCATAGGCTGTCATCACCTCATACTCAGACTATTTAATAGCCTTCTAACTGGTCTTTCTGTCTTAAATCTCTCTCCACTCCAATCCATTGTTCATTTAGCTACCCAATCTATTTTTCTAAAGTGCAAGCCTAAATATGTTACCTGCTCCCTCCTACAACCATGAACTCCACTAGCCTTCAGTTTCTCCCCACTCTACTTTATTTTCTATTCAGTTGCCAAAGTGATTTTCCTAAAGATCTTCCCATGCCATCAGCCATCTTCATTAAATTCCACTGACTTCCTCTTGCCTTGAAGACAGAATAGAAAGTCCTTGACAAGCTAGCTCCTTACTACCTTTCCAGTCTTCTTATGCTTTATCCATCTCCATAATCTCTGTGATTCAGATTCACTAGCTTACTCACTGTTTCTCACATATGGCATTTCATCTCTTGAATTTCATGCCTTTATACTGGCTGTCCCCCCCATGCCCCCAGGCCTAGAATGTTCTATCTGCTCATCTCCACCTTTTGCTTTCTTTGGCTTCCTTCAAGTCATGGCTCCTATTCTCTTGCTGCAAGCTTCGTCTACCAGTCACCCAACTATTATTACTATCTCCTCTCAAATTAGCTTCCAGCTAATCTCTCTCTCTCTCTCTCTCTCTCTCTCTCTCTCTCTCTCTCTCTCTCCCTCTCTCTCCCTCTCCCTCTCTTTCCTTCTCTCTCTCCCTCTCTCTCCCTCCCTTTCTTTCTTTCTCTCTCTCCCTCTCCCTGTCCCTCTCTCTCCCTCCCTCTCTCTCTCCTTCCCTCTCTCTCTTTCCCTCCCTCCCCCCTCTCTCTTTCCATATATATAATGCCAGTACTATCTTACTGTGAGAATCAAATAAGATAATATATGTAGGGAACTTTGTAAACATTAAAGCATTATGTAAATGTCAGATAGCATCATTAGCATTATAATTATCATCTCCATTTCTTACAAAAGTCTAATATCATAAAATAGTCATTAACGAAGAAGAGGATAAAACAATTGAGAAACCTGTTCATCCAGTAAACACTTGGTCTCCTTGCCAAGGGGAGAGACATTAGCAGCAAGGGTAACACCAATTTAGAGTACAGACTTGTAAAATATGATGGAAGAGGATTATTTAGCAATCTAATGCTATTAAACATTTACATGTCATTTTGAGTTTTGAAAAAGTCTTACATGTATTATTTAATCTCACAAAACAATGAGGGGAAAAGGAAAAAAAAACTGAAGAACGTTTATTGTAAAATCAAACTAAGCTATAACATCCCAAGGGTATTTAGAGATAAAACTGAAAGGAAGACAATAAATAGGCAGAAAATGGAAGCAGTTTGTCATCATTTCTATTATAATCTAATCTCACTTACTGATGACAGCAAAATCACCGTATTTGAATATTAGGTACTTCATATAAATGAGGAAAAAGAAATGAAACCTAGAAGACAAATTTAGGAAGAACATCTGGACCAGAACAAGTAAACACAAAAGAAATCTGTGCTGGAAAGCGAATTGTATTGAGGGAATGGTTTTAAACATATCTCAGGAAAAGAGGATACCAAATGATTAGAAAAAATTATGTTCAGGACTTAGTGTAATGGATATGTGTTTCCATCAGTGTGGGCACTTTCTTTAATACAGTACATATCCACGATAGAGAAATACATCCAAACCCTTTCTTCTATATGATGCTTGTACATCCTCTTCTTAATCTTTCACATTCTATTAGAAATTTTTAGATCCTTTGGAATTACATGGATATCATTGAATTATACAGACTATCAGTTAAGCATCATTCTCATTACATTCTCAATTGCATGATAGTACTGGTATTATTGTGCCTATTTTTGATAAGTAATCTGAGGCTCATATGAAGTGACTTACTTATATCAGAATCAATGCCTTTATTTTTACCCATTTCCTACTTTTAAGATTGATAGCTTTCTTGGAGAGGTGGTATAGCTGTAATTGCACAAAGTGTTTTTTTAAGTTATTTCTACCCTAATTTAGTATTGACATTGCTCTTAGCTCTAATTAGTCAATGATATGACTACATATAGTAAGATTTTTTTTCCCCTGAAATGATTCTCCTATCATTTGCTTGTTATTTTCTGTCCATTATTATGTAGTCAATTTCCATTTTGGTCAATCAGTCAATAAGCCCTTATTAAGTATTATATGCCAGGCATTGTGACAAGTTCTAGAGCTGCAAATAAAAGTAAAAACATGGTCTTTGACCTCAAAGAACACACATTCTAATGGGAAGTGACAACATGTAAATAACCAGGTACATACTATATTTGTATATATATGTATATATATATATATACACATTTGTGTGTATACACATATATGCATATCTCTTACACTTCATTGATAATATCTTCACTGGCCCTTTTGCACAATTCCTTATTAGTAATATGCTATAGCCTATGAACACCGAGTTTATTACTCCATTTCCTTTTTTATTTTTTTTGGGTGGCTTAAACTCATCAGTGATTGCAGAATTCCATGTTTCACAAGCATATAACATAAAAAACATAAATGGATCTTGTTTCAGTGAGAAGCTTTGGGTCATTAAAAAGCATACTCCAAATGGAATCCAGTTCATTGTCCATCTGCATTATCTGTTGTATGTATGTGTGTGTGTATAGTCCTGAAGAGTAGGAGATACACACACACACACACATATGCACAGATGTGTGTATACTGAGGAAAGGCAGCTAGGTAGTATACTAGATAGAACACTGAACTTGGAATCAGAAAGACTCATCTTCATGAATTCAAATCCAGCCATAGACACTTATTAGCTGTATGATCCTGGGTGAGTCACTTAATTATTATTTTTATGGCATTATGATCTGAGAAAGTTGCATTTATTATTTCTGCTTTTATGTATTTGTAATTTTTTTATGTCCTAGTACATGGTCAATCTTTGTATATGTATCATGTGCTGCTGAAAAGAAGGTATGTTCCTTTTTATCCCTATTCAATTTTCTCCAGATATCAATTAACTCTAATTTTTCTAAAATTGCATTCATCTCCCTTACTTCTTTCTTATTTATTTCCTGGTTTGATTTACCTAGTTCTGATAGGGGAAGGCTGAGGTCCCCCTATAGCATAGTTTTACTATCTATTTCCTCCTTAATCTCTTTTAGTTTGTCCTTTAAAAATCTGGATGCTATACTATTTGGTGCATTGGGCAAACCACTTAACCCTGTTTGCTTCACTTTCCTCATCTGTAAAATGAGCTAGAGAAGGAAATGACAAACTACTCCAGGATCTTTGCCTAGAATACCCCAAATGGGGTCATGAAGAGTCTAATATGATTTCATTAACAGAGTCTAATATGATTTCATTAACTGAACAATTAATCTATCGATGGATAAGATTTAAGAACTGTCCATCTGGCTGCTATTCATAGTCTGAACAATGGGAATTTTGCACCCACTTAATTTTTCTTGTTTGGATAGTCAGACTCAACACTTTTCATTGATTATGGATCTTATTTAAGATGCTCTACAACATTTAAGAATTTGTGTAAACAGAATCATGCCATCCCCCAAAAAGTATCATCTAGAGGACTTCTCCATATATAGGGAGTCACTGTTCATTTTGACTCTGAACTGGATATCTTCTGTGAGAATGGCAAACAGTTTTGGCAAGCATATGTCTCCCTATTTTATACCTTGCTTGATATTTATAATCACAGGGTTGTTGAACAATTTTATCTCTGTTGTAAAATATTTTGTGGAATTTTTATGATCTTGACATATATACCCAGGAGCCACCTTGTCACAAAAAGACCTTGAAGTTGGTGTTTTACATTGCTGAATCAAATTCTTTTTATAGTCAACAGGCAATAAGTACAGTAGGATCCTTCTTTTATCTGTACCTTTCAGTCAACTACATGACTGTAAAGATACTGTCTACTGAAAAATGCCATTTACAAAAGTCTGCCTTTTCTCATCTCATTTTCTCACAAAGATTTTATAGAGATGGGAAAGTAGGCAAATGGATCTATACTTACTGATATTTTCTTGGTCACCTTTTTTTGGGTAATAATAGGTTCATCCATTTCCCAAGCATTTTGAATCATCCCCATTCTTTCAGCTATTTTGAGAAATTAATTCTTCAGTGCCTTCAAAATTGTATTGACTCCAGTATAGACCTACTCTCTGCATACTTGGTCTCTTGCACCTCCTTTTTCCGTCTTTGTCTGCTAAAAATTGTCATTTCTCTATCCTCACTGAGCATATCCAGGACTATTACATTCAAATACAAATGGGGAACCTCCACTCTAATTAATGGAGAAAAAAAGATTTTCTATAGAAATCTTGACAGTTGTTTTCCATTTTTTATATGTTTGTGTCCTGTTTCCAAATTATACTTAAATGCTTTTAATGCTGAAGTGCTTTTAGTACAATTTGGTTTGCATGCAGCCCTTGCCAAGGTTTTTGTACATTTTTAAAAATAAATATCATTCCAAAAAAGTGATTCTGAGAACATTGTCAATTACTTGTCTACTTCTTTATTTCTATAAAATCTTTATGAGAATGCTCTACAAGGATCACATTGCCTGCACTATAGCACTTAAAGTTACTCCCAGGAATCTTTCAGGTTTATGTTAAGATTACACAAAATTCCTTGACAGATATCTTTATATTCCTATTCCAGATTTTTATGGAGTCTGGATTCATCTTGCAAATGGCCTGACCCCCAAAAGAAATGCTGAAAACACTAAAGGCTTATAAATGGTCATAAACAAATAGGTAAAATATGACACAATAGCCTGTCACCATTATTAGAATCTCCCTAAGTCACAGTACATTAAGGACCACTGGACAGATGTTTTACTTTCTCCTCAGCCTTCTATTGTCCAAACAATTTGCAATGTCCAGATCTACTAGCTCACAAGGGACAGCTCTTTATTCCTTTCAGTTTCAGGACTATCCTGTGAGAAATTATTCTCCCCCTAAAGAAACAATGTAGTTCCTATTTATCATTCATATACCTTACTTTGTATATATTTGTTTGTATATTTTCTTTCCCATCAGATTGTGAGCTCCTTGAGGGAAGGGACTTTTGCTACTTTTTGTATCTCCAGAACTTAGCGTGGTGCCTGGCACATGGTAAGTCTTAATGAAAGTGACTTGATTGAGCTAAGCCTTGATGGTTTTAAATTGATAGACTGGATAGCATGTTCATGGACCCAGAATCACAGGTTCTTTGAGTTTGAAGGGACCTTAGAAGCTCAACCAATCCAGAGTAAGAATCCTCTCTATGATCTGCTCCACATGTGTTAACCTAATCTTTGCTAGAAAATGACAAGGAAAGAAGAACCAACTGCTTCCCCAAGCAATCTATTATAGTTTTGGAAAGCTGCAATTGTTGGAAAACTATTCCTCTGTAACAGGATTGCATGCTAAAGATGGATGGCTGATAGTTTCAATAAAGCTTTCCCACCATTTCCTTCCTTGATCTTGTAATAGTTCTTCTCTCACCAAGAGATTTTCGAGGCATAACTTCAACTGATAAGCCAGCTCCTTCTATCCCAAAGAATTGGAGTGAAGGGAAATCTATCCAGAGGAGTCAGAGAGTAGAAGCCAGAGAGAGTAGCTACTATAAGATGTAGACAACTGGATTCTAGAAGCCAAGGCAGTAAGATCAAATCATGCATGAGAAACAGAGCAGATACTTCGAATAAAACCGATTCTCTCTGCCAGAGTCAATGACCCTTCATTTCTCTTTCCTTTTTACTGTGATCAAGCGAGCCGACCATTTGAGTTGTCAATCTGTCAATATTTGCTCAAGCACATCAGAAAGGAAGGCCAGTGAGGCAACAAAGTGGACAGACTGCCAGGCCTGGTGTCTGAAAGACTTCGGTTCATATCTATCTTCCAATGTGACCCTGGACAAGTCCCTTAACTCTGTTTGCCTCAGATTCCTCATTTGTAAAATGAGACGGAGAAAGAAATAGCAAACTACTCTAGCATCCTTACCAAGAAAAACCCAAATGGGGCAACAAAGAGTCAGGCATGATTGAAATGACCGAACATAAACAGAAAGGAGTTAAGGAAAAGAGTTAAGGAGAACTGAGGAGGTAAGAGAAATAGATTTAAAACTAAAGTATTTGGACAGGGTATATTCTTTAGGGACTCAGAACTACAGAAATAAGTTGTTGATTCATTTTTACAATTCTCAGTGCAGAGAAAATACCTACACTGAGCTTCTCTGAGACGCTGAGTCAGCAAGCAGTGAGTAATACAGGAACTGAGGTAGGACTTTGACTGTTTTCCTGGTTTTATGTTTGTGTATTTTAGAGGGAAACCATTCCCCTCTGGGAGGTGCCAAAAAAAGTGACGGGAGAAGAATCATTCCCAAAGTGAGCAGTAAGTAGTCCAGCCCACAAAAAGGAAGGTGATCAGTAAGAAAAAAAAAGCCTTTAGCTATCAGTTTCCTATAATAGAATAGAAGAAGTGCCTTAAATGATAAATGCTATATATCTGAAACCAAGAGCTGCTATTATTTTCAAAAGAGATTAGAATCATTTCCAATAAATTCAGGGTGAAACAAGGACTTGTTCTACTCCTATTAGACACAGTACTATAAATGTTGATTATGCAAATAAGACAGAAGAAATAACCATAGTTAAGAAGAAATAAAATGGTCACTTTTTGAAGATATGATGGTATACTTAAAGAACTCTAAAGAAACAAGTAGAAGTTCATTGAAACAACTTTAGTAAATTTACAGGACAAAATAAACTCACAAAATCTTTAGCATTTCTTTATAATACCAATTAGACTCAGAAAGAAGGGCTAGAAAGAGAAATTCTACTTAAAATTACTTCAGAATATATTAAATACTTGGGTGTCTACTTTTCAAGATATACATTAGAACTTTAAAAATCCAACTACAAATACAGATCTAAATAGAAAAATATTAACTACTCATAGATAAGGTGAGCCGATGTAAAAAAATTCCAATTCTTCCTAAATTAATGCACTTGTTCAACATCATAGTAATCAGTCTACCAAAGAATTATTTATAAACTAGAACCAGAAAAAATAATAAAATTCATACGAAAAAGTCAAAATCTCAAGAGAAATAATAATGAAAAGAAATGCAAACAAAGGGGGCTCATTAATGCCAGACCTCAAATTATACTGGTTAAGAAATTAAGAGATTTGGGGGCAGCTGAGTAGCTCAGTGGATTGAGAGCCAGGCCTAGAGATGGGAGGTCCTAGATTCAAATCTGGCCTCAGACATTTCCCAGCTATGTGACCCTGGGCAAGTCACTTAACCCCCATTGCCTAGCCCTGACAACTCTTCTGCCTTGGAGCCAATACACGATATTGATTCCAAGATGGAAGGTAAGGGTTTAAAAAAAATTAAGAAATTTATTAGTACAACATTATTATACAACATATAAAAGCAAATGTACCTAATAAAATTTAATAGATACAAAGACCGCAGGTACTAGGACAAGAATTCACTATCTGATTTTCTAAAACTGCTGAGGAATTAGTCATATGGAAGAAATTAGATTTAGATCAATGATTCACACTTTATTCAAAAACAAAGTAGATAAACAAAAATCATGAAAAAATTAGAATACAGAAAAAAATTACCTACCAGTTCATGGGTAGGATAAAAGTTCATGATCAAACAAGAAATAGAAAGGATTATAGAAGACAAAATTAAGCATTTTTAATTACATACATTTTTTAAGATTTTGTACAAAGAAATCTAATAAAGCTAGCATTAAGAGGGAAACAATTAATTAGAGAGACAACTCTGCAGCAAATTTCTCTGCTTGAGGTCTCATTTCCAGAATATTTAAGGAGTTGATTCAAATTTATAAGAGAAAGTGCCATTGCCAGATTGATAAATGGTCTAAGAATATCAAGACAGTTCTCAAGGAAAGGAACCTCGGCTCTCTATCACCATATGAAAAAATGCTTCAAGTCATTACTAAGTAGAGAAATTCCATCTCACGCCCACCAAAGTGGCAAAAACAACAAAAAAAAGAATGATGAATGTTGACTGGGCTGTGTAAACAGGTACACTGATGCCGCTTTGGACCTATGAATGGATATAATCATTCTGGAAAGCAATTTGGAATTATACACAAAAAGTTCCTAAACAGTGCCAGCTTTATTACCACTAAGCCTATAGTCAAAAGAGATCAAAGGGAGAAGAGAAGTTCTTTGTGTACAAAAATACTTATTCAGACATATATAATCATTTTATATACAAATATCTTTTTGTAGTGACCAAGAAGAAAAAAAAAAGAAAATCAAGAGGATGTCCAACAATTGAGGAATAACCAAAGAAGTTATGGTATTCAAATGTGATAGGGCACTATTATGCTGTAAGAAATGAAGAAATTCATGATTTCAAAGAGACATGGAAAAACTTGTATGAAATAATTCAGGGTGAAGTAAATAGAAACAGAAGAACAATTTTAACATCAATATTACAAAAATGAACAATGTTGAGGACTTCTATAAATGAACAAAGAACAAAATGAACAGAACCAGACCAATTTATGCAATTACCAAAACACCATAAAAATAAACAACTATGAAAGAACATTGATCAATACAATGACTATACATGATTGTATAGAGGACTAATGATAGATAAATATGCCACTCATTACAGAGAGGCGATGGATTTAGGATGTAGATTGAGAAATATATATGTAGATACATATATATATATATATAAATTTGTGTATAGACTGGGAGAACTTCTTTTGCTCACTGTGAACTTTCATTATAAGAAATGTTTTCTTTGATTTTCAATAAGGTTGAGGGTAGAGAAGGGGAGAAATAAATTTCTATTAATTAAAAACAAAGAAATAAAGATACTCTGATGGTCAAATGTTGCCTGATCTTTCAAATAAGGTCACTGTCTTATTAGCCCTATTTAACTGTTTTACTTTGTCATAAGAGATATCTCACAAAGCAGGAATAATTTATAAATGTATGTAATGTAAAAACAAAAAACGCTAATAAAACTGAACATGAAAATGTAAAAGAATCTAGCACCATTTCACCACCTCTCTTAGATGATATCATGTCTAAGATTCCTTCTTTACATACAGGACCGTTGCTTAAGGATGGCTTGAGCAGAGTGTACTTATTTGGAAGTAATTCAAAATAACGCCAAATAATAAAAGGATAATATTAGCATTTCTGTCCTCTCTCACTTGCACAGCGGCTTCTGCTAAAAAATATTCCATCTCTCAATGACCATTTGGCCAGCTACCTTGTTGGATTAATTGTGACTAAGATTTTTTTTTCTGTTTTCTAATTTGTTCATGATTTTTGTTTATCTACTTTGTTTATGAATAAAGTGTGAATCATTCATCTAAATCTAATTTCTTCCATACACACATGAAGACATTAGCTACTTTCCTGCAGTACATGAGTGTGCAGGGCATAAAAACCCTCCCTGCCGGGGCACAACTTCCAGTGGAAAGGGGAAGCTTGTAATGGAAAGATTCATGGGGAAATGCGGTTATTTTATATGTCATGAGAAAAACCACTCACAGGGATATTCGCCCTGGGGCTTTTAGATTGCATCAGGTTTGTGTGGTTTTTGATCCTTTCCAGTCTTTCAACCCAAGGCTGCTGGCTTGTATAAACATGAGAATGCCAAGCCCAGTTCAGGGTAAACCCGAGTTTCACCTCATCCAGCAATACATCTTCCAAGACTTTCTTTTTACATTCAAATGATGAAGTGATTTTGGTCCAAAAATTGCGGAGTTTGCCTTTACCTGGAATCTCTCTCTTCTTTTCTTTTTTTTTTTTCAATTTGGATATGCTTGAGCAGTGTGGTAATTTTCCATCACTTTTCTTATTTCTTCCCAGAGAACTCAAGTTTTGTGAAACTGTATTCCGACATCCAACACCTGGCCATTCTTGACTTCATCCATAGATTCCCACCCTATCTTTGAATGAAATCTGGTCCATTTAAAATCTGTGGGCAAACAAAGGCCTGGCTGTGAAATTGTGTTTCCTTAGCCAGAATGATGTAACTACTCCCTGCCTTCTTCTCCCTTAAAACAAGCCAATAAAAACAAAGCCGCATGTATAGCTTTTATGCATAATCTTGCCGAATAACCCAAAGACTGTATTTATGTTCTTAGCCAATGTCTCAGTGACTCTCCATTGATGTTGCCCAATAAAGGAAGATTTAGTCTCTAACCCCACCTTCTTGAAGCATTATGAAGTAGAATGAAGAAAAAACAATTGAAAGTTATTGTCATCACAGACATTTTGAAATGGGAAGTGAATTCCCCAAAAGAACTTCCAATGATATTTTTGCTTGGGGTCTAAGAGACCTAAGATCCACATAATTCTTAAACGGTTCAATTCTTTCAAATTGATCCTCTGTTAGAGGATATTCTGAAGTGGGCCTGGAGAACTTTTCCTGTAGCAGGTTTTTAGGTTTTCAGGTTTTGGTCTGAAAACCAGTATAGTAGGGAAAAAAAATGCTCTGGCTCTTGTGTCAGAAGTCCCAGGTTCAAATACCACCTTTGTGATTTGGGAAAGTCATTTAAGTTCCCAGACTCTTGGCTTCATTGTTTGTAAAATGAGGGAGATGGCAAAGAGATTTTTTGTAAAGATACTTTATTTTACCAATTATATGTAATAACTATTTTCTACATAAGTTTTCTGAAGTCATAAGATCCAAATTGTCTCCCTCCCTCCCTTCCCTCTACCTTCCCAGAGATGGTAAGTTACTTGATCTAGGTTATACATGTATTATCATGCAAAACATGTTTCCATATTATTCATTTTTGTAAGAGAATAATCATAAAAATCCCAAACCCCAAAATAAAATAAAGGGAAAAATCATATGCTCAGTCTGCATTCTGACTCCAACAGTTCTTTCTCTGGAGATGAATAACATTCTTTGTCAAAAGTTCTTCAGAATTTTCCTGGATCATGGCAAAGAGATTTTTTTAAAAGGAAAAGGATCTATTTGTCCAAAAATATTTAGCATAATTTATCACAATTCTTTTTGTGATAGCAAGGAATTAGAGGGAATGCTCATCATTTGAGAAATGGCTGAACAAGTTGTGGTATATGATTATAATGGAATACGATCATACTATAAGAAATGATGAGGCAGGATGATTTCAGGAAAAAAAAACCTGAGAAAACTTACATGAACTGATGTAAAGTGAAGTGAGTAGAACCAGGGGAACATTGTACACATCAACAACAATATTGCATGATGAACAATTGTGAATGACTTGGCCATTCTTAGCAAAATAATGATCCAAGACAATCCCTAAGGACTTATGATGAAAAATGCCATCCACCTCCAGAGAAAGGACCAATGGCATCTGAAGACAGACTGAAATACACTATATTTTACTTTCTTTCTTCATTTTTTTGGAGGGGTGGGTTGGGAGTTTTGTTCAAGTTCTTTTCCACAAAATGACTAATATGGAAAAATATCTTACTGGGTAGCACATGTCAAATCTATGTCAAATTGTGTATTGACTCAGGAAGAGGGAGTAAGAAGGCAAAGAATTTGGAACTCAAAATTAAAAATAAAAGGTTAATTATTTTAACAAGCAATTAGAGAGAAAAAAATTTTAAATGAGGGATTTGGGCTACAAACTCTTTAGGGGATGCTTCTAAATCTAGACTCATGAACCTTGAACAAACTTGTCAAATGTCCATTTGGCCAAGTCATAAGAGGGAGAGAATGTGAGCCTGTGAGACTTGTGACAGATTGTTGAGACTTCCAGTCCTTTTCAGTTTTCCCTCTGGAGCAACCTAACTCTAAACACCTCTTTGGCAAGTTTGTCCTTTGTGTAGGCAGAAGACAATAATGATAATAGCATTTATACAGTGTTTTAAGATTTACGAAATACTTTTAAACAGATTGTCTATTTGATCTTCACAACAACTGAGTGGATTAGATGCTATTATTAAGAGATAGTTGCCTATTTTGAATAATTTAACGACTATTGAAAAGCACACTCCTAGGGCAGTGAGACAGCTCAGGGGATAGAGAACTAGGGATGGAGATAGGAGGTCCTGGGTTCAAATCTGTCCTTGGATACTTCCTAATGGTACGACTTTGGGTAAATCATGTAACCCCAGTTGCCTAGCCTTTGTCTCTCTTCTGCCTTGGAACAATGAAAGTTAAGGGTTTAAAAAAAAAAAGGAAGCAAGGAAGGGAAAAAAAGAAAGGAAGAAAAGTATAGTTTTCCCCCTCCAAAATTTTCCACAGGAGCCTATACTCATTGAAATTCTATTATTTATGATTTATTCCTTTTGGTTAAGAAAAGTCCTATTCTAAAATGCAAATATTTCTAATGAAAGACAGCCTGATGCCAAACATTGTTGGAATTTGAGACAGGAGAGACCAGAATTCAGATTCAGCACTTAATTTCATGGCCATGGGCAAGTCATTTAAGCTTTATTCCTCAGTTTATTCATCTGTAAAATAAGTCTAAGGATACCCACATCATTTAGCTGAAAAATTAAATTCTGAGTTAAATGAGAAACGTTTGCTAAAAATTTGGAGCATTTTAAAGTACAATATAAATGTTAGCTATAATTGTTAAGTGACACACATAAGTAAGCTAGCTGTCACTTATTTATGTATTGATATGAATTTGCTCAAAAAATAATTTCAATAAATAAGGAAATATTTATTAAGTCAGCCACTATACTAGGCACCAGGGACGCAAAGACCAAAATGAAACAGTCTCTACCTTCAAGGAGTTATAATTTATTCTTTTTTTATTTTTTTAACATTCATTAATATTCATTTTTTAGAAAAGTTAACATGGTTACATGATTCATGCTCCTACTTTCCCCTTCACCCCTCACTCTCCCCCCACCCCTGGCCAATGCGCATTTCCACTGGTTTTAACATTGTTGATCATTGCATTGATGTGGTAATTTTGAATCAAAATCCCCAATCATGTCTGCCTCAACCCATGTGTTCAAGCAGCTGCTTTTCTTCTGTTTCCACTCCTGCAGTTCTTCCTCTGAATGTGGGTAGCGTTCTTTTCCATAAATCCCTCAGAATTGTCCTGGATCATTGCATTGCTGCTAGTACAGAAGTCCATTACATTCTATTTTACAACAGTGTATTGGTCTCTGTGTACAATGTTCTTCTGGCTCTGCTCCTTTCGCTCTGCATCAATTCCTGGAAGTGTTTCCAGTTCACATAGAATTCCTTCAGTTTATTATTCCTTTGAGCACAATAGTATTCCATCACCAGCATATACCACAATTTGTTCAGCCATTCCCCAATTGAAGGACATACCCTCCTTTTCCAGATTTTGCCACCACAAAAAGTGCAGCTATAAATATTTTTGTACAAGTCTGTTTATCTATGATCTCTTTGGGGTACAAACCCAACGATGGTATGGTTGGATCAAAGAGCAGGCATTCTTTTATAGCCCTTTGAGCATAGTTCCAAATTGCCATCCAGAATGGTTGGATCAGTTCACAACTCCACCAGCAATGCATTAATGTCCCAATTTTGCCACATCCCCTCCAGCATTTATTACTCTCCCCTTCTTTCATTTTAGCCAATCTGCTAGGTGTGAGGTATAATTTATTCTTTTCTATAAATTTTATAAACTCTGGGGCAGCCTTACCCAAACTCCCATTCTCAAGGATAATCCAACTTCCTGAGCAAGGTCCTATCTCCATTTTTTTAACAGTATCAAATTATTTTGATGATTAAAATTTTTTAGTTTAGTTTGAGATCTGGTATTGCTCGATCTCTTTCCTTTCCAACCCCATCTCATTTTTTTTCACTTGAGATTCTTGACCTTTTTTCTTCCATGAATAACGAGTTTTATTGTTACTTTTTTTCTAACTAAAAATTTGTTCTTTTTATTTTCACTAAATAGATAAGTAATTTAGGTATCATTGTCATTTTGTTATCAGTAGAACAGATGAATTTCACTAGACCCAAAAGCAATTACATATAATAGTATACTGCTCAATAAATCCAAAGACCTTTAAAATACCAGAGTAAGGACTCACTATTTGACAATAATTGCTGAGAAAACTGGAAAACAATATGACATAAATTAGAAATATCTATTGTCATATGCCAAGATAGGATCCATATGGATAAATGAGTTTGATGTAAAAAGTCACTTACAAATGAATTAGAGAATCCAGGAAGAAAATGCTTTTCATAACTAATGAGAGGGGAAGAGTTTATAAGAAAACAAAGGGTAGAGAGATTATATAAGTAAAAGGACAATTTTGATTACATAAAATTTAAAAGGCTTTGCACAGCAAAACTGATAAGTTAAAATTAGAAAAATAATAGTTAACTAAGAAAAAAATGTTTATAGTAGGTTTCTCTTTGACAAAAGTTTTATATCCAAGACATGTAAGGAACTGATCAAAATTTAGAAGAAAAGACCCATTCCTAAGTAGGTGATGGTCAAAGGATACCAATAGTCAGTTTCCAAAGGAAGAAATCCAGACTTTCAATAACTATAAGGGAAATATTATCTAAATCACCAATAAGAGAAATGTAAATTAAAGCAACTCTAACTTATACCTCACATCTATTAGAATATTAAAGACAATAAAAAAGGAAAATGATGAAAGTTGGAAGGAGCTATGGGAAAAGAGACACATTAATGCATTCTTGGTGGAACTGTGATTTGTTATCACCATTTTGGAAAGTAATTGAGAATTATGCCCCTCAAATTGTGAAAACTCTTTTACCTAGCAAAATCACAGCTAGGTCTATATCCCCAAGGAGATCAAAGAAGAAAAGAATCTATTTGTACCAAATTATTTATAATAGGTTTTTGTAGACACAAAGAACTGGAAACTGTCCATCAATCGAGGAATAGCTGAACAAATTATAGTATGTTAATATAATGTAATATTATTGTGCTCTAAGAAATGACAGATGATAGTTTCAAAAAACCTGAGACGTATAAACTGATGAAGAATTACATGATCAAAATGAGATCTCCCTCTCTCTCTGTCTATATCTATATCTATATCTATATATCTATATATATCTATATGTGTGTGTATATCTATCTATATCTATCTATATCTATATATATATATATATATATAACAGTGATGATGAACCTTTTAAAGACAGAGAACCAGGCCCTGCCCCCATCCCACCTCATTGAGTGCCATGCCTGCTCCTTATCCCACACAAGGAGAAAGCACACCCATTTGGCTACTGGGTAGAGGGATGAGTGAAATGAGGAATATCCTCAGTGAGTGTAGAGAGGGGGAGGGGAGTGGCCCAAGTGCTCTTCTCCCCTCCAGCTCTGCTGCCTATGAGCCATCCACCTTACTTCCTGTGCACTCCCATTGGCTGCTAGGCAGAGGGGCAGGTAATGTGAAAAAATGCCATCAGGCACAATGGAAAGTGGGAGGGAAGCAGCTCCACTTGAGTCTCTTTGCCTTTCTAGCAATAAACTCTAGGGGGATGGGTAGTACTCTGCATGCCATCTTTGGCATCTGTGCCATAGGTTTGTCATCACTGATGTATATTATAAAGATAAACAACTTCATAAGACTTGAGAATTCTGATCAATGCAATGAACATCCAAGATTCCCAAGGAACAGTGATGAAACATGTTATACATGTACTGGCAGAGAAGTGATAGACTCAAGATGCAGAATAAAATACACATTTTTGGACATGACTAATCTGGGTCTTAGGGACTTTTTTTTGCTTGACTATAGATATTTTTACAAGGGTTTTCTTTTTGTTGTTAAATGATAGATGGTAGAAGGGAGAGGGGGTAAATAATGTAATAGATTTAAAAAAGAAAGAAAATATGATCATTGAAGGTTTTTTTAAATGCTTAATAAAGTAAGGAAAGCTAGAAAGAATCCTAGATAAAGTTGAAAGTTTCATGTCGAATTTATTATCTATTTTATAAAGAAAAACAATCTATACATAATAGATTTCCAGTTTCATGAATAAATCTTTATTTCTATTCAATGTGTTTATGTATGTGTGTGTGTGAAGTTTCATTTTATTTGGTTTTTAAGTTCTAAGTAGAAAAAATTAAAAAGAAAGATTTGACCATAACATGGGGTTGTAGAACAATCAATTATATTTGTTCTCAGATGTCTGATAGTCTGCTAACACTGAGATAAGCAGCTACTTCTATATCCCTATCAGTAAAATAATGTGCTCTTTAATGACGTGAAGGCTGGCATCAAGTTAAAATCGTTGCTTTGAATAAAGAACTAAAATATTTGTTTTTAAAGTGAATAGTGCACTAATGAAATAAGCCTGGATAAACAGTGGTTGTAGAATCTTCTCAGTTACTGCAATAAGTTGTCATAAATTCCACCCATTGAATCTCCCCAATGACTGGAAGCCTATTTCTGTAAGGTTTTGTCCTAGGATGCTTAACAAAGAATGTTTCTGTCAATCCTTTGGAATCTGTATAATGTTGTGGATGGACAACTTGAACTTTTAATTCTCCGTTCACTTTCTTCATTCCTTCTTAGCTATTTTACTCTAGCCTAAACAAGGTTTTTTGCAAATTACAATGGCCTTTTTAAAACAATTATTATCTATTTGCTTTTTCAATCTGCCAGATTTGTCTGCCAGCCCCTCCAACTGCCATGGCTATTAGGTATCATTTGCTGGTAAGGGAAGAAGCAACATGTTGAGTGGTACAGGAAAGAGATTTCAAGACTTTAAGTCAGAAAAAAGGGGGCCCAAATACTCCTTTAGATTCCTGGTCAAGTTCTTTAACTTTTATTTATAAAATGAGAATAATAATAGCACTTAACTACTAGGATTGTTTTGAGGAGTGATTGAGATCTGCTATGTAAAGGCTTTCCAAACCTTGGAGGTCTATCAAATGTTAGTTAACACTGCTTTAAAAAAATTACTGATATTATTGTTGTCAAGAACATGATTTATTTTCAACTTCACCTCAATTTTTTCTAGTCTGGGAGTTGCTTTAATCTTTAACTTATTTAAGTGTCAGAAGTTCAGCTTGGGGAAGGTTTAAAAAAAAAAGGAACTTGTCTCTTCTGTATCTTTGTACCTTCAACCCATGAGAAGCAACTTGATGAGAGAACAAAGTCAAGAATATGTAGGTTCAAGTACCATTCCCAACTATATTGACTATATAACCATGGGCAAAATCACTTAAGACTTCAGTTCTCTAGACAGCAGAAAGAATTCTGGGTTTAGAGGAAAAGGACTAGGAATTCTGGGGAAGAAAATTGCTTAATCTCTCCGAGTTTCATTTCTCATTTGTAAAATAACAGGGTTGGACAAGATAATCACTAAATACCCTTCAGCTCTAACCCTATGATCCTAGAAAGTGTAGACGAATTCCCAGCCCCTTCAAAAAAAAGAAAAAAAAAACATTGCCCCCATCCCTCATCACTTCCAGGCAGAATAACCAGGGGGAGGCTCAAAAGGGGAAGGGAACAAACATTTATTAGTTACCTACTAGTCCCTGTGCTGTGATTAACAAATAAAATATTTTCTCACTCGATCTTAAGGATGCATCAGTCTTCACTATGTCAACATGTCCTTCATAGCTCTTTTCATCTAGATATATTTACTTTTCAAATGTAGATTGACCAGATCTGAAATGGTCTTGCCCCTATTCTGGGTAAGTGGTACTAGTATTGCAATTTTCCACTCTGTCTCTCTTGGAAAAGATTTATACCAGACACTGACTCCAGGGACATCTCTGTAGTTAAGTGATGTCTGTCTGCATCCGTGCTTTGGGATGCCCTCACTCCAGCTCTTATCTCCTGGGTTCTCATTATGAATCATTCCAAAAAATGATTTAATGTTGATAAACTTTTTTAGAGTCTTATTAGTATCAGGCACAAAAAGCACGTGATTCCATCAGTGGTATACTAGGTTAGCCTGCCTCAAGGAAACAAAAATATGAGTTTGAAGTAAAAGAATAAACCAGTAAGCATTTGTTTCCTAAAGGACATGCCACAGTGTACTTTAACCTCCAGTGCCTTGGGTGCATTTAGAAACATGAAACTGAGAGTGAATTAAACATTTGTCAAGCACTTATTATATGGTGCTGGGCTGAGGATAGAAAGAAAAGGAGGGGAAAACTTTAGTCCCTAAATTTTCAAGGAGCTCACAGGAGAGACAGCATACAAATAACTATCTACAAACAAGATATACACAGGATAAACTGAGGATCATTTTAGAGGGAAGGCACACAGATTAAAGAGAAGCAGGACTTTCAAAAAGTGGGACTTTAGCAAGAAGGGCAGTTAGGTGACACAGTAGATAGAGTCCCGGATCTAAAGTCTAGAAGACTCGTGTTCTTGAGTTCAAATCTGGCCTCAGATAATTTATTAGCTGGGCAAGACGCTTCACATTGTTTGTCTCAGTTTCCTCACTTATAAAATGAGCTGGAGAAGAAAAATGGCAGATCACTCCAATATCTTTGCCAAGAAAACCCCAAATAAGATCACAAGGAGTTAGACACAACAAAAAAAAATGACTGAACAACAAAGATGAGGAGGGAGAGAGGCATGGGGGACAGCCAGGAAATATTTCTGGAGCTGAGAGATGTGGGAAACAACAAGAAGACCAATGTCATTACATCACAGAATATGTGGTGGAAGACTGGAAATGTAGGAAGGATCCGGGTTTTAAAGAGCTTTAAAAGCCAAACCAAATATTTTATATTTGATCTTGGAAGTAATAAACTGGAGTTTCTTGAAACTTGGCAGATTATCTAGTCCAAGGCCCTCATTTTATAAATGAAGAAAGTGAAAAAAGAAAGTTAATGACTCATACACTGTCACATGCAACTTATTAGAGCCAGGACAGGGAGTAGAATCCAAGTCCCCTGACTCTCAGTCCCAATTTCTTTTACTACAGAGGCTTGATTAGAACATCTCTAAGGTCCCTTTTTGGCTTACAAAACCTATGATGCTATTCACCTTTCAGAGAGGTGTGTGTATAAGGGCTCAGGGTAGGGGTGAGGTAAGAAAGCTAAAATGTTAGCAGACACTGTTAAATGAAGGTAAAACCCAGGGAGGAAACTTTTTCTACTAGTCCTGTTCTTCTCTTGGTCAATAAATTTAGAGTTTACAGAATTTCCCAGAAGCCCGAGTTGTTTTGTTTAGCCTAGAGACAGAAACAGAAATTGAACCCAAGTGTACCTCCTACAGTGGGTAGCCTATTGATTCTCTTGAGCAAAGAGATGTTTTTAAAGGGGACGGGGGAGATGAAAAGGACCTATTTGTAGAAAAAATATTTATTGCAGCTCTTTTTGTAGTAGCAAAGAATTAGAAATTGAGGGGCTGTCCATCATCTGGGGAATAGCTGAACAAGTTGTGGTATATAATCATTATGGAATACTCTTGTCCTGAAAGAAATGGCAAGCAGGATGCTGTCAGAAAAATCTGGAAAGACTCACATGAACTGATGCAAAGTGAAGTGAGTAGAACAAAAAGAACATTATACATAGCAACAGCATGGACAACTGTAATGACCTAGTTATTCTCAGCAAAACAATGATCCAAGACAATCCCAGAGACACATGATGAAAAATGTCATCCATCCTCTGAGGAAAAACTGGAGTCTGCATTCAGACTGAAAAATAATAATAAATAATATAAAATAATAATAATTCAATTTCTTTATTCTTTTTTCTATTGGAGAACTCTTTCATAAATGACTATTATGGAAAAATATTTTACATGATTACTCATGTAAAAAATGTATATTTTATGTGATATATATATATATAAAGATTGCTTGATGTCTCAGGGAAGGGAGAGGGAGGGTTAGAGAAAGTGAGAGAACTTGGAACTCACAGCAGTTGTTTTTCTTCTGTGTTTCTACTCCTGTAGGAACTCACAGCTTTTAAAAATGAATGTTAAGTATTTTTATATATTATGGGGAAAAGTAAAATATTAAAAACAGAGATTAATTGAAAGAGGTTTCTTCTTTTAATTAGCTTAATAATTTCCTTTTTAGACCTATTTAAACCATTAGTTTATTTACTCGTTTTGCATACTGCAAATAGCTCAAGTCTTCTCTTGCTACCTAAGTGACCGTAGATAATTTGTTTCTCTCTGGGTCACCTGTAATATAAAGAACTTATGCTAGGTGATCTAAATGTCTCTTCTAGTTTCTATATACCATGATCTGAGGTTTTTACAAATAATTAACAATTCATAATTAATGTATTTTATTCTATGATATGTCAGAGAGAAAACAGAATTTGAATGGCAAAAAGTCCCTTTTACTGACATTTTTCAGGAACATGTCTCTTCCCTATAATAATTGAGGATTCAGCCAACTTGAATATTTTCTGTCCTCATCAGAAAAGCTCACCATCAATTCAATTCAATATTAATTGAGCACTTAAAGTCTATGAGACATTGTAATGCCATAGTAGATATGCTGCCCTGCCTCTGCCCTCTCCTCAAAAGGTTTGCTATCAATGATCTAAAAGACATAAATTCAGACAAAATACTTAATACCTTGACAAAGCCATCTTTAGATCACCTTCCTATGTCAATTTCTGAAATCCACTAAGAAATCTTTTTTTTATAATAATCCTTATCTTCTTTCTTAGAATTGATACAAGCCTCAGTTCCAAGGTAGAAGAGCAGTAAGGACTAGGCAACTGAAGTTAAGTGACTTGCTCATGATCACACAGTGAGGAAGTAAGTGGCTGCGTCTAGCTTTGAACTCAGGACCTCCCAACTCCAGGCCTGGCACTCTATCCACTAAAGCATTTCGATGCCCTGATTTGTTAAGAAATCTTAATCTGTCCCATTGAGATTAACATATCAGATGTCTAGGTAGTGTTTACAGATGAGAGAAGATTTCTAAGTGCTTCTGTACATAAAACTCTTATTCTTCACTTCTTTCTCTCTACAATGAAGCCCTAAGGCATTCTTCTCTTCCTACCTGTCCAACACAACCAGAAATCTGGTAAATTCCAATAAGGAATTCTGTTACCTTCTCCAGGAAAGGAAAAAATCCATGACACCATGAGAAATAGCTGTCTATACTGGAATGGCAGAAGGTGCAGAGATCCTGAGATTTTACTCTATAAGAAATCAATATAGAAGAATGGAAAGGGCATTGAATGCAGAGTCAAAACTGTAAATCTTATTCTCTTCATCTGTAAAATGGGAATCATATGTGTACTAAGAATAGATTAGCAGGAGGAAAGTGTTCAGTGAGCCTTAATAATTTTTTTCAAAGTAGTGGGGTCAAGCTCTGCCTCTGGAGTCTCATTTTGAACCTAACTCTGACCTTTACTAGCCATAGCACCATGGTTAAGTTCTTTAAGCTCTCTGAGTCTCAATTTCCTGATCTGTAGAGTAAGGTTAATGATATCTACAGTACCTACTTCATAAGGGTGCTATGAAGATGGAATTATAATGTGCTTCATAAACCTTAAAGTCTTATGTAAATATCACATTAAGCACATTTTTTGGAGGACATGACCTTCGACACTTCAAACTCTCCAACACTGCATGCGCACGCGCGCACACACACACACACACACACACACACACACACACACACATACACACACACACACACACATACACAGAATTGGGCCTGGAGAAAGTTAAATGCACAGTACCAAGGAAATAGCAAAACCAGCGCTGCCTTAGGTCAAGTAATTAGCCTTTTAAAAATATATATATTTTATATTTCTTTTCCAGCCTAATTATTTTATGACTTTTGAAAACCATGTTCTCTCCCTCTCTCCCTCTCTCTGCTTCTCCTTTCTCCTCCTCCTCCCTCCCCAAGAAGACAGATAATATGATAAAGATTACATATGTGCTACTACGGAATATATATTTATTTCCATGTTCATCATGTTGTAAGAGAAAACATATGTCACTTCTATAAGAAAAAAAATCATGAAGAAAATAAAGTAAAGAATGGTACATTTCCATCTGCATTCAGACTCCATCAGTTTCTTCTATGGAAGTGGATAATATTTTCTGACTCTTGGGGTTTTCCTGGATCCTTACATTGCTATTAAGAGTTGTCATTCACAGTTGATCATACATTATTGCTATTGATTAATTAGCCTTTTACTCAAAATTATAATGGTTCTTCTTTCCTTCTAGACATCCTCACCCAAGACACTGGTGTCCTGAGCTCTCTCTTATCCAGCTCTTTTACCTTTTACAGTCCCTAGAGCTGTTCGCCTAGTGGCAAATGACCACATATCTCTATTGTTCACAAAAAAAGGTAAGCAGGCTCACAGTCACTTCTCTGGCTGCTGACCCCTAAAGATACCTGAGGTGTCCCAAATGAGTGAGAGTAAAGAATTCTGAATACCTCATGCCAAGCAGGCAGCAATAGAAATAAACCTACATTTCCCAATGGGATTGCTTAGGTTGCCACAACATCACAAAGACCATAACATTAGGAGGTAGAAAAGAAAATAATGTACTAAGAACTAAAACTGGACAAGAAGAAGCTAATGATTTCCTAAAACAACAAGAAATAATCAAACAAAATCAAAACAATGAAATATAAGAATATGGAACATATTTATTTCAAAAACAACTGACCTCAAAAATAGTTCATGGAGAGACAATTTAAGAATAGACTCCCGGAAAGTTAGGATAAAAATAAAGAATTTCTTTACTCCAAATAATTATCAAGGAAAACTGTCCAGAAAATTTAAAAAACAGAGGGTAAAATAGAAATTTCAAGAATCCACTAATCACTACCTCAAAGAGACCTAAAGATGAAAATGTACAGAAACATCATTGCTAAATTTCATATCCTCCAGGTAAAGTAAAAAATACTACAAACAACAAGGGGAAAAAAACAATTCAAATACTGTAGAGCTACAGTCAGAATAACACAAGACTTAGCAGCCACAACCATAAAAAAATGCAAAACATGGAAGACAGCATTTCACAAAACAAAACAACTGGGCTTACAACCAAGAAAAGCATATCCAACAAAGATGAACATAATTATAAAAGGGGAAAAAAACAGATATTTAGTGAACTAAAGGAGTTTTAACTATTCCTGGGGGGGAAACTCAGAACTCAAGGAAAAAATTTGATCTATAAGAAACCTTCAAAGCTAATGAAAAACTAATCATGAGCAACCCAAAAGGTAAAATTGTTCATTTTTTGGTATCATAAAATTTTATCTATGGTCCCAGGGAATTGTGAAAGGGATTTTTTTATCTTAATCAATCAAGTACTTGGAGTATTACACACTTTTTAACTTAATCAGTCAGGAACTTGAGGATCCTTTTGATAAAAGTTCACACTGTCAGAAAATGGGAGGTAGATCCCACAGGCACTGCCTCCTGGGCAGTGTCAGGCAAATCAAGAAACTATGATTGGTTCCTGAGATGTGATAGACCAGCCCACAGTGAAAGAAAATAGAAACCAGAGAGACCGGAAGTGACATGGAGAAAACTGCTTATAAAAGCCAGCCAAAGGCATTCTGATTCATTCTACTGCGTTGGTGGCTCTTGCTGAAAGAAGAATTCTGCTGCATGGGTGTCTCTGCATTGGACTTCTTCAGCATTGGAGATTCTGCATTGGTGGCTCAAGGAGTTTGGCTTTGGTGACTCGCTTGGGTTAAGGAGACTCTGCCCAGAAACACTGGCCTTTTGCCTCTTCTCCTGTCTTCAATGGAATGCTCTCTTTGGTGAGGCACTCAGATCCGAACTTAGGGAATTTAGCTAGGCAATATTTTCTATCTCCTTCCTACATTTCCCCCTTTACTATCTCTACCTTGGTGTAATAAAGCTACTAAAGCTACTAACAGCCTCGTGACTTAAGAGTTAATTTTTATAAACAGGGACCACAACAACTTTTATAACTCTTAATTTGACAAAAACCAATTTTAAATCTTATAGAATGACATCATTGCCTGGATATTTTGAAGGGGTGGGTATGGACGAAAGACTCAGGATTGAGGGAATGTAATGGAATGTGAAAAAATGGTAGTGGAATAAACCAGGTAGAAGCAGGGTAGAATGGCTATCCCATATGGAGGAGGAATGAGTGGAGCAATTGTCACAGAGAAGAGGATAAGTGAATGGAGTACTGGGCTAGGAGAACCCAACTCTCATCAGACCTGAGATAAAAAAAATAGCATACAGAATTAGAAGGGTAAAATTTTTCTTACTGTACAGAGAAATAGGAGAGAAGGAAGATGGAATAAGGGAGGGATTGGGAAGAGAAAGAAAGATAAGGGGGTAAGAAAAGAAAAGGAAGGGAGGGATACATAGAGGAGAGTATATGTCAAAAGGTAGTGGGGTAAGGTGAGAAGATAAAGGAATCAGAAGTAGGAGGGAACTGTTGGTGAATAAGGAAGGGATTTTGGGACAGGTGGACAGAATCAGAATTAAAAAGAAAGGAGGAAGAGATAAGGGATTGACCATTGGAAGGTTGGGTCAGTTTGGAACTAGGAGGGCAAGGGGAAAGGATAAGAGAAGATTGGGGGGAAGGGATGTGAATAGGAGGCATTTCAGTCAAAGGAAATTGGACATTTGAGGAGGGATACAGTAGAAAGAAAGGAAGTGGGCAGTGAGGAGGAATGGAGTAGATGAAAATGCACAACTAGTAACTGACATTAAGTGTAATGGGATGAATGCACACAAATGCATAACAGAAAGGATAAAAAGTCAAGACTTGACAATATGTTGTTTATAAGAAACACACTGAAAATGAGAGACAAACATAGAGTGAAGGTGAGGGGCTGGAGCAGAAAATACTATGCCTCAGTTGATCCAGAGAAGGCAGAGGTAGCAGTCATGATCTCTGACAGAGATGGAGCTAAACTGGATATAAATGAAAGGGATGAACAGGGTAACTACATTATGCTGAGGAAGGTACTGTTGATAATGAAGCATTATCAATATTGGACCTACAAGCACCAAGTGTTACAGCACCCAGATTTTTAAAAGAAAAACTAAATGAGACACAGATAGAAATAGATAACAAAATAATTATAATGGCAAACCTTATTTTTCCCCTCTCAGAACTAAATTTAACCAAAAAAGAAAAAAGTTAAGGAGATGAATAGAACCATAGATAAGATAAATAAGAGATATCTGGGAAGCCCCCACACTCCTGCATGAGCTTAGTGATAAATCTTAGGCTAAGCATATATGTAATTCAAACATAGTTTCAGTTGGGACAACAATGGCTTAGAGAGTATAAATATTCTACAGAAGTATTGCCTTAACACTCATCATACTACAGAGGTAATCCTGAATCCCTGAGGGGTTGTGACACTGGAACAAAAGTTCCACTGGGTATGACCACGTTGGAAAGACTTGTTTTGGAAAGAGTATGGTCCTACCAACAGATTGTCTCTGATGCCTAAGGACCAGTTTAGCAAACTATGGTCCTGGTAATATGTAAACTGAGAACCAGCGGGGCTAAAGTGATCAAATTAAGTGATAATAGGAATATGGAGAAACCAATCTGATATTATGTTGCTAGAGCAGCTATGAAATTTTTTTAAGAAAACAAGATGGAATAAAACATTAAGTGCCATAAAAATGTTCATGCTCATTGACCTAGAGATCCCATTACTAAGGGTAGACCCTAAGGATATTATTGAGAGGATAAAAAGCTGTGTTTGCATGAAAGTATTCATGGAAGTTTTGTTTATGATGACAAAATAATTAGAAATAACACAAATGATATCTGAATGTAATGGATTATAGGAATAGGAATAATACATACCATGATTCCATTTTTAAAAAATAGCCATAAAATCAAGAGGAAAAAGTACCGAAGTAAAACAAATCCAAAGGGAATTCAAAAGCAGATGTTTATATTAACACACGTATCTAATTTACATGTTTTAAAATTGTAAACAATGTAGAGTTTGTGGTCTTACCCATAATCTTTTTTACACATTTGTTTTATTTAAATGTTTTGTGGTGATGGTGGTTACTAAGTAGATAACAAAAAAGAAAAAAGAAAGAAAAAAGTCAAAGGACCAACAACAACATGTATATGTATATCTTTCAGTTTAATTTGTTTTTTTCTTCCTACCACAATTTGTCACCTTTTTATTTCATATTCACTATGTAACTCATTTATTAATTAAAGGCATATTGACTGGATACAATGTTGACAAACTTCTTGTTAATGACGATTAGTATGGTTCATGTTTGCCCCTACTCAGATTTCTTTCTGGAATCATCTCAATTTGGCTCCTATTTCTGGCTCTTTCCTAGCAGCATTCAATCTCCCCCTACAAATAAGAAATCTGAAAAAAAATTTTTGAGTACAAAGCATATCTATTACAAAACATATAATTAACAGAAATAGATTCCCATTCAAGTTCAGTTAACAAAGGAACAGTGCCAGTTTCTTTCTCCCCTTACAGACAAAAACTCAGACCAATAGAAGTCCCAATAGGAGACTGGAGTTGGAGAACTCAAGAAAAGTCACATTCACAACTCACTACTGACCTAATTTCTCCAAGTCATATTCTCACTTTTTTTTTTGCAACAGCACCCACAATTTTAATCACATCACCCACCCACCACCACCACCAGTACCAAGTACTTGCTGCTGCTGCTGCTGCTGCTGCTGCTACTACTACTACTATGTTTCACTAAAATGCTGCAGCTTCCAGGTTGGCTCAGAAAGTTGGTAATTTTTACCTTTGATCTCATACCTGCCTTTATTTTTAGTGTGCCAACAATGGAATTATAGAAGCCTCAGCCATTCCTGCACATTGCTTCCCTTATAGTTAAAAATTCCACAATATGTCTATTGCATTATGGAAAATTGACTCCTTTCCCATCAGTGTAAGCAAATAATAGTTATAAATTTTGCCCCAAGTGATCATAATTATTTTAACTTCTACAACAAACTCTGAAGATTATTTGAGTAATGATTTATACTTTCCACTCTGTTTTATATGCTTTAACTTATCTGTCCCCTTACCACCTTGTGAACTAAAACTGGCAAACATCATGATTCCCTTTATTCATATGAGAAAATGGTAGCAAAAAGAGGTTAAGTGACTTCTCTAATATTGTCTTTAAGGTTAGTTTTCATCTTCCCAACACAACATGCTGCAGAGTAATTCTTCGGTAAGAATTATAGAAATGTTATTTTTATTCCATTCAAATTTCATTACTCACACTAAATTTGGTACAAGCAAGGTTTACTTAAATAATTCTTCCATCTAAACCTTTGTATCAATTTGATGTTAATGACTTCTTTGTTTAGGCTTGAAGACAAGTTTTTGAATAGTTTTCTAAATATTTTATAATGAGGATGAAGAACATTAGGTAATAAGCAGGTGAAATGAAAACAGTAGCTATTTATGCCAGATCTCAATCTACCAACAACTTACCTTAAAAAAATTGTAGGGGAAAGATAAACCATCTTCATTGCTCCTATTAAACATAATTAAACTCTGTCTCTTAATGCTGCATACTCTTGGAATAAAAGTTATATTTTCATAAGTATTTTGTTCCCAGAATAGCTGACTGTCTTGTATGATTACCTCAGTTCCGTTTCCACATAAGTTGCAAAACCACAAGGGGGAAAAGGTTGGTATTTCCCCCCAAAACTCAAACTAAACATACTTTTACTTGACTGGTCATGGAGATTTGTATTTATGATTAACAAGGGAAGTGCTCATCAGGGAGAGAAAAGCTGGCTCAGGAAATAATGTCTTCTTTCAAGTCTTCATATCCAAACAAGTCTTTGGCTAATTGAAGTTAAATTTGGAACACTGGGATTTACCAGTCTCTTCAAGTATACTTGGTTTTTAATCTAATAGCTACAATTTCCCATGAGAATTAAGACAAACCAGCGTTATCTTTCTTTCCTAATGCCCCAATTTTTAGATGATTGGAAACAGAGGGCAAATTCCCACCATCTTGGTAAATCCTAGGATCACAGGATTTAAGTCACAGGAAATAATCAAGAAGTCACAATTTTAAACATTCCTCAAAAATTACATTTAAGAGGGTGTAGCCAAAATGACAGAGTGGGAATTACCAACTTAACTTCAATTTCTCCAAAACTCTTCTTTAACAACCTAGAAAATGGGTCAAAGTAAATTCTAAGTGGGAAAGGCAAGAAAAAAAAAAGTTACAATGAGCCATTTTTCTTACTTGGGAAGACAGATAGAGAGATCTGCAGATACCAAGTTGTGGTATGTCCACGAGCATTGTGCAGAAGCAGAAGTGTCACCAGGTGGTGATAGTGGTAGAAGCAGAGGTAAGTAGCAGCCCAATGCCCAGAGACAGCAAAGAGACTGAACACCAGGGGAAAAAGAGATCTGCGGGATCCCTGCACCAGCAGTAAGAACAGAAACAGGTTCCTGTGACATCAATTAGGTCTATCACCAATTACGCAGTTCTGGTCACAGTTCCAAGGTAAAGAGGAACAATTACAATTGAGAAGAAGCAGGGACTCCACTCATGTAAGGAGAAGAGTGTAGAGTATGAAGCACAGTGAACATATCTCTTCCCAAATTACAGTATCTAGATTTAGATTACAGAAGTATCTAAAACTTACAAGCCCCCAGACTCTGCTCTGAAAGCAATAGGTCATAAAAGCTCAGGCCAAATGTTCTCCCTACCCCCATAGGTGAGCAGAACTGAAATTTAATATGAAGTCCAAAATCAAGAAAAAGAATGTAAACATGAGCAAATAACAACAACAGCAACAAAAAGAACTTGACCATAAAACATTGCTATAGTGATGGGGAATCTCAAGACAAGCTCCACAATGAAAACATTCACAACAAAGGTCTCAGAGAAAATTGTAGATTGGACATAAACTCAACAAGAATTTCTAGAAACGCTTTAAAAAAAGAGAGAGATTTTTTAAAAAAAGAAATGAAAGCTATGCAAGAACATCACAAAAAGAGAATGGAAGCTAGGTGGTTCAGTGGATAGAGAGCCAAATTCAGAGTTGGGAGGTAGTTCCTGGGTTCAATTCTGGCCCCAGACATTTCCTATCAGTGTAACCCTGGGCAAATTACTTAACCATAATTGCCTAGCTATCATTACTCTTCTTCCTTGAAACCAACACTTAGTATCCATCCTAAGACACAAGGTAAGGATTTTTTCTAAAAAGAGAATTAAAATCTTGGTAAAAGTGGAACCAAAATGCTGAAGATAATAACTACTTAAAATCAGAATTGGTCAAATGAAAGCTAATAATTACATAAGATGTTAATAAACAAAACATAATCAAAAGACTGAAAAAAGGAATATAAACTATATCATAGGAAAAACAACTGACCTAGATAATAGATTGAGTAGACATAATTTAAGAATTTTTGGATGACCTAAAAGCCATAAACGATAATAATTTTTAAAAGAGTCTAGACATCATATTTTAAGAAATTATAAAGGAAAATTGCCCAGATATCTTAGAATCAGAGGGCAAAGTAGAAATTGAAAGAATATACCAATCACCTCCTAAAAGAATTTCCAAAATGAAAACTCCCAGGAATATTATTATCAAAATTCAGAGTTCCAAGGTCAAAAAGAAAACATTAAAAGCAGCCAAAAAGAAATAATGCAGATACCATGGAGTCACAGTCAGCCTCTTACAAACTTTAGCAGCCACAATGATAAAGGTGAAGAAGACTTAGAATATGATATTCCAGAAAGTAAAGAAGCTAGAATTAAAACCAAGAATAATCTGCCCAGCAAAACTAAGTAAAATCCCATGAGATCTGGAGGGAATGGTTATTTAATGAAATAGAGGATTTTCAAGCATTTTTGAAAAAAAACTAAATGGAAATTTTGGCATTCAAGAACCAAGAGAAGCATGAAAAGGCAAACATGGAAGGCAGCTCAGTTGCTCAGTTGGATTGAGAGTCAGGCCCAGAGATGGGAGCTCCTAGGTTCAGATCTGGCCTCAGACACTTCCTCGCTATGTGACCCTGGGCAAGTCACTTGACCCTCATTGCCTAGCCCTTACCACTCTTCTGCCTTAGAAGCAATACACGGTATTGATTCCAAGATGGAAGGTAAAGGTTTAAAAAAAAAGAAGAAAATACAAACATTAGTGAGAAAATCATAAGGGACTAAACAAGGGCCAATATGGGAAGTTAATACCTGAAATCTCTCAAAATTTTATCATCACTAAAGCTGTTAGAGATAGTCTTCTTGGATTGAGGGTGGTGTAGGTGTGAGTCTGTTATATCGAGATGATCTCAAAAGAAAAATGGAAGGGTGAGAAAGAGAGATGCATCGGAGTAAAGGAAAAGGAGAGGAAGAATGGGGGAACTTATATAAATGAGGTATGAAAAGGAAAGTTTATATATTGATAAGAAGAATGGGAATGGGGAGTGGGCAACACTCAAAAGTGCTCATTATGAATCATTTTCCTGAGTATAACCCTGCTTAACTCAGTTTCTTCATCCGTAAAATGAGCTGGAGAAGAAAATGACAAACATATATAGTATATCTCAATCTATCTATCTATCTATCTATCTATCTATCTATCTATCTATCTATCCAGTATCTTTGCCAAGAAAACCCTAAATGTGGTCATGAGGAATCTGACACAACTGAAAAGAAAACTGAACACAAATTCTAGGTAGCACAATAGAGTGCTGGATCTGGAGTCAGGTACACCTGAGTTCAAATTCAATCCCAGAAATGAACTCTGTGACTCCGCACAAGTTACTTAACCTCTTCTTGCCTCAGTTTCCTTATCTGTAAAATAAGGATAAAAATATCACATAATTGACAGGATTATTGTAAGGCTCAAATAATATATTTGTAAAATACTTACTACAATGCCTAACACATATTAAACACTATATGTGTGTGTGTATATATATATATGTTAGCTATCATCATCATCATCATCATTATTTTTATTTGGAGTCTACTGGAATTCAAATAAAGTTTCCACTCCATCAACTTTATTTATTTTTTTTAAACCAGATTTGTGACTTCATCGGCATAGGGAAATTATAGTAAGGAAGCTACCTAGGAATACAGATGGGCACTTGTTCTAAAACTAAAGTCTTATAGAATTACCTGGGGTTCTAAGAGATTAAGTGACTTGTCTAGGGTCATATGGTCAGTGGATGTCCACTGCTAGTTCCAAGGTTAACTCACTACCCATTACACCACACTGCCTCTCAACTTTGTTCATTTAAGATTTAAAATTGGAACTTTTGTGAGATTTTCTCCTTTATAGATCGTTACTGTTCTCCACCACATCAATTCCAGGTCTAGAAAATGATATAGAAGATTGAGGTCTTTTGCCTGAAAAATAGAAATGAGGCATACATCTCAGTGTGAAACTTTTTTTTTTAAGCTATCTCTTCTGTGCCAGGAGGCTTAGTGTTTTTTGGTAAGGCAATTGCCTCTCTCAGGCAAACATTCTTTTCTCTGTGAGCTGAGTGGTTTTGATTTATCAAAAACAAACACCTCAAAACATAAAAACCACACGAATAACATGGAAATTCCTAAATTGATAACAAACTTCTCACCAAAGGTGGCTGAATCATAAAGACCCCATATTTGGAACTTCACACACTTTTGGGCTATAGAAAGAAGAAATTTTCTTTAAAGATAAACAGAATGAAAAGACCAAAAAAGCTCATGTTACTAGATTTTGGATGTAACAAGCAGTAAGTTCAAGCAGCATCTTCTTCTAAGAGGTTGGCTGAGTAAGATGCCCCCATGGGACTGGTTACCAATGAATCCTTTTTCCAGCTTAAAATTCTCTGCCTCATTAATTCAACCAGATGGGGATGTGTTGATTTCACAAGTGTGATAGTGACCTCTGTCTCAGGAGCTCAGACTAGGAAGTCAACTCTAAAGTCATGCCACCTGGGGCATCCATTGCCATAGCCCAGCTGCGTCATGAAGACAACATTGACTGGTCCCCAGCAGACCTCTCTGGAGGCTGCAATAAACACAGCACCAGTCACACCAATGTGCTTCTCTTGTCTGGAACCTTGATGAGACAGGACAAACAGTTAATTAAAGAACCATAAAACTCTGATGGCTTCTCCTTACACAAATTGTTTTGCTTATATACCCATTACATTCTTTTATTTGGGGTTTTCTTCTTGGTTGTGGAGTAAGGCTAAGTCATTAGCATTAACCAAATGTATAAAAGCTATTTCAATGTATTTTTGTAATGTAGATGTAAGATGTATTTTTTTAAAAATAGCAATCTCTCTCTCTGTCTCTCTCTCTGTCTCTCTCTGTCTCTCTCTCTCTCTCTGTCTCTCTGTCTCTCTCTCTCTCTCTCTCTCTCTCTCTCTCTCTCTGTCTGTCTGTCTCTCTCTTTCTCTCTCCTCTCTCCTTCCCTTTATGTCTCTTTCTCTCCCTCCATCCCAAGTTTTTCTGCCTATTTCTCATTCCCTTCTCTTTCCATTTGTCTCTCTCTGTCTCTATCTCCCTCTCTCTCCCTCCATTCCCCCTTCTTTCTGCCTCTGCTTCTGCCTCTATCTCTCTCTCATCTTTCTCTCTGTCTCTCTCTCCCTCCATCCTCCTTTCTTCCTCTTTCTCTGCCTCTATTTCCCTTCTCTTTGTCTCTATCTCTCTATCTCTTTTTATCCCTCCTCTCTTTTCCATTTTCCTCCCCCTTTTTCCATCTGACCACCTCTCTAGCTCCATTTATCTTTGTTATTGCACATATTTGGAAAACTATGCTTATGCTAATTTTAAAGAGGATAGACTCTATCAGAGTCCAAATATCTAGTTTCTAGCTGGTCCGTTCAAAATCATTAGGATTTAAAACTCTAACTTGTATTAAGCAAAATAAAACTCCTGTTTCAGCAAGCACAGCTTCCTTTGCCTTTTTCTGCCTTTCAAATAAATGAAAGTTCTTTTTTTTAAAATTTTAAACCCTTAACTTCTGTGTATTGACTTATAGGTGGAAGATTGGTAAGGGTAGGCAATGGGGGTCAAGTGACTTGCCCAGGGTCACACAGCTGGGAAGTGTTTGAGGCCAGATTTGAACCTAGTACCTCCTGTCTCTAGGCCTGGCTCTCAATCCACTGAGCTACCCAGCTGCCCCCTAAATGAAAGTTCTAAAAGTCTGTTTCACAAGAAATTTCTTTTAAAAAAAAACACAACTTACCTTCTGCCTTATATTCAATACTGTGGACTGGTTCCAAGAAAGAAGAGTGGTAAGATCCAGGAAATGGGGGTTAAGTGACTTGCCCAGGGGTCATACAACTAGAAAATTTCTGAGGCTATATTTGAACCCAAGGACTACTGTTTCTAGGTCTAACTCTATCCACTGGGCCACCTAACTGCTTCCTCACAAGAAATTGTTAGTGGGTTTACCATTCTTGATAAATCTATTTAGTCTAAATCAGAAGTACCTTGGCATTTGCCTTCCCAACATTTTTCTTTGAAAGCATATTGATGTTCTTTCATTACTCCTTGTTTCTTCTAGAGCTAATGTTTATTTTTTTATTATCATACAAAACTCACTTTAGTAATGGTCATTGTTATAAGAGCACACTCATACAAAACCCAAACCCCAAAATAAAGCCATAAATGCACTGATGTGAAAGAGATCATGCTTTGAATCTCATCCATCCAAATCCAACAGTTCTTTCTGTGGAGGTGGATAGCATTCCCCTTTATAAGTCTTTCTGGATTGTCCCGAACCATTACATTGCTGAGAGTGGTCAAGTTTTCACAGTTGATCATTGTACATTAATGTTTCCTGGGAACAATTCCTTCTGGTTCTGCTTATTTCACTCTACATCCGTTCATATAAATCTGTCCAGCTTTTTCTGAAATCATCCTGCCTATAATTTCTTATGGCACAATAGTATTTTATCACCAAAAAGTACCACAATTTGTTCAGCCATTCCTCAATTGATGGACATCCCCTTAATTTCCAGTTCTTTTCCACCACAAAAAAAAGCTGAAGAGCTAATGTTTATAAATCTATAAATGGCCCTAAATATTTTTGGAACTTTGGAAGAGATCATCTGATTACTTTTTTTTAACAAATAGACAGGTTTCTGAATGTGCTCATTAATGTATAAATTTTTCCTTATATACACCTTCCTTTCTAGGGTAGTCATGTCCATGATTCAAGTATGTTAGGAAAATATAATGAATCTCCCAGAGCAGGGATTCTGCCAGACTCCCTAAGGAGCAGTGAATCACCACACTTTAGAAACAGGAGGTCAAAGTTCTGGGCCAATCAGAAATTGGACTGAGAATGGATGCTATATACTTCCAGCATGGATGATATTGGAAGCCTGAATCTCCAATAAAGCAAAATACTCAGAATACTGGGTTTTTATAGTTCTCAGGCCTACTATTATTAGGTAGGTAACTTAATAGATAGGGTGTTGGGCCTAAAGTTAGGACAGACTTGAGTTCAAATATGCCCTTCTGGGATAGTTTGCCTCAGTTTCCTCATCTATAAAATGGAGATAATAACAGATACTTCCTAGATCAGTGATGGGTAAACTATGGCCCATGGGCCAAATGTGGCCCCCTGAAATGTTCTATCCAGCAGCATGACATTATTCCTAATCTGATGAATACAATGAATAGGATATAATACAATGAAACTTCGAAAGAGTTGTCTTAGAAACAGACTGACAGATGAGTATTTCCCTTTCCTTTGGCTCCCTTTTTAAAAAGTTTGCCCATCATTTCCTAGATGTATTATGAGGGTCAAATAAAGTGCCAAGTCCATAGTAAATACTGTACTGCATAAAAGTTAGCTATTCTTTTTAAATTTTTTAATTATTGTAATTTATTTTGTTAAATGTTTCACAATTACATGTAAAATTTTAACACATTTTTATAACATATTTATAGCATGTATTCATTTAGAACATATTGTTGGATTCTGACTTCTCATCCATTCTGCTATCCATTTACATTTTATGGGTGAGTTCATCCCATTCACATTCATAGTTATAATTGTTAACTGTGCACTTCTCTCCATCCTATTTTATTCTGTTTATTTCTCTCTCTCTTTTTATCCTATCTCTCCTTTAAAATCTGTTTTGCTTCTGACCATTGCCTTTTTTATCTTTCCTCCCTTTCCCACTGCCTGTCTCCCATCCCCTTTCCCTCCTACTTCCGTGTTGATTTAGAGAGATTTTGATTACCAATTGAGTATCTATATATGTTTCCCTCTTTGAACCAATTTAGATGTGAGTAAGGTTCAAGCATTACCCTACTCTTCTCCCCATACACACACACCAATATCTCCTCCATTGTGTAAGATCTTCCTTGCTGACCTCTTTTATTTTTTTCTTCCTCTCCCTTTCCTCTTCTAGGGAAACCCTTTTGTCTTGTCTAACCATATTTTAACATCATCCCAACATAACTGATTGATTTCTGCATCCCCTTTCTATATAAAATCCTTCTAATTATCCTAATAATGATAAAGTTCTTAGAAGATGCATTATCATCTTCCTATGTGGGATAAATGGTTTGACCTTTTTGAGTCTCTTATAATTTCTCTTTAATGTTTGCCTTTTTATCCTTCTCTTGAGTCTTGCATTTGAAAGTCAAATTTTCCATCCAAGTCTGATCTTTTCATCAGAAATGCTTGAAAGCCCTTTATTTCATTATATTTTCCCCTTAAAAGGTTCTGTTCTATTTTCCTGGGTAGATTTTTCTTGATTGTAATACTAATTCTTGACTTCTGCAGTGTTGTATCTCAAGCTCTCCACTCCTTCAACAAGGAAGCTATTCAATCTTGTGTGATTCTAATGGTGGCTCCATAGTATTTTAATTTCTCTTTAACCTGGGAGCTCTGGAATTTGGCTATAATATTCCTGGGAGTTTTCATTCTAGAATTTCTTTAAGATGGTGGTCAGTGGTTTCTTTCTATTTCTCTTTCACCCTTTGGTTTGAGGATATCTGGGCAGGTTTCCTTGACAATTTCCTTAAATGTGATGCTTTGGCTCTTTATTTGAACATGATTTTCAAGTTGTTCAATAATTCCTATGCCTTTCCTCAATCAATTTTCCAGGTCAGTTGTTTTATCTATGAGATATTTTTTCTTCTTTTGACTTTGTCTCATTGCTTCTTAATGTCTCATGAATTCATTAGCTTCCACTTACTCAATTCTAATTTCTGGTAAATTTTTTTTCAGTGAGCTTTTGTACCTCTTTTTCCATTTGACCAATTCTGCTTTTTAAAAAGCCCTTATCTTTTATCTTAGAATCAATACTGTGTTCGTTCTAAGACAGAAGACTAGTAAAGACTAAGTAATGGGGGTAAAGTGACTTGCCCTGGGACATGGACTACATATTGGCATAAATATTGATTACTCAATATTCTTTTTGTTTGTTCCATGTTGTAAATGGAGTTCCAGATAGTCTGGAATTTTGCTAATAAGTGGCTTCTTGATGTGTGGGGTAATACTGTATCTGTAGCAAGAGGTTTATATGACATCACAGTAACATGAGAACACACATGAGAACAAACTCAAGAGATTTGTCATATTATTAGCACAAAGAGATGAATTTAGCCAAGTTTCTAGTTTGTCCATTAATATGGCATTTTGTTCATGAGAAGATTATTCTGGGTTTCAAAAACAGAAGGACATATTTACTTGCTGTAGTCAGAAATTCAGCAATGATTTGTTCCAAGTCTCTTGCCACTTTTTATTACATAGTAAAAGTGTTTAAGTTATATGGAGGTAGTCAAATTCTTTGGATCTACAGCATTATTCTTTTTCCATTCATTCAACAAATATTTACTGAGTACCTACTATGTCCAAGACATTATGCTAGGCAGAATGGACCTAAATCATTTAATAGAAGAAAAAAAGATTATATAACTTTTCAAGTATGTAGGGAGAGCATCAACATTTTCAATGTATCTCAAACTTGTATATACCCTAGGTCACTAGAATAAACAGTTTCCCACCCCTTCCCATAGCCAATGAGCAACTCCACTGGGTTTTACATGTGTCATTGATCAAGACCTATTTCCATATTATTAATATTTGTATTAGGGTGATTGTTTAGAGTCTACATCCCCAATCATAGCCCCATTGACCCATATGATCAAGCAGTTGTTTTTCTTCTGTCTTTCTACTCCCATGGTTCTTTCTCTGAATGTGGATAGCGTTCTTTCTCATAAATCCCTCAGAATTGTCCTGGATCATTGCATTGCTGCTAGTAGAGAAGTCCATTATATTCTATTGTGCCACAGTGTATCAGTCTCTGTGTACAGTGTTTTCCTGGTTCTGCTCCTTTAATTCTGCATCAATTCCTGGAAGTTGTTCCAGTTCACATGGAATTCCTCCAGTTCATTATTCCTTTGATCACAATAGTATTCCATCACCAACAGATACCACACTTTGTTCAGCCATTCCCCAATCAAAGGACATTCCCTCATTTTCCAATTTTTTGCCACCACAAGGAGCATGGCTATAAATATTTTTATACAAGTCTTTTTCCTTATGACCTCTTTGGGGTATAAATCCAGAAGTGGTTCCTTTCTCATTTTAAATACATTAGTTTTTTTTGTACAAAAGTTTTGTGATGTGTGGGGTAATACTGTATCTGTATTTGTTTTTATACAGTACTAAATGATTGTGATAATTACTGCTTCATGGTATAATTTGAAATCTGATAACAACCAGACTCCCTTTATTCTCCCCGCCCCCACACACCATCATGTTCGTAGATTCCTTGATTTTTTTTCTGTTACATTTATTTTGAAAAGTTCTAGGATGATTATCCAACTGGCATTGTAATTAATCTATATATATAATCAAATTATACATTTTATATAGTGAGATTCCCTATAACTTTTGAGTCATGAATTATTCTTCTTTCCATTGATCTGAAAGGAAATTTATTCCTTGCTCCTCTAGCTTATATATTAGCTGATCTTTTATATCCTGGTCATCTATACACTTGGAGCTCATTTTAGTGTATGATATAACTTATTGGTTTAAACTAAGTACTTAGAATTTGAAGAAAACTTAGAGCCTGTCAGCCCAAACCCATGAATTTACAGATAAGATTTACAGAAGACAGTGATTGCATTATTGGTCTATGAAAATTCCCAAACCTTAATTTATTCTGCTTTCTATGTGGTAGATGTATATTACATGTCTTAAACTTTCCTTTTAAAGTTTAGATTTACATTCCTTAAAAGTCAGTCTCCCTGAGCTTCTATCCCTCTCTGTTCTTGAAATAAGGCAGGCATACACCAATTTCCTCCAATTCCTGTTTTATGGCTCTCTCCCTACTGATACAAGACCACACCAAGTAGAATTAATCACATAATCAGGCTTGAGATGGACTTATTGACACTCATAATTGCCTGAGAAATGACTAATAAATGTTTAAAAAGATGGAAAGCATGCTTTCCCCCACCTTGCATTCTAGTTGAGGCAACAACTGGTTTCCATATCCTCTTTTCTATACACAAATCTTGATGTGCAATTAGCTTTTCCACTGTAGCAGCCTTGAGAAATTGAGAGTGATCAGGACAAAACTTACTCTGGCATTCCATTCTGAAACATCCCAGCATGGAATATTTTGATGGTGCCATAGCTGCTATTGACTTGATAGCTACAAGTAAAGGACAATGACACTTATCAGATCTCCAGTGCAGAAAAGCTGATGATTAGGTACTCATGAGAGGGGGAACAGCTAGGACCAGAGGACTTGGGATCAGATTGGGTTGAAACAACAGCAAATAGGTAGGGTTAGTGGGATTATAGATAAACTAGTAGATTAACTTGGGTCCTGTCTACAACCTCTGGAAGAGAGAAGCTACTTTCCTTTGCTTATCCAATCACTCATTTCTTGTTTACCACTGGGAGAAGGGATGTGGGAGAGTTGCTTTTTGTCATTTGTCAATGGCCAGCCCAAGGAGCAAGGATTTGGAAGCTTATTTCTTTAATTGCTTATGTTCATTGAAAATTCTATTTGAAGCTCCTATTTTAAAAACTCTACATACATCTTGCCTATGAATGCACACAGGGGGATTGAGAAAAGAGAATTTAACTCTCAATTGGAAGAGAAATTTTTTTTCCCAGCCCAAGATGAATCTGGACAGATCTTTCTACTTCTCATTACTCTAATGGTTCTTTTCGATGTTCTGAGCTTCCTTCTCCTTCCTGGTATGTGGGACCCCAATTGGTCCCCTATCTGCCATACCCTGAATTCCAAACAAGTCTATCCTATGTAGGAACATACCATTTTGGGGACATACCTATCTGTACTACCACAGAGTGAAAATATAATCATAAAATTTTAAAGCATCACCTAATTTAGAGTTATATGAGACTTTATTTTGTTTTTAATTTTTGGAAGGGACTTTAGAGAGCCTTTAGACTCAATAACTCATTTCATAGATAACAGAAATTTCTGTAATCCCACATTACAGTAGTCCATGCCTTCCTCCCTCTTTCTCCACCCTCCATAAATTTTCTACTCCACTTCCTTTATGGTTAAGAAGGAAAACCTGAGTTTGAATTCAGCTTCAGTCACCTCCTAGCTACATGACTGAGGAAATCACTCTCTCTGCCCCCCAATCTCTGCCTCAGTGTCCTTAATTGTAAAAATGGATATAATATCATTTACTTTACAAGAATAAATAGAAATAAATAGAATATATGCAAACAACTATGTACAAACAAGATATAATTAGGATAAACTGGAAAACTTCTCAGAATGCAGACATTAGGATTAAGGGGGATTAGGAAAGGCGTTTGCAGGAGGGTAGCAAAATGTAGGAGGACTAGAAACATAAGACTAAAACAGGTTATAAAGGGCTTTAAAATCCAAACAGAGGGTTTTGCATTTGATCCAGGAGGTAACAGGGAGTTCTCAATAGGGATGAAATCACAAGCCCAGCCCCAGCCCTTCAAAGAGGAGTTCACTTGAATGCTGTCTTTACTACCTTAGCATATGGCCTCCTTGAAAAACTTCAAGAATAGGATCAAAAATACCTGAGAGGCAGAGGCAAGCTACTTTGCTTTCTATAGTTGCATTCAAGATAACACCAGCTGATACCTTTGGGTGCAGCCTACTTGCAACTGCAATTCTGAGAAATCAGCAAGGAATTTTCAGGATTGCCATTCAGGGAAAGGGCTTAGCTGACAGTCTACCAAAAACTTCCCCAAATGCACATCTGCCTGCTCAAATAGGTCTCTGCTCCTGGCTGTTGCTTCCTAGTTATGAGAATTTTTTCTTTCTTTCTCCTTTGTCTTCCACATCTCTTTCTTTTTTACCATTTTTCCTTCCTTTAATTTTCATTTCTACTCCTCCTCTTCCTCCTCCTCCTCCTCCTCCTCCTCCTCCTTCTGCCTCTAGTGACTCCAAGCAAATCACTTAATCTAACTCAATCTCAGTTTAACAACAATAGCTAACATGTAAATAGCAGTAACTCTGTGCCAAGCACTATGCCACAATGATTACCTTATATCAACAAACCTGGATGGTAGGCGCTATTATATCTTTAAAATGGGAATGATATCTATCTTGTGGTGCTGTTGTAAGGATACAATATATAAAAGGATCTGCACAAGTGCTATACGGCGTGATTTAAATGCCAACTATTCTTTCTCCCTCCTTTCTTTCTCTCCCTTCTCTCCTTTTCTTTCATTCTCTCTTTCTTTTTCTCTCATTCTCTCTTTTCTCTCTCTGTCTCTGTCTCTCTGTCCTTTCCTTTGCCTCTTTCTTGATATCTCTCCTTTCATCTTTCTCTTTCTGTTCCTCTTGCCCATTTTGTCTTCCATTCCCATTGCTTTCCCACACACACACACACACACCCTCGCACCCCACACCCCCCAGGACTCTCTCTTTCCTTTCGGTCTTTCTTCTCATGGATATTTTCAGTGAAGACAAGTGAAAACGAAGAGGCTAACTGCCTTCTAGCATTTTCTACTACATCTGATTCCTTCCAGCCTCAAGAATGGGGGGCTACACAAAAATGGCTTATTCTTTACTCATAATCAGGACCACATTTAACTTTTATAGAGAAACTTAAAAGAAAAACAATGATGAAGCAGAGTTTTTCCTGGCAGAGGGAAGAAGCCATATTAATATCATCATTTGGCAATCAGATTACTATAGGTTGCAATTCCTGAAATAACCTTCCATTTGTGTCCATGACCATGAATTAACTTGAAGAAGGAAAAGAAAGAGGGAAAGGGGCCTAAATCATTCCATGAAGAATGCCTTTTCCCACTCCCCAGCCCTGTGGGGAAGCATATTAAAAAAATCTCTTTTTTAGTAAAACTAAAATATTAAGAAACAATATTTTCCTCTAAAATCCTTTCTAGACTCCTGGGAAAGCAAAAGCATGGGGGGCTATACCAGTTTTGAAATCAATCTCTCCCCCCCCAGATAGAAATGTCTTGAATATAGATTAATATTAAATTAAATTAAATTGATTCTGGCAGACTTGTGCCTAAATGGAGAGTACTGTATTAATATATTTTCTTTAATACTTGGGACACTGCAGGGTACCATTCTTTACCTTCCTATCATATGAACATCCTCCTGCCCAAGTCCCCCATATATGCTTTAAAAAATAATGGAATGAAAATAAACTCCTTTATGTGTTAGCAGAAAGCTTGGTCTATAAAATAAGGATATTTATTTGTAATCCAGCCCTGCTGAGACAGCAAAGAGAATGAGATACAGGAAACTGGCTAGTAGGAAATCACCGGGGGGTACACTGAGAAAACAGAAAATAAAACACTTTTTTAAAAAGAGGAAAATCCTTCCCTGACACAAAACATGGAGAAAGATTTTTTAAATTTTATTTTTAATACTGAGCTTCCCAATGCAAGGCAGCTAGGTGGCACAGTGGATACAGTGCTAGTCCTGAAATCAAGAAGATTCATCTTGTGGGTTCAACTCTAGTTTCAGAAACTTACTAGCTGTGTGAAGCTGGCCAAGTCACTTAACCCTATTTGCCTTGATTTCCACATTTTTAAAATGAGCTGGAGAAGAAAATGGCAAATGGCTCTAGTATCTTTGCCAAGAAACCTCCAAATGAAGTCAAAGAGTTGGACACCATTGAAAAATGCCTAAAACAACAATAAAACAATTCCCTTTTTTGCTCAAAGTAGAAGTGCAGGGACTATTCAAGAGTTTCAACCCCCCTACTGATCAGTATGAGAGAGTCGGCCTGCCCCATTTCCTACCTGGACCAGGCTGACCCTTGTGGTACCCCTGCTCCCAAGGGCTCACCAGTTTAATGGCAAACAGTACAAACACCTGATCAGCAAAATCCACTACAACTCAGAACTCCAAGCTCAAGAGATACTTGAGCTTTAACCTCTTATATCTAGCATTACAGGCTTGTGCTACCATGCCCAGTGAGAAGTCTTTTAAAGTATCTGATGCTTGGCTCTCTGCAACACCTTGAATTAAACCTTCAGTCTCTTCTCTCTTTGTCTATTAGGGTTCCTACTTCTCTTTAAGACCAGCTCAACTGCCACTTCTCCATGAAGTCTTTCCTGATTTCTCTCTCCAGAAACTACTGCCTCCCCCTCTAATTTTCCCTACTCTTTGAAAGCTGATACTTGCTTTTGTCTTTGTATCCCCAACATTTAGCACATAGTGAGCACTTAATAAATGTTTATTGATTAATTGATGCAGCTTTTTAAAGTCCCACAGATTATTGAAAGAAAAAACTTAATTTTTGACTGAGTGCAAATAATGCTTGATTCTCTGAGCTAATGGAAGGAAGCTGGGATACACAAAAACCTCAAATCATTTTGTGGTAGAGTAGAAAGTACACTGGATTTGGTGTGGGAGGATCAAAGCCTCACACTGCTATTTGACCTGGAGACCCCAAGCAAGGCAGTCTCTGTGATCCTTCTTTCCAAATATGTAAGGTGAGGAGGTTTGGACTAGATGACTTCTAAGATCTTTTTTTTAACACTTACCTTCTGTCTTAGTATCAATTCTAAGGTAGTGTAAGTGTTAAAATTAATGGTTTGGCTAAATATATTAAAATTATAAATCTTTTTATTTATAAGAGGTAGAAAGAGTGAAAGTACCAAAGGGTAGAAAAGACCCTATCTAAATAATTTTCTTCCAGTGCTTGGCTCAGCCAGGACTTGTTAACCTTCAATCAGAATTAAACTATCTCCAGAAGACAGGAAAGGAAAACCAGCTATCCACTCACCCAAGGCAATGACTAGAGCTGAAGGTTACTCCNAAGAAAGAAAGAAAGAAAGAAAGAAAGAAAGAAAGAAAGAAAGAAAGAAAGAAAGAAAGAAAGAAAGAAAGAAAGAAAGAAAGAAAGAAAAGTTCATGCCATGAAGGAGCTCACAATTTAATGAAGTGGAGAATGGGGAGGTGGAGAACATACAACGATGTAAAAACAAGATATACATAGGATAAATTGGAGATCAGAGAGAAAGTTTTAAACCTAAGGAGAACAATGTAAAGAAGGAAGGACTTCTTGCAAAAAGTGGGATATATTAGCTAAAACCTCAAAGAACCAGGGAAACCGGGAATCAGAGATGAGAGAAGGAAGAATTCCAAGCATGAGACAGCCAGTGAAAATGCACAAAATTGGGAGGTGAGGTATCTTGTGTGAGGAATTCCAAAGATGCCAAGGTCCCTGGGTGGTTGTATAGGTAGAGGGAAATAGAGCATAAGATTTGAAAATGGGACGGATGAAGGTTTTTACAAGTCAAATGGGATTTTCTATTTGATACTACATAGTAAGGAGGGCACTAGATTTGGAGTCAGGAATTGATTCAAGTACTGACTAGATGGGTGAATGATGTTAGACCAGCTTTCTACAAGGATCAAAGTAAATGGGGAAAAACTGCAAGAGAAAAGCTATGAATTGGAAGGACAGACATAAAGCCTCATTAGTAGAAAGAAAGCAAAGAGGGAGGAAAATAGGTGAAGGAGAAGGCAGTCAGATTTCTGCTTAAAAACCTCTTCCCTACTAGAGGAAGTAAGTTCTGTTCCCATCAGACTTTGCAAATAAAATGCTAATTACCAATCAAAGAGTAACATCCATCTCTTAAAAAAGGCTGGAAATCTGTTCTAAATAAACAAAGGCTTATTCAAAGCGCCCCCATAGAGTGAACCCCATCAGCATGGTAAACAAGAAGGCAGAGTCAGCCACAAAATCTACTACAAAATTGACAGAGGAATCATGATTTTGCTTCTTGTAAATATGGAGGGAAAGATAAACTTTTTAGTGAATTGCCAAGAATTTATTTTGCATAATTCTATTTCTGTCAGTGTCAACTAATAACTGTGTATGCACAAAACACAGGGAGAATAAAATGTTCCTTGAAAGAATAGAAGTGCTTTAAAAAGAACATTTTTTAAAGTGTCAAAAATTCTATCCTGAGTCGGGAAGTTTGAGGGTAGAAGAATGTGATACAGCTTTACACTGAGGCTCTTTCCATGGAATATGGAAGTGGACCTTTGGAGAAAAAAGTTTCTTAAGATGGCAAATGACTATTTAGCTATGAGTGCCATGGAGAGAGAGATTATTCAGTGATGGCCAAAGGGAAAAAAAAACAAACAAAAAAGTAGTCATACCAGAAGACTGCTAAAATGTGGCGAGGCAGTCCTATATCAACCTTACATCAATAATAGGTATCTGTTATCTGCCTGGGATGTAATTTAAGATTTCCTGAGTTGTGGGATCCAATAATCATTACCCACTTCTAATGAGTCAAGAAAAGACAATGCTACTGAGCTAAGGATCTTGAAAGGCATTACTGGAAGTTAAGTAGGTTTGGTTAGATGCACTGATGACTTTAGGGGCACCGTGGCTTTAGGTACAATGAAAGGGCATTTTTAGGTATAGAGTACCAAAAGGAAGATCAAAGAAGAGACAGGATCATTGCTTAGGGTGGATGGTACAATGATCACATCAAAAATAGGGAGATCAGATTAATAGAAGTGCTTCCTAAAACAAACAAACAAACAAACATTTATATGGTACCTGAATTCAAATCTGACTTTAGAAACTTACTGGCTGTGTGATTTGAGCAAATCGCTTAATCTCTGTTTGCCTTAATCCACTAGAGCAAGAAATAACAAAGCACTCTAGTATCTTTGCCAGGAAAATCTCATGGACAGTCCATGGGGTCAGGAAAAGTTTGATGCTAATGAACAATAAAAAATATGCTAAGCATTCATTACAAATACTACCTTTGATCCTCCTAACAATCCTATAAGGCAGATGCTATTATTGTTCCCATTTTGTAGTGGAGAAAACCGAGGCAGTTAACATTAAATGACTTATCCAAGGTCACACAAAGTAAGCATCTGAGATTAGATTTGAAATCATATCTTCCTGACTCTGAGGCCAGTCTTCTATCCACTACCACACCACTAGCGGCCTCCTTTTCTCTATTAAAGATAATAAACTTCAGAGAGAGGCCAGAAATGGATAACAGGGAATTGAAACCCAAGATAAGTGAGGAGCCCATAAATGAGCATCTCAGATTTCTTCATGAGTTCTGATGCCTAGGTTTGGGAAGTAAGAGAAATGAGGATGTGATTACTAAGCTATCAGTAATATTTGACAAATTCTAGGAAACAGGAGAAATGTGTCAAGGCTAGAGATGTATAAATAGAAGAAGGAAGAAGAAGAAAAGTAGGTTCCTCAAGTTATAGGCTGATGAGCTTGATTTCAATTATTATTAATGTGATGGTTTGGGGAGCATTTCAAAAGAGAAGTTGTGAGCACTAAGAGACACTGTTGTTTTCGTCAAGGTCAGGACAAGCCTAGATAATTTAATTTTCTTTTTGAAAACTGTTATCAGATCTGTAGGTTAGAGGCATTCTGTAAACACAGGAAACCTTGTATTCAGCAAAGAATCAAACAAAACCATGGATGTGATCCTTGTAGATGATTGGGAAGGTAAACTATATGATAACACAGTTAGATGGATTCAGAACTAATTAAATGGCTAGACCCAAAGAATTATTTTAATAGGCTAACATTAACTCGGAGAAAAGTCTAAAATAGAGTGTTCCAGAGATATTTTCTTGCTCCTAGGTTGTTCAACAATTTTAGAATGCCTTAGTGAAAAGCAGATGACAAAAAAAACCTAGAAGGACCACACATTGGATTGGAGTCAGGATTCAGAAAAGATCTTTATAGACTAGAATTGTGCACCACATCTAATAATTCTCCTTTGTGCTTCCAAAATTCAGTTTCATGAATTCAAGATGAGATAGTCATTTATACAAGATTTCATGTTACAGAATGGATGTAGGAAGATGAAAGAGTTGGGTCTGGAGCCTTCTCACCCTCCTACCCTCTTCCCCCAAACAATCAAAAATAACTTCATAACATCAGCCCTAAAAGAAGCAAAAACAGATTGAGTTCAAAGTGAAGCTAAACTGCTAAGGACAACTAGGAAGAAAGGTTCTTCTCAAACCTTAGTCCCATCTCCACAGGCCCTGGGGCAGGAACAGAACCGAGGGAATCCACAAAGCAGCCTTGGAAGGCAGGGTTAGCATCCTCACCTTGTTGCTGAGCCCTGGAGCATGATGCTAAAGGATACCACTGCAGGTAAAGGGCCCTGGGAGCAGCTGAGTTTACTTAGCCTCCTCCTTGTCATCAGGCAGGAATTCAAGCCTTGTTGCTGACAAATGAAGGACTTTGGAGCCTCCCCCAAAATATGTGCACTAGACACCTGCTCTGTTAGGTGTTATAGTAGGAAAAGAGGAGAAATGAGGAAGGAGCAGACACTTGCCAAGGAACGGGGGCCAGGTCAGCTGTAGTCAGTCCCAGAAGAAGGGAGACCCTTGATGTTGCCATAAAGGAAGGAGGACTGGATGCTTGCTAGTGTAGTAGCAGAACTCCAGAACTCTCTTGTTAGAGTACCTGAGGTCAGTTACAGAATGGGGCTTGAGTGGAGATTGGGGAGTACATCCAACTTTGTACTATGAAAACCACAATAATTACATAGGACTCAGGAAGAAACACACACACACACACACACACACACACACACATATTCTGAAACCTGAGATAACATACATCAACACAATAGGAACCCTGGAATCCCAGAAAAAAATAATTAAGTCTATTGGCCTAGCCATTAAAATAAGTAAATTAAAATGAGTAAGCAATGGAGAAAGAACCTAATTCTTGATAGCTATTATGGGGACAGAGGAAATCTCAGCTCAAACTCAGAGAACAATGCCATAAAAAAACCTACTTCAAAAACAGGAAAGAAAGAAATGACCAAAAAGCTCAAAAATAATTTTTTGGAAGAACTTTAAAAAAGAACTCAAAAAGCAAATGAAAGAAGTTGAGGAAAAATTAGCAGGGTGGGGAGTGGGGAAAGAAAATCAAGAAAATTATGTTAGAAAGATCACTCAAATAAAAAAAGAGATCCAGAAACTTATGGAAAAAAATTATGTATTAAAAATTGGAATTGGACAACAGGAAACTAAACATTTCTTAAGACAATAGGAAATAACAAGGCAAAATCAAAAGAATGAAAGAATAGAATAGAATATTAAACATATTATTGCAAAATCAGCTAACCAAAAAAATAGATCAAGGAGAGACAATATAAGAATAATAAGACTCCTTAAAGTTACAATAAAAAAGCAGTTTAGATACCATAATCCAAGAATTCATCAATAAAAACTGCCCAGAAATTCTAGAAATAGAGGGTAAAACAGAAATTAAAAGAATCCATGGATTAGGTGGGGAGGGGCAGCTAGGTAGCTCAGTGGATTGAGTGCCAGCCCCAGAGAAGGAAGTCCTGGGTTCAAATTTGGCTTCAGATACTTCCTACCAACATGACCTGGGAAAGTCACTTAACCCCCATTTCCTAGTCCTTACTGGTCTTCTACTTAGAACCAATAAATAGTATTGATTCTATGATGGAAGATAAGGGTTTTTAAAAAAAGAAAGAAAGAATCCACTGATCACCACCTCAAAAAGACCTAAATATAAAAATGCAATTGAACATCATTGCTAAATTCTGTAGCCCCCAGATTAAAGAAAATATACTACAAGCAAAAAAGAAAAACCATTTTAAATATTGTGAAGCTACAGTAGTCAGAATAGCACAAGACTTAATAGATACAACATTAAAGGAACACAGGACATGGAATACAACATTTCACAGAGCAAAAGAATTAGGCTTACAACCAATAATAATATAGCCAGCAAAGATGAGCATAATTATAAAAGGAGGGAAAGGGGCATTTAATGAACTAAAAGAGTTTCAACAATTGCTGGAGAAAAGCCTAGAACTCAGCAGAAAATTTGATCTATAAGAGACATAAAGGTAAGACTAATCATAAACAACCAAAAAGGTCAAATTGTTTGAATCTGGTGTGGAAACTGTCATCTATGGCCTCTGGGAATTATATCATTGCTTGAGTATTTTGAAGGGGGAAGTATAGATGGAAGACTCAAGGTTAAGGAAAAGGAATGGAATAAATCAAAATGGTAGTGGAATAGACCAAGAAGAGGCAGAGTGGAATGGCTATCTCATATGGAGGAGGAATGGGTAGAGCAATTGCCAGAGAGGAGAGGATAAGGGAGTGGAGGGCCAGATGGATTCAAAAGTGAATTCTATCAAACATTTAAAGAGCAACTAATTCCAATATCATATAAACTTTTTGGCAAAATAAGCAAAGAAGGAGTTCTACCAGATTTGTTTTATGACACAAATATGGTGCTTATACCTAAACCAGGAATACCAAAAATAGAGAAAGAAAATTATAGACTAATTTCCTTAATGAACATTGATGCAAAAATCTTAAATAAAATACTAGCAAAGAGACTACAGCAATAGGTCACAATATGACCAGGTGGGATTTATGCCAGGAATGCAAGGATGGTTTAATATTAGGAGAACCATCTGGATAATTGACCATATCAATAATCAAACTAACAGAAATCACATGATTATCTCAATAGATGCTGGAAAAGCTTCTGACAAAATATAACACCCATTCCTTTTGAAAACACTAGAAAGCACAGGACTAAAAGGGCCTTTCCTCAAAATAATAAGTAGTATTTATTTAAAACTATCAAAAAGTATCATCTGTAATGGGAATAAATTAGAAGCCTTCCCAATAAGATCAGGAGTGAAGCAAGGATGCCCATCATCACCACTATCTTTTAATATTGTACTAGAAATTTACCAATTAGAGAAGAAAAAGAAATTGAAGGAATTAAAGTAGGCAGTGAGGCAACTAAACCATCACTTTTTGCAGATGATATCATGGTCACTTAGAGAATCCTGGAAAATAAACTAAAAATCTAACTGAAATTATTAAAAACTGTAGCAAAGTTCCAGGATACAAATAAAACCAAATAAAATATCAGCATTTCTATATCTTTCCAACAAAATTCAGCAGCAAAAGTTAGAAAGAGAAACCCCATTTAAAATCACTCTAGATTAGAAAAAAATTACAAAATGTAAAATAAATAATTTTAACTACATTAAATTAAAAAGGTTTTGTACAAACAAAACCAATGCAACCAAAATTATAAGGGAAGCAACAAATTGGGAAAAAATCTTTATAACAAAAACCTTGGACAAAGGTCTAATTATTCAAATATATAAGGAGCTATATCAATTGTATAAAAAAAATCAAGCCAATCCACAATTAATAAATGGGCAAGGGACACTAATAGGCAGTTTTCAGATAAAGAAATCAAAACTATCAATAAGCACATGAAAAAGTGTTCTAAATCTCTTATAATTAAAGAAATGCACATCAAAGCAACCTCACACCTAGCAGATTGGCTAACATGACAGAAAAGGAAAGTAGTAAATGTTGGAGGGATTTGGGCAAAATTGGAACATTAATGCATTGCTGGTGAAGTTGTGAATTGATTCAACCATTCTGGATGGCAATTTGGAAATCTGCCCAAAGGGCTTTAAAAGACTGTCTTCCCTTTGATCCAGCCATACCACTGCTGAGTTTGTACCTCAAAGAGATCCTAAGGAAAAAGACTTGTACCAAAATATTTATAGCTAAGCTCTTTGTGGTGGCAAAAAAATTGGAAAATGAGGGGATGCCCTTCAATTGGGCATTTTTTTTAAAACCCTTACTTTTTCCTTGTGACAACTCTAGAACAGAAGAGCAAGGACTAGACAAATGGAGTTAAGTGACTTGTCCAGATCACACACCTAGGAAGTATCTAAGGTCACATTTGAACCCAGATCTTCCCAACTCTAGGCCTGGCATTCTATCCACTGCGCTGTCCCCTAAATACTTCATTTTACAGAAAAAAAACTGGGATCCAGAAAAGGGAAATAATTTGCTAATCATAATAGTAGCTAGCATTTATATAGCACTCTAAGGTTTACAAAGTACTTTACAATTATTATCTCATTTTACCCTCACAAAACTGAGAGCAGATGTTATTATCATCCTCTTTTTACAAGGAAGTAATTTGCTAAGGTCATGCAGCTGACACATAATAACCAGGTAGCTTTTATGTAGCCTTTTAAGGTTCCCAAAACACTTTACAATGATTTCCTTTTATTCTCACAAAACTCTGGGGGATAGGTGCTAATTATAATCCTCATCTTATAGGGAAATAATTTGTTAAGGACATGTAGCTAGCAAAAAAAATATTATTAACAAGTTAATAATAATAATAATAATAGCTAGCATTTATGTAGCACTTTAAAGTTTACAAAGAACTTTACAATTATTACCTTATTTATCCTCAGAAAAACTATGGGAGTTGATGCTATTATTATCCCCATTTCACAGATGAAGAAACTAGGACATACAAAGATTAAATGATTTGCCCAAACTTACATGGCAAGTGAGTGTCCAAGGTTAGATTTGAACTCAAATCTTCCTGACCCTGCTGAGTTAGAACTCAAACTCAGGTTCTTTAACTCCAGAGCCAGTGTTCTTCCCATACCTATACCACAGTGCCTCCTTTCAAGCCCTTTTTGGTCTCTAATGTAGTGCTAGGTGAATGTCATTGCCAGTTTTCTGTAAAATGAAGTTAATAACATCTTTCTTGCCTTCTTCACGGGGGTTTTGGGAAGATCAAGTGAGGGGATGTCTGTTACTGTCAAATACTACCGAAATGTAAGCTATTATTTTTAGCTCTGGCTCTGCCACTAATTCATTCACCTGGGCAAGTCATTTCATTCTTGGGCATTGGTTTCCTCATCTGGAGGAAGCTGGACGAGAAGTTTTCTGAGATCCGTTCCTGCTCTATGCTCCTGTGAACCCATGATAAAAGCTAGTGTAATTAATTTAAAAATGAGTCAAACACAAAGCATTCAAAACAGATGACAGCATCCTCTTGGTTAGCTTTTATACCATTAATGATCAGATTTACATTTTCCCTTGGGAAGTCTGAAATGCTGCTGGCAAATATCTCCCAAGGGCTGTGTCAGCTCTTGGCAAAGGCATCCACGAGGTATCCGTGGCAAAGGCATCCATGTCCTTGCTTGCCCATCGATGCCCCTTCATTCCCAACTGCTCCAGACTGAACACTAGACAGGGACTTCTCAAAAACAGGAGACCTTCAGAGACCAGTGTTGTTTCAGGTCTATTTCTAATTAGAACAAACAGAAGCAACACTTCCAAGCTTTCTGGATTCATCAGCTTTAGTACTATATTAAAATGGAGACTGTGGGACACCCTGTTAGAACATTAAAGAAAAGGGGAAATAATATTTTGGGAATGCTGACCAGGAAATTTACAGAATATCAGGATTGGAGGCAATAATAATAATTTTAAAACATGTCTGTGATTATTATGGCAATCCTCTGAGCTAGATACTACTATTATGGTGTTTTTACAGATGAGGAAACTGAGGCTTAATGAGGGTAAGTGACTTGTCCAGTGTCACACAGCACAGCTAATTCTGTTTCTCAGTTGGAATCCTGCCTGTGGTAATATGTAATCCAGGGATTTCCTGAGTCTAGGTCTAATACTCTACCAAATGACAGAATCATTACCAAGAAGTGAGCTTAGACCTGAAGACTAAGACAGATATATATATATATATATTTTTTTTTAATTTAAATTTTTAAATTTTGTCCATGGTTCCATGATTCATGTTTTCTCCCTCCTCCTCCTCCCCAGAGTTGACAAGCAATTCCACTGGGTTATACATAAGACAACCAATTATTGGTGCTTGTTTTTCCCTCTTAATCTGCACCAGTCACTTATTATGATTCTTTTTACAAGGCTCTCAAGTATTAATATTATATCTATGAATCTATGTATTTAAGGAACTGAAATATATCTCTGCAAATTCTTTTGCTCCTTGTTTTGTGGAATTCAGCGGAACATATTCCATCTTGCAGCTTTTTCATCTCTTGAAGGGAGCTATTGTGTTCCCACTAAGTCTTTTCTTCTTTTTTTTAACATTTGGTTTTTTAAAATTAATTAATTAATTTGGAATATTTTTCATGGTTTCATGATTCCTGTTCTTTCCCTCTCCTCTTCTTTTTCCCCTCCCAGAGCTGTGAGTCTTTTCTCCTAAGGCTAAATGTCCTTGGTTCCTCCAACTGGTCCTCGGATAGCATGGGCTCTAGGCTTTTAATAAATTTGGCCACCCGGAGGTCCTAGGTTCAAATCTGACCTCAGAAACTTCCCAGCTGTGTGACCCTGGGCAAGTCACTTGACCCCCATTGCCTACCCTTACCACTCTTCTGCCTTGGAGCCAATACACAGTATTGACTCCAAGATGGAAGGTAAGGGTTTAAAAAAAAATTATTTGGCCACCCTCCTTCAACCAATGTGGAGGGCATCCACCACCATGTTGATTCCCTCTAACTGTAGCTCTCCAGCTTACTCTCACTTTTCCTAAGATGTGGTGCCTAGAGGTGAACAAAATACTCCAGATGTAGTTTGACCAGGACAGAGGATGACAAGACTCATTTCTCCATTTATTTCAGGATCTCATCTCTTAATGTGATCACATTTTCTCTCTCTCTCTCTCTCTCTCTCTCTCTCTCTTTTTTAACCCGTATCTTCTGTCTTAAATTTTGGTCTAAAGTATGTGTTCCAAGGCAGAATAAGGGCTAAGCAATTGGGGTTAAGTGACTTGCCCAAGGTCACACAGCTAGGAAATGTCTCAGGACAGATATGAATCCAGGACCTCCTGACTACAAGCCTGGCACTGTATCCACTGAATCACCTAGCTGCCCCTGCATTAAGTTTTTTACAACTGCAACTGTAGTGTCAACACTGGTTTCATCCATTTGCAGTCAAGTCAAGTCAAGAAGGTTGTGCTGAGTGCTTTCTGCGGCAGGCAGCTAGGTGGCTCAGTGTATAGAGTTCTGAGCAAGGAGTCAGGAGGATCTGAGTCTGAGTTCAAATCTGGCCTCAGACACTTACTAGCTGTGTGATGTGTGGCAAGTCACTTAACCTCTGTTTGCCTTAATCTAATGGAGAAGGAACAGCAAACCACCCCAATATGTTTGCCAAGAAAACCACAAATGGAGTCCTGAAGCATCAGAAACAACTGAACAACAACATGTGGTAGGCACTCTGCTAGGCACTAAGGAATACAAGGAAAGGCAACCCCATCAAAAACCTCCCAACAGTTACTGGCCTCAGGGAGTTCAAAGTCTAATGGGGGAGACAACAAACAAACTTAATTATAAAAATGTATATTTTTCACTTGAAATGTTTTATTATATACTTATTAACTACCACCACCACAACCAAACATTTAACTAAGCAAATGCATAACAAAAATTATGTACAAAACCACAAACTTCACATTATTTACAATTTGTTTAAAAATATGCATCCTTTTTTTAAGCAACTGAGAATGAATTTACTTTTAAGTAACTATGTGGTTTTGATCAGACTAATTTAGTCTAGAGGTTAAGATTTCTGCAACTTATAAGGATTGAGGTTTATTGGTGAACTTTTTCCCTCCTTTTTAAATTTAATTTTTTCTGGGTTATACATGTATACATGCAAAACATTTCCATATTAAGGTTGGATCAGTTCAAAACTCCACTGAATAGCCCTCCAGCATTTACCATTTTCTTTTATTGTCATATTGACCAATCTGCTAGGTATGAGGTGGTACCTCAGAATTTTTTCAATTTGCATTTCTCTAATCAAGAGGGATTTAGAACATTTTTTCATATTATTATTGATAACTTTGATTTCCTCATCTGAAAACTACCTATTCATATCCTTTGACCATTTATTAATTGGGGAATGACTTGGATTCTCATAAATTTGACTTAGTCCTTTATATATTTGAGAAATAAGACCTTTATCAGAAACTTGTCATAAAATTTTTCCCTCCAGTTTGTTGTTTCCCAGAAGGACTAGAAAATCTTGGTCACATTTGATTTTGTTTGTACAAACCCTTTCAAATTTAATATAATCAAGATTATTCATTTTGTATCTCATAATGTTCTCTATCTCTTCTTTGGTCATAAATTTTTCTCTTCTCTATAAATCTGACAGGTAAACTATTCAATGTTCTCCTAATTTACTTATAATATCACTCTTTATGTCTAAATGATATACCCATTTTGATCTTATCTTGGAATAAGATATAAGAAATTGATCTAAACCTAATTTTTCCCATACTGTTTTCCAATTTTCCTGGTAGTTTTTGTCAAATAGAGGGTTCTTATCCCAAAAGCTGGGATCTTTGGATTTATCAAACACTAGATTGCTGAAGTCATTTACCCTAGTCTCTTCCATTGATCCATCTCTTATTTCTTAGCTAGTCCCAAATGGTTTTGATGATCACTATTTTATAGTACAATTTAAGATCTGGTACTTTTAGGCCACTATCCTTCACATTTTTTTCCAATAGTTCTCCTGATATTCTTGACCTGTTGTTCTTCCAGATGAATTTTGTTATTATTTTTCCCTAGTTTTATAAAATAGTTTTTAGTAGTTTGATTGGTATGGTACTGAATAAGTAAATTAATTTAGGTAAGATTGTCATTTTTATTATATTGGCTCAGCCTACTGATGAGTAATTAATGTTTTTCCAATTGTTTAGATCTAATTTTGTGTGAAAAGCATTTTGGATATGTTCATATAATTCCTGTGTTTGTCTTGGCAAATAGATTCCCATGTATTTTATGTTGTCTAGAGTGATTTTATTTTTTATTTCATTCATTCATTTATTATTTTTTTCTTTTAAATTTTATTTAATTGATTAAGAGAATTTTTCCATGGTTACATGATTCATATTCTTTCCCTCCCCTTCTCCCACTCCCCTCCCTTAGCCAACACACAATTCCACTGGGTTTTACATGTGTCATTGATCAAGATCTATTTCCATATTATTGATATTTACACTGGGGTGATTGGTTAGAGTCTACATCCCCAATCACATCCCCATTGACCCATGTGATCAAGCAGTTGTTTTTCTTCTGTTTCTGCTTCCACAGTTCTTCCTCTGAATGTGGATAGCATTCTTTCTCATAAGTCCCTCAGAATTGTCCTGGATCCATACATTGCTGCTAGTAAAGAAGTCCATTACATTCTATTGTGCCACAGTATATCAGTCTCGTGTATGAGGTTCTTCTGGTTCTGCTCCTTTCATTCTGCATCAATTCCTGGAGATCTTTCCAGTTCACATGGAATTCCTCCACTTCATTATTCCTTTTAGCACAATAATGGTCCATCACCAACAGATACCACAATTTGTTTAGCCATTTCCCAATTGAAGGGCATCCCCTCATTTTCCCATTTTTTGCCACCACAAAGAGCGCAGCTATATTATATGCAATGGGGATAAATTAGAAGCCTTCCCAATAAGATCAGGAGTGAAACAAGGATGCCCATTATCACCTCTATTATTCAACATAGTACTAGAAACACTAGCAATAGCAATTAGAGAAGAAAAAGAAATTGAAGGTATCAAAATAGGCAATGAGGAGACTAAGCTATCACTCTTTGCAGATGATATGATGGTATACTTAAAAAATCCTAGAGAATCAACTAAGAGGCTGGTAGAAATAATCAACAACTTTAGCAAAGTGGCAGGATACAAAATAAATGCACATAAATCATCAGCATTTCTATACATTTCCAACACACTAGAGCAGCAAGAAGTAGAAAGAGAAACACCATTTAAAATCACCCTAGACAATATAAAATACTTAGGAATCTATCTACCAAAACAAACACAGCTATTATATGAAAACAACTACAAAACACTTTCCAAACAAATAAAACTGGATCTAAACAATTGGAAAGCCATTGATTGCTCATGGGTAGGACGAGCTAACATAATAAAAATGACAATTCTACCCAAATTAATTTACCTATTTAGCGCCATACCTATCAAGCTACCAAAAAACTTCTTTACTGAATTAGAAAAAACTATAACAAATTTCATTTGGAATAACAAAAGATCAAGAATATCAAGGGAAATAATGAAAAAAAATGTTAAGGAAGGGGGCCTAGCAGTACCAGATATTAAACTATACTATAAAGCAGCAGTCATCAAAACAATATGGTAGGTACTGGCTAAGAGACAGAGAGGAGGATCAATGGAATAGACTTGGGGCAAATGACATCAGCAAGACAGTGTATGAGAAACCCAAAGAGCCCAACTTTTGGGACATGAATCCACTATTTGACAAAAACTGCTGGGAAATTTGGAAAACAATATGGGAGAGATTAGGTTTAGATCAACATCTCACACCCTACACCAAGATAAATTCAGAATGGGTGAACGACTTGACTATAAAGAGGGAAACTATAAATAATTTAAGTGAACACAGAATAGTATACTTGTCAGATCTCTGGGAAAGGAAAGACTTTAAAACCAAGCAAGAGTTAGAGAAAATTACAAAATGTAAATTAAATGGTTTTGATTATATTAAACTAAAAAGCTTTTGTACAAACAAAAACAATGTAGTCAAAATCAGGAGGGAAACAACAAATTGGGAAAAAATCTTTATAACAAAAAACTCTGACAGGGGTCTAATTACTCAAATATACAAGGAGTTAAAGCAATTGTATAAAAAATCAAGCCATTCCCCAATTGATAAATGGGCAAGAGACATGAATAGGCAATTTTCAGGTAAAGAAATCAAAAGTATCAATAAGTACATGAGAAAGTGTTCCAAATCTCTAATAATTAGAGAAATGCAAATCAAAACAACTCTGAGGTATCACCTCAGGCCTAGCAGATTGGCTAAAATGAAAGAAGGGGAGAGTAATGAATGTTGGAGGGGATGTGGCAAAATTGGGACATTGATGCATTGCTGATGGAGTTGTGAACTGATCCAGCCATTCTGGCTGGCAATTTGGAATCATGCTCAAAGGGCTATAAAAGAATGCCTGCTCTTTGATCCAGCCATACCATTGCTGGGTTTGTACCCCAAAGAGATCATAGATAAACAGACTTGTATGAAAATATTTATAGCTGCGCTTTTTGTGGTGGCAAAAAACTGGAAAATGAGGGGATGTCCTTCAATTGGGGAATGGCTGAACAAATTGTGGTATACGCAGGTGATGGAATACTATTGTGCTAAAAGGAATAATAAACTGGAGGAATTCCATGCAAATTGGAGAGACCTCCAGGAAGTGATGAAGAGCGAAAGGAGCAGAACCAGAAGAACATTGTACACAGAGACTGATATACTGTGGTAAAATCAAATGTAATGGGCTCCTGTACCAGCAGCAATGCAATGACACAAGACAGCTCTGAGGGATTTATGGTAAAGATGCTACCCACATTCAGAGGAAGGACTGCAGGAGA
>NC_058130.1:617808904-617858615 GCF_016433145.1 Gracilinanus agilis
TTTTTTTATTAGATTGACCAGTACTTTGTCTATTTTATCTGTTTTTTCAAAATACCAGCTTCTAGTCTTATTTATTAATTCAATAGTTCTTTTACTTTCGATTTTATTAATTTCTCCCTTGATTTTTAGTATTTCTAATTTAGTTTCCATCTGGGGATTTTTAATTTGCTCGCTTTCTAATTTTTTGAGTTGCATGCCCAATTCATTAATCTCTGCCCTCCCTAATTTGTTAATATATGCACTCAAGGTTATAAATTTCCCCCTTAGTACTGCCTTGGCCACATCCCAAAGAGTTTGGTAGGATGTCTCATCGTTGTCATTTTCTTCAATGAAATTATTGATTGTTTCTATGATTCCTTCTTTGACAAATTGGTTTTGGAGAATCATATTATTTAATTTCCAATTAGTTTTTGATTTTCCTGTCCAGGTGCCCTTACTAATTATTATTTTTATTGCATTATGATCTGAGAAGGTTACATTTATTATTTCTGCTCTTTTGCATTTGTTTGCAATGATTCTATGCCCTATAACATGGTCAATCTTTGTGAATGTGCCATGTGCAGCTGAGAAGAAGGTGTATTCCTTTTTGTCCCTATTTATTTTCCTCCACATATCAATTAGATCTAATTTTTCTAAGACTTCATTCACCTCTCTTACCTCTTTCTTATTTATTTTTCGGTTTGATTTATCTAGATCTGACAGAGGAATATTTAGATCTCCCACTAGTATGGTTTTACTATCTATTTCCTTCTTGAGCTCTGCCAGTTTCTCCTTTATGAATTTGGGTGCTATGCCACTTGGTGCATACATATTGAGCAGTGTTATTTCCTCATTGTTTATACTGCCTTTAATCAGAATGTAATGACCTTCCCTGTCTTTTTTAATCATATCTATTTTTACTTTGGCTTTGTCAGAAATCATAATAGCCACTCCTGCCTTCTTTTTCTCATTTGACGCCCAAAAGATTTTGCTCAAACCCTGAACTTTAAACTTGTGTATGTCCACCCGCCTCATATGTGTTTCTTGTAGACAACATATGGTGGGATTTTGGTTTCTAATCCACTCTGCTATTTGCTTCTGTTTTATGAGCGAGTTCATCCCATTCACATTCAGAGTTATAATCATCAGTTGTGCATTTGCTGACATTTTCGAATCCTCCCCTCTTCCTACCCCCTTTTTCCTTATACTTTTTCCTTTTAAATCAGTGGTTTGTTATTGAGCCGCTATCCCTTATCCCCTCCCTTGATTAACTTCCCTTTCTACCCCCTCCCTTATTTTTCCCCCTCTTTTTGTTTTTAAAGGCCTTATGAATTCCCTCCCTCTTCTCCCCTCCCCTTTTTTGACCTCCCCACTCCCCTGCTCCCCTTGGTTTATCCCTTCTAACTTTCTCAGAAGGGTTAGATAAGAGTTGTATGTCCCAATGGATAGTATAGCTACTCTTCCCTCTCCGGGTTGATTACACTAAGAGTAAGGTTTGATTATTACCTCTTAATGCTCTCTTCCTCTCCTTCTTATAATAGTATTTTTCCCCTCTCCCTCCCATGCCCTCTTTGTGTGTAATAGAATATCCTATTTTCTTATTCACTCAAGTTTCTCTTGGTGTCCCCTGCTATTCACCCCCTCTTTCCCATCCCCCATGTCATCTTAGATTATTTAGTGTTCTACCCTCACCCTGTGAATTATTCTTCTGATTACTATAATAGTGAATATTATAATAGTGAATAGAGTTCACTACAGAGAATTATACATAACGTTTCTCTACATAGGAATACAGATAATTAGATCTCACTGAGGCCCTTAAAGTTTTCTTTCTTTCCCCTCTGTATCTTATTTACCTTTTCATGTTTCTCTCGATTTCTGTGGTTGGATATCAAACTTTCCATTTGGAATTCTTCAATTTTGTTGAATGCCCATACTTTCCCCTGGAAATATATAGTCAATTTTGATGGTTAGTTGATCCGTGGTTGCAGGCCCAGCTCTCTTGCCTTTCTGAATATCGTATTCCAAGCCTTGCGATCTTTTAGCGTGGATGCTGCCAGATCCTGTGTGATCCTGATTGGTGCTCCTTGATATTTGAATTGTTTCTTTCTGGCTTCTTGTAAGATTCTTTCCTTTACTTGGAAACTCTTGAATTTGGCAATTATATTTCTGGGTGTTGTCCTTTCTTGATCGAATGTCGCAGGTGTTCTATGAATCCTTTCAATGTCTATATTGCCCTCTTGTTGTAGGACTTCAGGGCAATTTTGCTGAATTATTTCTGTTAGTATGGAGTCCAGGTTTCTATTAATTTCTGGTTTTTCTGGAAGACCAATTATTCTCAAATTGTCTCTTCTAGACCGGTTTTCTTGGTCTGTCATTCTCTCATTGAGATATTTCATGTTTCCTTCTATTTTTTCAGTCTTTTGACTTTGTTTTATTTGTTCTTGTTGTCTTGAGAGATCATTAGCTTCTAGCTGCTCAATTCTAGCCTTTAGGGACTGGTTTTCAGCTATAATCTTTTGGTTTTCGGCTATGATCTTTTGGTTTTCAGCCATAATCTTCTGTTTTTCGGCCATAATCTTCTGGTTTTCTGCTATAAGCTTCTGGTATTCCTTTTCAATCTGGTCATTTCTGGTGTTCAATTTGCTTATAAGTTCATTTGGTTTTTGAGCCTCACTTTCCAGTTGCAAGATTCTACCTTTTAAACTGTTATTTTCTTGCCAGATCTCTTCCATTTTCCTCAAAATCTCAGTTTTGAACTCTTCCATAGCTTGTGAGGAGTTTTCCTTATTTGAGGAGGGTCCAGATGCTTGTTTGTTCTCCTCCTCTGTTTGCTTGGTTGTCTGGATTTTCTCTGTGTAGAAGTTGTCGAGTGTTAAAGACTTCTTTTTCTTGTTGTTAATCTTTCTCTTCTGAACTTCCTGAGACTGCGTAGCCATTGTTAGCCCAGCAGCTTCTCAGGTTTATCCTTGCGCTCAGGGTCTGTCCGCGGTCAAGCCCCCTGGTGGATCCCCTTGCTTGATCCTCTGCTGGAGGTTTTTTTACAAGTCTCAGGGCACTGCTTCCACAGTCGTACACCCGTCTGCATCCACCCACACCTCCTCGGAGGCTGAGCTCTGAGCCCGCCTGAGCTCTGTTCCCGCACTCTGCGCCCTAAGCCCACGCTCAGATTTCGGGTGCGTTCTTTGGCTTTTTGGGGTCCCAAATCTTGCTGTTCTCAGGAACAGGCCCCAGAGCAGCCAATGACTTGATGGGTGCTCCAAACTTGCTCTATTTCTTTTTAGCTGGCCTCAGTGCTACAGGTGTTGTGTGTGGAGGGGGTGGGGGTGGGGTGGTTGCTCAGCCCGCGATTTAGTGAGAGCTGTTTCACCCCTTTATAGCATGGAAATGCCTCAATTCCACGTACCTTCCACGCTGTGCCCTGTTGTGGGGTTCCTCCATTCGTCTGGACTTGTTTTTATGTCCCCTTGAGGAGTTTTGTGTGTTTCGGTCAGGAGAGGTTAAGAGCTGCTTCTTACTCTGCCGCCATCTTAACCCGGAACTCAATATATGCTCTTTTTATCCATTCATTCATTTACTCGCTCACTCATTCATTTATTTGAAAAATGTTTTTAGTAAAGTAGTGAGCATCAGAACCATATTTTTTTAAATATTGAAGAATAAGTGGGTGGCCAAAAGTTGGAAGTAATGGGTGTAGACTACACTTTCTAGAAATATGGCAGTGAAAAGGAATTGTGAAATAAGGTGATTCCTAAAGGAGGAGCAAAGTCAAAAGGAGGACTTTTTAGATTAGGGAAGGTTGGGGTATGTTTGTAAGCAGAGAGGGGAAGAGCCAACAAAGAGGGATAAATTAAGGCTAAAAGTGGAAAAAAGGGTATATAATCAAGGTCACAGGCATAGAAGTTAGTATTAGAAAGAAGAGTCACCCCATCATCCAAGAATGAGGGGTAGAAATACAAAGAGCATTGTAGTATAGAAGAGAGGATGACCTCAATCTTTTCAGTAAAGTAGGAGATAAAATCTCCTAAAAGAGGAGATGTTTTATCACATTATCACCCCCCTTAAAACTAAGTTTACTCAGTTTGAAATTAGATTCCTCTTTCCACCTTGAAATCTGGTGTGGCTGAACAGATTTACAGCACTTTCTTCCTCTCTGGGAACTTCCTTAATGACTGGCAAGTGCTGGGAACTGTGACAATGGCACTAGTCTAATCTGGAGTCTATCTCTACATGGCACACATAACTGTGATCTATTAGACTTAGGGCTGAAGAGTGCCAAGTTGAGCTGCAGTCTAATAAATTATCGGTCTCCATAGTAAAGTGAATGAGTGCAATGATTTTTCAGCCTCTCTTTTGACTCCTATAGGCATCATCAGTTCTGGGTTGCTTTAATCCTTCAACTCTGGCAAGGACAGCACAGCAAAGTGAGAATTATCCGTAAGGGAGGGATTCGAAGTGGAACCTGTCACACTCCCTTAAGCTATTTTCACAGAATCATGGAATCAAAGAATTTTAAAGCTAAAAGGGCCTTTAGCAATCAGCCAATCCAGAGACTCTCAAGCACTTTACCTTGGCAGATAATTTCATGTTAAATACAATTTCAGCAGAATTCTCGTAGTAAAATATTTCTAAATTACTTTTTTTTTAATTTGCTGTCAAGGTATGAAACAATATGTGACAGAATTTTTAAAAATATCCTATTTAGGGGGCAGCTGGGTAGCTCAGTGTATTGAGAGCCAGGCCTAGAGATGGGAGGTCCTAGGTTCAAATCCGGCCTCAGACACTTCCCAGCTGTGTGACCCTGGGCAAGTCACTTGACCCCCATTGCCTACCCTTACCAATCTTCCACCTATAAGTCAATACACAGAAGTTAAGGGTTTAAAAATTTTTTTAAAAAATATCCCATTTAATGTGTGAGACATTGCGACAATATGTACCTTGAGGCCAAAGGACTGGGGAATTGGCCTAAGAGTCAAGAACTAGATGTAAGCCTTGCCTCCAATATACACTGGAAAATGTATATCTGACATTTAAACAATGTAACTAGCCCATCCGAGATGCTCTCTTTGAAGCAGAGTTTGAATGCTTGGCAGTTCAGCTCAAGAAAGGACCTCAGGTACCTTATCTTGCCTAGTGATCTTCAAATCTTCCTAAAATAATTCAAATGGAAACAATTCATTTTCTTGGCATGGCTCTGTTATACTGTGCAGGTTTCACAGGAATACAATGAGGTCAGTACAACATCTCTGCAGACCTTCAATTTGGTAGACAACCTAATACCTCTTCACTCCCACACTTTGCTTTGGAGTCTCTTAAACACGGAGCTTGTTCTGGCAATGTCTGCATCAACCCCATCATCTATGTGGACATCCCTGGAAAGTATACTGCCAAGGTAAGTAAGTAAACTTATCCACAACATTCAAAATGTCTCCATTTCATATAACTAATGGTTCCACTTATGGATGGTGCCGTGCTGGCTGATGAAGGACTTTTGTTTTCTTGGGGTTGATTGTCAGATCAAAATTAACACAAGCAGCAGAAGATCGATTCGTACCCTGTCTCAGAGACTGGGGGCTTCTGATAATACATCCTCCCTCTGGATTCCCTCCCAAGCTATCTTAAGGGAGGCCTTCATGGGATACCTCTAAAAATAAGTAGATAGGTAGAATAGAAAACAACTAAACTAGTGAAGGAAAAAGGCAAGAAGAAAAGGTGAAAAATAGATTAAGGGCTTAGGGAATAACTAACTGAAAAGAGTAATAGATGCACCTTGAGGACAGGAATTGCTTTGTCTTTGTATCCCTATGCCTGATTCGGAATCTATCTTAGAACAGAATTGTATTTATTGATTTGGATTTTTCAGGGAAGACTTGACAAAACACAGGGAGAGAAGTTTTATGAACTCCATAGACCATGTGTCCAAAAGAGATGAAGAGTGTTAGCCCCAAATAGCCCTGGCAAGGATGCGAAGGTGTCTCTAAGTTCTAGGTCTGGGCTTGTGTGTGTATAAAAATACAGAGCCCCACACGGATGATAGGGACAAAAATTAGCAGCTTTTGGTTCCCGCTGCTCCTTTTGAGTCCCACCCTCCTTGGCTCTGTTCATCCTTTTGCCTCCAGCTGGCCAGTGCCCAGCAGCAGGTTTGCCTACAAGAAGCTTGGAAATAGCCTGGAAGAGGTGGGCTCTTCCCAGCACCCTTTGTGTGTGGGTTCCCCAGCTGCAGCTGTAGCTATAGCCTTTGGCAGGCTTGGGGAAATGATAACACAGTTGGGTGTGTTGTGTGAGCTTGTCATTCATTCGGAGTTTTTCTTTGTGAAACCCATTTAACTATTTTATGGCACTACAAGGTCCATGAACACAGCTTGAGAAACATTGACCCAGTCCGAATCTCTCATTTTCTATAGGAACAAACTAACAAGTAGGGAAGTTTGGTTCCCTCATCAGTAAAATGGGAGGCTTGGGAGAGGGAATGAGGTTGGATTAAGTCATTAAGTGATCTTTCAAGTGCCTTCCTATTTTAACTCTGATTCTTATGACTTGCCCAAAGGTCACACAGATAGTTTATAGATAAGGACCTTGGTGCAATAGGAGCTGCTTAATAATATCTGTGGAATAAATAAGAGAATGAGTGAAGAACATGGCAACTAGTTTATTGGTTGGTTGGTCATTTTGAAAGAATGTTCTCATTCTTTCTCCCTTCCTTACAAAGATAAGGGACTAGGATTATGAAACATTACATGCATTAACAGATTTGTTTAATATACAGGTTAGTTTTTTAGTGAAATGCTTTTCTTCTTCTTTGTGGGTTACCTGTTATATATTTCCATCTTCTTTCCATTTTTACCCTCTAGATTGCCAAAACTCGAATGATAGCATCTTCAAAGATTTCATCCTCTCAGGTCTAGAACTCCCACTCTGGGGTTCTAGATATTCTGATAAGTCACTGCAGCAAATGACCTATTATATCCAACCAGCCCCTGCCATGATTCACATTTCCCCCAGCTCAGGAAGTTTTACACTGGCACCTGCCCTCCTCCCCTGGAACTTTTGAATCAAGTCAATAATGCCATTGTTACAGAAGTAACTAGATGGCTCAGTGGATAGACTGCCAGGCCTGGAGTCAAAAAGACTCCTCTTCCTAAGTCCAAATCTGGCCTCAGACCTTACTAGCTACATTACTTTGTGCCAGGCACTATGCTAAAAGTTTTATAAAGATTCTCATTTGATCTTCTCAACAACCTTAATAAATGTATATTGCAGAACTGTGACCCTGGGCAAGTCACTTAATCCTGTTTCTCTCAGTTTCCTCTTCTGTCAAATGAGCTAGAATAAAAAATGGAAAACCACTCCAGTATTCCTGCAAAGAAAACTCCACAGACGACATTCATGGAGTCACAAAGAGTTGGACACAGCTGAATGGCTGAAAACAACTACCTAGACAGATATTATCTGTAGGGCTTAGAAGCTGGACAGTTAAATGGTGAAACAGATAGAGTGGCTAAGGCAAGAGTCAGAAAGATTCATCTTAGGAGCAGCTGGGTAGCTCAGTGGATTGAGAGCCAGGCCTAGAGGTGGGAGGTCCTAGGTACAAATCTGGCTTCAGACACTTCTCAGCTGTGTGACCCTGGGCAAGTCACTTAATCCCCATTGTCTAGCCCTTACCTCTCTTCTGCCTTTGAACCAATACACAGTACTGATTCCAAGGCAGAAGGTAAGGGTTTAAAAGAAAAAAGAAAGAAAGATTCATCTTTATGAGTTCAAATATGGCTTCAGACATTTACTAGCTGGGTGACTCCCCACTTTACTTAACCTTGTTTACCTCAGTTTCCTCATCTATCAAATGAGCTAGAGAAGGAAATGGCAAATCATTGCAGTATCTTTGCCCAGAAAAACCAAAATGGAGTTCCAAAGAATCAGACACAATTGAAATGACTCAACACCAACAAGGATTCCCTCCACTGACAGTTGCTCTGAGAGATATACAAAAGATACAGAATATAGAGCCCTTGTCACTAAAGAATTTGGCTTCCTCTTGGGAAGGTAAGAACAACTAAAAGGCAATACTTAAGGGAGAATAAACGCAAGTGAGAATATGCATGTGTGTTCCCAGCCAAATACATGTCACTGAGAGCTGAGAGCAAAAGAAAATGTCTACAGAATAAGCTAGTGGTTAATCTTTGAACGAACCATGAAGGATGAAGTATTGAGCTAGAACTCAAGTGTAGAATTTGTTTTGATGGGGATGAGGAGGAAGTGGGAGAAAAGACGCCGAAACAAAGGTAAGCCCGGTGAGAACAGTTGGTATTCTTCCTACCTGTCTAGCCACATTCCTGGCCTTTCACATAGAGATGGCCAGCAAAGTCTGGAATGGCTTTGAGTTCACCTTTACACCATAAGTGGTCATCCAGACTTTGCTTAAAGAATTCAGTGAGAAACCTGCTGCCTCCTCAGGCAGCCCACTGAAGACCTCTTGGTAGGAAGTTATTCCTAAAGAAGAACCTAAATTTGGATACTCTACCACATACCTTTATTAAGTGCCTACTGTGTGTCAGCCACCATGCTAAGTGCTTTACCAAGATGATCTCATTTCATCTTCTCAGTAGATGTTTAATAAATATTTATTAATTGATCAAAATAAGAGTGAAGGTTAAGAAATTTCTGATCCTCAAAGTTCTCTAGAAATGTGGCTATTTCAGGTGTCATCACCTCACATCCTACTCCAGTATGTCTCACACAAACACCGACAATAAACCTGAGGTAGCTATGTTATGATGGGGAAAGGGAACTGGTCTTGGGTTAGAAATCCTAAATTCAAATTCCAACATAGCTACTTAGCAGCTGGTAGGTCTTGGAAAAAATTCATCTAATCTCTTTCTAAGCTTTACTTTCCTTATCTGTAAAAATGGGCACAATGCTTCCACAATCTACTACACTGGGTTGTTATGAAATGAATGCTTGGTAAACCACAAAACATTCCAGAAATACGAGCTGTTATTTTTATTAGAATTCCACTTTTGATTAAAGGCAGCTAGAGAAAGTGTTGGACTTAGAATCAAGAAGATCTGAGTTCAAATATATGGCCTCAGCCAATATGACCTTGGGCAAGTCACTTGATCTCTTTTTGCCTGTTTCTTCACCTATAAAATGGAATTACAAAAGCACCTACCTGACAAGGTTGTTCTGTAGGTGTGTAGATGTTCTGTATATTTATCAAATTATGGGTACATATATATAGTTTATTAAATTATATATATACACGTATATTTATCAAATTCTATATACATGAATACATATATATTTGTATGAGACATACTGGAGTGGCATGACACTTGAAATAGCCACATTTCTAGAGAACTTTAGGATCAGAAAATTCTTTATATTCACTATGTGTGTGTGTGTGCGTGTGTGTGTATAAAACCCTTACATTCTACCTTAGAATCAATAATACTATGTATTGCTTCTAAGGCTGAAGTGCAATAAGGTCTAGACAATGGGGGTTAAGTGACTTTTCCAGGGTCACACAGCTAGGAAGTATCTGAGACTAGATTTGAGCCCAGGATCTCCTGTCTCCAAGCTTGGCTTTCTCCACTGAGTCACTTAGCTGCCCCCAAAATGATATTTGTAAAGCGCTTAGCATTGTGCCTGCTATGACACAAAACATAATAATATTATATTATATGTAGTAATATAATATATTATATTATAGCAGATCCTATTAATGCTTAATCTCTCCTTCCTCTCTCCTGTGATCATGTCATTTTCCTCTTTTATGTTTTACAAAGATTCTCCACCAATTGCCTCCCACTCTAACCTTACCCATCTAAGTTTATCTTCCATTTCCAAACGGCATGGACCCACCATGAGAATCAGGTCCATTCAGCTTCTCCCATTTTCCCACCGCTAAATTTCTACCTCTGTGCCTTCCTTCATGCTGCTCTTCCTCCCAGGAATGGCTTAACCTGTTTACCCCCAGTTTCTTCAACTACAAAATGGGGATAATAATAGCACCTGCCTCCCTGGGTTGTCGAGAAGATCAGATGATCTCACTTCGTAAAGCATTTAGCAGAGCACCTGGCCAAGTGTATATTGCAGAGTCCAAATGTAGGCTTCAAAACTAGAATGGGCTGTCTCAGGAAGCAGTGGGCTCCTCACTGGAACTCTAAGCAAAGTTTGAATGACCGCTTATGGGCGTAAAGGTGAACTCAAAACCATTTCAGACTATGCTGGCTGTATCGCTATGTGAAAGGCCAGGAATGTGGCTAGACAGGTAGGAAGAATACTAACCACTCTCTTGGGCTTAGTATTATCTCTGGGTCTTTTTTTCCCAATTAAAGTAAAATTTAACACCTCCCATCTCAGACTTGGCTCTCCATCCCCTGTGCCACCTAGCTGCCCCAATTGCTGATAGTTCTTAGTTTTGTCCCAATGGTTCTTCTAGGCTTGCTCTATGTTGGTGTCTTCCAGATCCATGGTCACTCTTGGACAGAGTCCCTACTGGATGTTGTTTCACTTTACATATAGTTTCCATTGACTGTCACTCTGCTATTGGGCCCTATTGGACATGGGGTCTCTGCTGGATTCTTTGAGGCATCACCCTACTGAGTATATAGATTTTTTTCTGCTTTAGTTTCAGGCTCTAGCAGAAGCCCTTGGCTATCCCTCATGAGAAGAGTGGGTTCTGCCAGACACACAGATTTAGAACTGGAAACAGCATTAGAGGTCATCTAGTCAACCCTTTCATTTGTCTGAGGCCAAGAGAAGTTAAAAGCTTTCCCCTTAGTCATAGACCTGGGTTCAAAGCTGGCCCCAGAAACTTCCTAGCTGTGTGATCCTGGGCAAGTCACTTAACCCCATTGCCTACCCCTTACCGCTCTTCTGCCTGGGACCTGACATTTAGTAATCCTTCCAAGACAGAAGGTAATGGTTGGTTGGTTGGTTTTTAAAAAAGAGATATCAGCAGTCCTAACATAATATACAACATAGAATCATAAATTTAGATGTGAAAAAGACTTCAGAAGCAGTCTGTTCTGTCTTCATTTTACAAATGAGGAAGCTGACTTTCAGAGAGGTTAAAAAACTTACCTAAAGTTCCATTGCTGAATGGTAGAGGTAAGATTTTTTTTAACATTTTCTTTTTTCTTTTTTTAAATTTATTTAATGAATTAATTTAGAATATTTTCCCATGGTTACATGATTCATGTTCTTTCCCTTCTCTCCTTCCTCCCCCTCCCATAGCCAATGAACAATTCCACTGGTTAACCCTCACTTTATGTCTTAGTATTAACTCTAACACAGAAGGGTAAGGGCTAAGCAAATGAAATTAAATAACTTACCTAGAGTCACACAGCTAGTAAATATCTGAGGCCAAATTTTTTTTTTAAAACCCTTACACCTTCCATCTTGGAATCAATACTATGTATTGGCTCCAAGGCAGAAGAGTGGTAAGGGCTAGGCAATGGGGGTTAAGTGACTTGCCCAGGGTCACACAGCTAGGAAGTGTCTGAGGCCAGATTTGAACCTAGGACCTTCTGTCTGTAGGCCTGATTCTCAATCCACTGAGCTACCCAGCTGCCCCAACTGAGACCAAATTTGAACCCAGGTTCTCCCAACTCCAAGCTCACCTACACCGAGTCACCTAGTTGCCCCTTGAGGTAAGATTTAAACCCAGAGTCTCTCACTTCAAATCTACCATTCTTTCTACTATACAACACTGTTTCCAGTTTTATTCAGTTTACCACACTGAATCCCATATTATTAAATGCCTTTAAACTAACTGTCTAATTTGAATGACAATTAAAGGTAAACTCATTAGTGTGGGCTCAGGAGCTGTGGTTCTGGTGAATTCAGACCCTAGATGGCTTGTGAGGCCCCTTCCATCTCTCAGATTCTGTCTCCTTTAAAATTACCATTCAGTTTTTACTACTGAATTAAATAAGATGAAGAAAATAAATTATCTCCATTAGGTTCTGCAAGCTTTGCGGTATATCAGCAAGTTGGAAAAAAAAACAAAACTCACTTATTCTTGACCCTCGGTGCTGGGTCAGGTTAAAATGCAGCTGCTATAATTGTAGAGCCCTGCAAGAGATTCCCAGTGATTAGCAAAGGGAGCTCCCTGCTCTCTGATGCATGCCATGTGGCAAGGGCACACTGCTGCATCAGGGGGAGTTCGCTCCTGATTGCATTTGCTAAAATGTGCATGCGTGAGGAAAGAATCAGCCCAACACTCGGTTAGCACACCACCCCAATTTAATTGCTGTCATAATTTCCTGCCACAAGGAGAGGAAATCACAACCATTGCTACGGAGGCCTAATTATTTTTAATTGCCCTTATATTTTATAAAAACAAAACGAAGACCATTAATTTAAAGCTAATAAGAGTAGTGACCCAGGCTAGAACCAGATGACAGAAACGAGGCAAGCCCAGGATTTTTATAGGCACCAGAGGTTTCATGAAATCATGCTACACTCTATTGGTCTCCTGCCCCTTCTCCAGCATGCCATCGCTGTTGGCTCTGAATGCTTAAAAATAAAATCATTACCCTAGGATTTATCCTTTGAAGCCTCCCAGGCAGCTTCTGATTTAAAGGAAGAGTTGGTTTTTTTAAAAAACAGAACTGAGAAACAATCTCCCAGAGATCAGTTAAACTTTTAGGTCAGTTGGCCAACTAGCAATTTTTTTTAAACCCCTTCCCTTCTGTCTTAGAATTGACACTAAGCATTGGTTCCAAAACAGGAGAGCAGCATGGGCTAGACAGTGGAAGTAAGTGACTTTCCCAGGATCACACAGCTGGGGAGTGTCTGAAGCAAGATTTAAACCCAGGATCTCCCATCTCCAGGTGTGGCTCTTTATCCACTGAGTCACCCAGCTGCCCCAATCAGCATTTATTTAATCACCCACTTTATGCTTGGTACAGCTGCTCAGCATGTTAGGCTCTAAAAGACTTCATCTGGGTGAGATCTAAGGGAGAGTCTGTTTACTAAAATCTAATCTCTGTTTTTTAATTTCTTTGTTACCCAAGAGATTATGAATGAACAAAAGGGCTTGCTTTGTTTACATCATGCTAGGTTAAGCACTGGCTACAAATACAAAAAGCAAGCTAGTCCCTGCCCTCAGGGAGTTTGTATTCCAAAAGGAGAACATAACATACATAGAGAAAGGAAGGTTTGGTTTGGGAAGTCACAGGGATGGTGGTAGAGCCAAGGAGGAATAGTCTCTGAGCCTTAGTTACCTCACTCAGTTTGGTTTCATTTTTTAATAAAATTTATTTTCTATTATCTCAGGCTCTCCCTCCCCTTCCCACACCATAGAAGGTATCACCTAACAAAAAGAGAAATTGTGTCTCAGTTCTCACTCACAAATTATTCTTCAACTCTTAATTCTGTAGCTGTATATATAGTTGTTTGGGTTCTACTTGTTTTACTCTTTATTATTTCATGTAGGTCTTGTCAAGCTTTGCTGATTTTTTTTTTAAATTAATCTACCCAGGGGCAGCTGGGTGGCTCAGGATGAGAGACAGGAAATTCTGGGTTCAAATCAGGCCACAGACAATTCTTACCTGTGTGACCCTGGACAAGTCACTTAATTCCCATTGCCTAGCCCTTATTGCACTTCTGCCTTAGGACCAATACACAGTTTAATTCTAAGGCAGAAGGTACGGGTTTTTAAAAAAAATAATCTGCTTATTGTTTCTTATGGTACAACAGTATCCCATCACAATCACATAGCATAACGTGTTCAGCCATTTTCCCAACTGATGGGAATTTCCTGATTTCCAGTCCTATGCCACCACAAAGAAAGTTGCTATATAAATATTTTAGAACCTATGTGTTCTTTTCCTTTTTCCATGATGCTAATGGTTTTATAACTCTCTGGGCAGAATTCCAAATTGTTCTCCAAAATGGTTGGATCAGTTCACAGTTCCACCAATTGTGTATTAGTTGTTGCCTCATTTGTAAAATAGGATAATTAACACTTGTTACAGTACCTCAGAGGGTTGCTCTAAAGATGTAATGAGATAATATATGTAATGTGATTTGCAAAACTTAAAACACTACATAATGGTTTTCTATAATAATTATTATTATTATTATTATCATTCTATCTACCTTCTTACTCTATCTCTTATGATTGATTTTTATTTTTATTTTTTTAATTTTTTAGAAAATTTTTCCATAGTTACATGATTCATGTTTTTTCTCTCCCCCTAAACCACCTTCCTCCCACCCCCCTTGTCAATACACATTTCCACTGGGTTTTACATGTGTCATTGATCAAGATCTATTTCCATATTATTGATATTTACACTGTGGTGATCGGTTAGTCTACATCCCCAATCATATCCTCAGCAACCCTTGTGATCAAGCAATTGTTTTTCTTCTGTGTTTCTACTCCCATAGTTTTTCCTCTAAATGTGGGTAGTGTTCTTTCTCATAAGTCCCTCAGAATTGTCCTGGGTCATTGCATTGCTGCTAGTACAGAAGTACATTACATTCGATTTTACCATAGTGTATCAGTCTCTGAGTACAATGTTCTCCTGGTTCTGCTCCTTTCACTCTGCGTCAATTCCTGGAGATCTTTCCAGTTCACATGGAATTCCTCCAGTTCATTATTCCTTTCAGCACAATAGTATTCCATCACTAATAGATGCCACAATTTGTTCAGCCATTCCCCAATTGAAGGGTATCCCTCGTTTTCCAGTTTTTTGCCAGTACAAAGAGTGAGACTACAAATATTTTTGTACATGTCTTTTTCCTTATTATCTCTTTGGGGTATAAATCCAGCAGTGGTATGGCTGGATCAAAGGGCAGACAGTCTTTTAAAGCCCTTTGGGCATAGTTTCAAATTGCCATCCAGAATGGTTGGATCAATTCACAACTCCACCAGCAATGCATGTGTCCCAATTTTGTCATATCCCCCCAATGTTTTTTACTTTCCTTTGCTGTCATGTTAGCTAATCTGCTAGGTATGAGGTGGTACTTCAGAGTTGTTTTGATTTGTATTTCTCTAATTATGAGAGATTTAGAACACTTTTTCATGTGCTTATTGATAGTTTTTATTTCTTTATCTTAAAATTGCCTATTCATGTCTCTTACCCATTTATCATTTAGGGAATGGCTTGATTTTTTTGTATAATTTACTTAGCTCCTTATATATTTGAGTAATTAGACCTTTGTCAGAGTTTTTTGTTATAAAGATTTTTTTCACAATTTGTTGATTCCATTCTAATTTTAGTTGCATTGGTTTTATTTGTACAAAAAATTTTTAATTTAATGTAATCAAAATTATTTATTTTACATTTTGTCATTTTTTCTAACTCTTACTTGGTTTAAAAATCTTTCCTTTCCCAGAGATCTGACAAGTATGCTATTCTGTATTCACCTAATTTGCTTATAGTTATAATAATTAAGGGGAGCCAGTAACCAATGTTACGATAGAGGGGAGAGAGAGAGAGTCTATGAGATGAGACTCTCTTCTAGCTCTCCCCTCAGCCAAATATATACTGGGAGACTTTGAGGGACTGTCACCCTGAAACTGGGCAACCTGGATGGTCATGCCACCCCACAGGAGTTGGAGGCAAGGCTTCCCTATAAGATGAGGTATGGGGGACCCCAATCTGATTCTGAATGAGGGTGGGGTTCTTGCAAACCTCCCTTGAGGTCAGCCAACTTCACAGCGGGTGGTCCAGCTTCAAGATGGAGGCAGCCAGACCAAGCTGTGATTCCCCCTACCCCTCATCTCTCAGGCACTCTGGAACGTTATCTGACTAATGAATGTCTTTTATTAATATCAATATAGGGATTGGGGAAAGGAGTGAAGGGCAGAGGGATTTTAGGGTGCCCTCTTCTCTATTTCTATGGGGTCTGTCACTTGGGTGGGAATCTTTGGAGCTCACACTCCTAAGTGTCTCCCCTCACCTCTTCTCCTTCTATTTCTATTTCTATTTCTATTTCTATTTCTATTTCTATTTCTATTTCTATTTCTNTCTATTTCTATTTCTATTTCTATTTCTATTTCTATTTCTATTTCTATCCTTTCTATAATTGCAAGTCAAACTGGAAAGGGTCTCTCAGCAAGGTTGGGTAATGGGAGAAGGAGCCTAAGAGATTGCTCCCAAAATGGAGTCCCAAAACTTAGCTGACTCATTTATTGAAGTCTTGATGGGAGAGAAGCTATGAGATGGCTTTGACCAGGGAATCAAGGTTTCAATGTCCAAAGAAAGATCCTCAGGAAGCCCACAGGACTGGATTCGAGCTAAGATGTTCTCCTTCTCCCTCTCTCAGTCTTCCACCGGAAGTTCCCCCCTCTCCTCTCCTTCTTCCTCCAAAGAATTCCCAGAATCTCTCTCTGGTCTCAACTGTCACCAACTGTCAGTCACTCCTTCTCTGGCTCCTTCTGTCCCATCCCCCTTTGGACAAATTCCATCCTTACATAGATTCCTTCTTTATATTCATATAATTCACCCATTCTGAATTTATCTTGGTGTAGGGTGTGAGATGTTGATCTAGACCCAATCTCTCCCATACTGCTTTCCAATTTTCCCAGCAGTTTTTGTCAAATAGTGGATTTTTGTCCCAAAAGCTGGGCTCTTTGGGTTTCTCATAGAGGTGTCTTGCTGAGGTCACTTACCCCAAGTCTATTCCACTGATCCTCTCTTCTGTCTCTTAGCCAGTACCATATTATTTTGAAGAGCACTGATTTATAGTACAATTTAATATCTGGTACTGCTAGGCCACCTTCCTTCACGTTTTTTTTTTCCATTATTTCCCTTGATATTCTTGATCTTTTGCTCTCCCAAATGAACTTTGTTATAGTTTTTTCTAAGTCAGTAAAAAAAGTTTCTTGGTATTTTGATAGGCATGACACTAAATAAGTAAATTAATTTTGGTAGGATGGTCATTTTTATTATGTTAGCTCATCCTATCCATGAGAAATTAATGTTTTTCCAATTGTTTAGATCTAGTTTTAATTGTGTGGAAAGTGTTTTGTAGTTGTGTTCATATAATTCCTGTGTTTGTTTTGGTAGATAGATTCCTAAGTATTTTATATTCTCGAGGGTGATTTTAAATAACTTTTATCTTTCTAACTCTTGCTGCTGAGATACGTTGGAAATATATAGAAATGCTCATGATTTGTGTGCTTTTATTTTCTATCCTGGAACTTTGCTAAAGTTGTTGATTATTTCCACTAGCTTTTTAGTTGATTCTCTCAGATTTTTTAAGTAGACCATCATATCATCTGCAAAGAGTAATAGCTTGGTCTCCTCGTTGCCTATTTTAATACCTTCAATTTCTTTTTCTTCTCTAATCGCTACTGCTAGTGTTTCTAGTACAATGTTAAATAATAGAGGTGATAGTGGGCATCCTTGTTTCATTCTTGATCTTATTGGGAATGTTTCTAATTTATCCCTATTGCAGATGATGCTTGTTGATGGTTTTAGGTATATACTATTTATTATTTTTAAGAAAGGCCCTTCTATTCTTATACTTTCTAGTGTTTTCAGTAGGAATGGGTGTTGTATTTTGTCAAAGGCTTTTTCAGTATCTATTGAGATAATCATGTGATTTTTGTTGGTTTGCTTGTGGATATGATCAATTATGTGAATGGTTTTCCTAATATTGAATCATCCTTGCATTCCTGGTATAAATCTCACCTTCGTGATCACTTGCTGGAGTCTTTTTGCCAGTATTCCTTTTAAGATTTTTGCATCTATGTTCATTAAGGAGATTGGTCTGTAGTTTTGTTTCTCTGTTTTTGATCTACCTGGCTTTGGGATCAGCACCATATTTGTGTCATAAAAAGAGAAATTGATAGAACTCCTTCTTTGCTTATTATGTCAAATAGTTTGTATAGTACTGGGATTAGTTGTTCTTTTAATGTTTGATAGAATTCACTTGTCAATCCATCTGGTCCTGGGGATTTTTTCCTTAGGGAGTTCTTTATTCAATTTCTTTTTCTGAAATGGGATTATTTAAATATTTTATATTTTTGTAAATATTCATCCATATCACATAAATCACTATATTTATTGCCATATAATTGAGCAAAATATTTTTAATGATTGCCTTAATTTCCTCTTCATTAGAAGTGAGGTCTCCCTTTTCATCTTTGATACTGTTAATTTGGTTTTCTTCTTTCCCTTTTTTATTAGATTGGCCAGTACTTTGTCAATTTTATTTGTTTTTTCAAAGTACCAGCTTCAGTCTTATTTATTAATTCAATAGTTCTTTTACTTTCAATTCTATTAATTTCTCCTTTCATTTTTATGATCTCTAATTTAGTTTTCATCTGGGAATATTTAATTTGTTCACTTTCTAGTTTCTTGATTTGCATGCCCAATTCATTGATCTTTGCCCTCCCTAATTTGTTAATATATTCACTCAAGGATATAAATTTCCCCCTGAGTACTGCTTTTTAGCTGCACCCCACAGATTTTGGTAGGATGTTTCATCATTGTCATTCTCTTCTGTGAAATTATCAATTGTTTCTATGATTTGTTCTTTAACTTATTGAGTTTGGAGAATCATATTATTTAATTTCCAATTAATTTTTGAATTGCCTATCCATGTACCCTTACTAATTATTATTTTTATTGCATTATGATCTGAAAAGCTTGCATTTATAATTTCTGCTCTTCTGCATTTGTTTGCCATGTTTCTATGCCCTAGTACATGGTCAGTCTTTGTGAATGTACCATATGCTGCTGAAAAGAAGGTGTATTCCTTTCTGTCCATATTTATTTTTCTCCACATATCTTTTAGCTCTAATTTTTCTAGAATTTCATTCGCCTCTCTTACCTCTTTCTTATTTATATTTTGGTTTGATTTATCTAGATCTGATAGGGGAAGGTTCAGGTTTTCCACTAGTATAAGTATAATTTTACCATCTATTTCCTCCTTGAGCTCTGTCAGTTTCTCCTTTAAAAATCTGGATGCTATACCATTTGATGCATACATGTTGAATACTGATATTTCTTCATTATTTATACTGCCTTTTATCAGGATGTAATTACCTTCCCTATCTCTTTTAACCAGATCTATTTTTACTTTGGCTTTGTCAGATATCATGATTTCAGTTCTTGCCTTCTTTTTCTCAGTTGAAGCCCAATAGATTTTGTTCCTTCCTTTTACTTTTACCCTATATATGTCTACCTACTTCATGTGTGTTTCTTGTAGACAACATATGGTAGGATTTTGGTTTCTAATACACTCTTCTATTTGCTTCCATTTTAAGGGCAAGTTCATCCCATTCTCACTCAGAGTTATGATCATCAACTGTATATTCCCCAACATTTTGATTCCCTCTCCTTGTCCTGCCCTTTCTTCTTTCACTATTTCCTTCTACACTAGTGTTTTGTTTTTAATCAGTCCTTCTAGTCCCCTCCCTTATTTTACTTCCCTTTCTCCCCCCTCCCTTCTTATTCCCCTCTTATTTTTCTTTAGGAACTTTTTAAGCTAATCCCCCCACTCTCCATCTCTAGTATTGCTTCCCTCCCCATCAGTCCATTTGTTACCCTTCTACTTCTCTATGGGACACGAATCAATTGTTCTTCTTTCTTTGAGTTAATTTCAATGCACATAAGAATTAAATATTTCATGTCTCCAACATCTTTACGCTTCCAGTGTATTGGTCTTCTCCCCTGCTCTCACCATGTGCTTCTTTATGGAATATAAATTCATTCCATTTTGTCTCTTTTCCCTTTTCTCTTAATATTATCTTCTTTTTTTACCTCTAGTTTTATATATATTTATACATACACATATATGTATGTATATACACACATATATGACATTTCATCCTATATACTGTTTCCTCTAAGTATACTTCTTTTAGCTACACTGATGATAATAATTTTTAAGAGTTACTAATTTCACCTTTTCTTATAGGGATACAAATCCGTATCATTTGAACTTATTGGATCCCGTAAAAAAAAGTTTGGAGTTTTTGTTTTTCCCCCCTCTGTTAATTACCTTTTGGTGATTCTCTTGAGTCCTGTGTTTAGACATCAAATTTTCTGTTTAAGTCCAGTTTTTTCTTTATGAATGCTTGGAAGTATTCAATTTTATTAAATACTTTCCCCTGCAAGAATATAGTCAGTTTTGCTAGATAGTTGATTCTTGGTTGTAAATTCAGTTCCCTTGCTTTCTGGAATATTATATTCCATGCCTTCTGGCCCTTCAGTGTAGATGCTGCCAGCTCCTGTGTTATCTTAACTGTGGTTCCCTGGTTTCTGAATGACTTCTTCTTAGCAGCTTATAATATTTTTTCCTTAGTCTCGTAGTTCTTGAATTTGACTATAATACTCCTGGGAATTGTCAGTTGTGGATTAAATGTAGGAGGCGATCTGTGGATTTTTTCAATTTCCACTTTTCCCTCTTGTTCAAGAATGTCAGTGTAGTTTTCTTGGATAATTTCCTGGAGTATGATTTCCAGGGTTTTACTTTTGTCACAATGTTCTAGTAGTCCAATAATTCTTAAATTATCTCTCCGCAATCTATTTTCCAGATTTATGGTTTTGTCAATGAGGTGTTTCATATTCTCCTCAAATTTTTCATTCTTTTGATTTTGTTTTATAGATTCTTGCTGCCTTGTGAAATCATTTGCTTCTAGTTGTTGAATTCTAATTTTTAAAGACTGAATTTCATCTCTGGCTTTTTGGCCATCCTTCTCCTTCTAGTGTGATTTTCCTTGTAGGTCATCTTTCACCTTCTTTGCCTCGTTTTCAAGCTGGTCAATTTTGGCTTTCAAGACACTATTTTCTTGTTTTAGTTATTGTATTTCCTTTTTCCAATTGCCTTCAGCCTCTCTTTCTTTTTTTGAATTATATTTTGAGTTCTTCCAAAGCCTGTGTCCAATTTGCTGGAGTTTCTGTGGTTTTTCTTGGAGTTCCTTGATCTTCATCTTTTCATTTGCTTTTTGTTCATTTCCTGAATAGAAGCTGTTGATTGTAATTTATTTTTTCTTTTTCTGTTGTTACTCATATTTTTTCCTTCTTTCCCCCTGTAACTGGCTGTAATCTTGCTCATCAGATTATTTGCTGGATCTGTGGGTTTGGGCTATTTTGTCCTGAATGGGCTTTTTCTCTACTGGTTGATTAGGTTAAGCTGATGTACTTCTTATCTACCCTACTGATGGAATTAAGGCAGGGCAGAGTTGATCTGCAGAGCTTGATGTGCCCTGAGACCAAAACCTTGAGAGAAAGTGAGGGGGAGGGCAAGATGGAGCATTTTCACTGTGATTAGGCTGCTCTCTCTGCATTTCTCCTACAGCCACCTCCCTGCCATCTGTGTTCAACTTCCTGAGCCCAGCACAACTGTGCTAACAAGGTCCTCTCTCTGGAGTCTGGACTCCCTTTCCAGCCCAACGATTCCAGGAACTGCTGGAGACTCAGCTCAGCACGTAGGGGAGGGGTCCTGGGATCTTCCTTCTGCCTTACTCTCAAACCCAACAGTTCAAGAATTAAGGCTTTTTCTTGGCATACTTCTTGAGCTGAGTCCAGCAGGAGCATCCTCCAGCTCTGTCCTATTCTTAGATTTGGTTTTCTTTCCCCTTGGAGCACTTTGTTTTTTATCTCGGTGTGGAAGAGTATCAGAAGTCTGAAGTTTTGCTGCATCTAAGCTGCCATCTTCCCAGAATCCCCCTAAAAATCATAATTGATTTTTTAATGAGACCCTTGAACAGAAATTAAAGGGAGAAATTATTTTGTTTAGTGACTAACCCAATATATCTAAATTAAGAACAAACAAAAATCAGAGATGTTAGATAAATTATAATACACAAGAAAATATACAAGAATGAATAAGTTCCTTGCTGAGAACAAGGTGAAACCTGAGCTCAGAATAAGATAGAGGCCCTGATCTCACCCAAAAGTGACAGGGTATAAGATATTAATCTATCCCCAGTTCCAGCCAGACTTTTCCCAATCATTTTTAATGATTATTGTTTGTTTTTAAAATATACTCTTACCTTTTTTCACTTTTGTTTTTATTTTTATTTTTTTCATTTTTATTTTAGATTTTAGAATATTATTAATAATAATATTTTTATTATTTTAGAATATTATTAATTTAGAATATTTCCCCATTGTTACATGATTGATGTTCTTTCCCACCCCCTTCCCAGAGCCAATGAGCAATTCCACTGGAAAACTCTTTATCTTTTGCCTCTGAATCAATATTGTTTTACTTCCTAGTCAGAAAAGATCATTTCCTAGAAATTCCCTATGCAAATATGAAATCACAGTTCTTGCCTTTAAAAAGCTTATAATCTCGTAGGAAAAGAAGAAAATAGAAATGTGCTATGAGGGGGCAGCTGGGTAGCTCAGTGGATTGAGAGCCAGGCCTAGAGACAGGAGGTCCTAGGTTCAAATCTGGCCTCAGACACTTCCCAGCTATGTGACCCTGGGCAAGTCACTTGACCCTCATTGACTACCCTTACCACTCTTCTGCCTTGGAGCCAATATACAGTATTCACTCCAAGACAGAAGGTAAGGGTTTAAAAAAAAGAAATGTGCTATGAGAAATTTGAGTTTAGCTTTTTCCTCACATGGCTTCTGATTGCCCTCTTCTTATTAGTGGTTCTATCCCATCTCCCATTTTGGAATTCTTGGAATCCTTTTGGCCTTGACCCTTCTCCTCATCTCACCTATAGAGTTAGATCCCAAGTCCTCAGAAACCTCTCTGGCATCTGAAATTTGAGGAGGGAGAAATCCCTTTAGAGGCATGTGAAAGAGGTGATAGGGCCAAGAGCCCAGAAAATTTTAGTAGTATTTGTCTATTTTTGTTATTTCTGTGTGTCCTATCCAAGAGAAGGGGCAGTACAGGGCAGTTAATGATGCAATATTCTATTGTTGGCATTGATTTCCAATAGTGTGTAAAGTTGATAAACAAACAGCTCTGCTATTCTCCACTTCTACACAAGATAGACTGATAAGATGTAGCCTAAATTATATCATAAAAATGTTAGGTTAGGTTTAAGGAAGAATAAAAGAGGCATATCTCTTGTCAGTCTCTTGACTTTAATATTTCTCATTGCCTCATTGAATATTGAAATCTATTTGCCCCAATCCATATCATTTAGGGCATTGAAAACAATAATACCTAAATACATACATATTTTTAAACCCTTACCTTTTGTCTTAGAATCAATTCTGTGAATTGGCTCCAAGGCAGAAAAGCAGTACGGGCTAGGCAATCGGGGTTAAGTAACTTGCCCAGAGTGACCCAGACAAATTTGAACCCAGTAACTTCTGTCTCTGGGCCTGATTCTCAATCCAATGAACCGCCTATCTGCCCCCCAATAATACAAATATATACATATTAATGTACAGAAGAAAAATTTTAAAGTACAGAAGAGAACACAAACAGAATAACTTGATACTATCATTAAATCTGATATATATTTATTTATTTATTTTAAAATTGTATAAACTCACTTTCTTATAGAAATATTTTTTCATTCTTTATATATTGAAATGTTTATGCTTGATGATTGTTAAGCTCACAATAAAAATATAATTGAGTTTTAAAATAAATAAATGAATAATGGCATTGATAGAGTGAAGTGGAAAGGAAATTGGTTCTAGAATTTGAGAGTCTTACTTTAAATTCCGAGCTCTCCTTCATCCTCCCTGGATGACCTTGAGCAAGCTACTTCCCTCATCTATAAAATGAGGGGGTTTCAGTAGATGAAAGCAACATATCTTACATATCTAGATCTATGATCCTATGATCTTCTATCAGAGAGTATACTAGTCATTGGAATGAATTACTAAATAAAGGGGTCAGAATTTCTTCTTTTAAGACATTGAAAATGAGAATGGATTTGCTATTTGTCTGTAATGGTTTAAGCAAGGCACATATTGCAGTGGAGGAAATAGGCTCTCAAGTCCCCTCTTAACCATAGAAATATTTCTATTTGGAAAGATATTTACAGTCTTTGTCTGGTTTGTCCTTCTCTCTACCCTGTGAGAGAAGCAAAGTGGGTTTTTCCAGAAATAAGTCAATATTGGGGCAAATTCTGGGCAAATGATAGAGCGACCCTCAATATTGCTTCTTTAGCCAAACAGAACATCCCCAAAGAATGCAGGTCAGAGGGCTACATCCACCAGAACATAATTCTGCTCCCAGCAAAGACCCTGGCTTTTTCTTCTTGACCCCTTTAAAAAGCAATAAAAAAGAATACTACTTCTGGATTCTAAAGATTTGGTTCCCGTTCTGTTTTTTATCTTTACAACCTATGTGACCTTGAACAATTCACTTAATGAACCTCACTGGACCTCAGTTTCTCCAATTATGCAATGAGTAGAATAAACTACATGGCCTCTGAGGTGCTTGCTTGGACTTTCAGTAGTGTCTCTCTCACTCTTTTTATAACTCTTACTTTCAGACCTAGTAACAACTCTAAGACATAAGGACAAGGGTTAGGGAAATGGAGTTAAGTGACTTGGCCAGGGTCACACAGCTAGGAAATGTCTCAGGCCATATTTGAACCCAGGTCCTTCTGACTCCATGCCTGGAACTCTAGCCACTATGCCACCTAGATGCCCGATATCTAACTCATAATGACCCCATTTGGAGATTTCTTGGCAAAGATACTGGAGTGGTTTACCATTTCCTCCTCCAGCTCATTTTACAGATGATAAAACTGAGGTAAACTCAGTTCAAGTTTAAGTGATTTATCCAGGGTACAGAGTTAGGAAGTGTCTGAGGCTAGATTTGTACTCAGGTCCTCCTGGATCCATGGTCAGCATTATGTCCACTGTGCTACCTAGCTGTGTCATACAAATATGAAGATCTACTATTTCTTTTTCTTAAAATCCCTTACCAGACCTCAATAGCTATAGCTGGGTTAAGGAGGAGACTAAAGGCCTTCCTTAGAGAGATGGATTAATTATGTCTGATTCTTGGTAATTCCATTTGGAATTTTCTTGGCAAAGATAATGAAATGATTTGCCATTTCCTTCTCTACCTCATTTTACAAATAAGAAAACTGAGGCAAACAATGACTTGCCAATAGGGTTAAGTGACCCAGCACTCTGAGGTGCTGTTCAGCTCTAAAACTATGCTCTTTTGTTAGAAAACATAAGGAGAACTCCTGTAAGATAATTAGATGGCACAGTGGATAGAGCACCAGTCCTGGAGTGAGAAAGATTCATTTCCCTGAGTTTAAATGGAGAAGGAAATGGCAAGCCCAGTATCTTTGCCAAGAAAACCCCAAATGGAGTCACCAAGAGTCAGACACAACTGAAACAACTGGACAATAACAACAGGAGAGCTCCTCAATTGTCACCAGCTGCCTTTTCTCTTGTCTGGCATTTTGCTATCCTTGTCTCATCATTGATGGGCCCCATAGCTACCAGGATCTCATGATTTAAATTCCTTTTTGTAATTAAAGCCCTGGCAGAAAAGAAGAAAACAGGAGTGGGAGGAATCCTGGATGCGGTCACAGCAAAACCAAATTGCTTCTCACACTGATCGATGTTTCCTTGTCAAGCTAACAAAGAACCCTCAGAAGAAGAAGCAGAGGGTTCAGGGTCTAGGAGTCATATTGGCTGATGTGCAGGCAGTGAGCACTTGATCTCAATGCTACTGCCACCAAGTTTGCCTAAAAAGAGCAATTCATTAGAAATTCTAGACACAGTCCAAAGAAGGAAACCTGTGTATGACAACCACCACTCCAGCTTATTTTTGCACACTGAGGTTCAATGCATGAGAGCAGCCAAATGGCTGATTTGCCACAATTGGGAGGCAGACAAAGAAGGAGTTGCAATGACTGCCACCTTCTCTGGCTGATTATAATTCTGGGCTCAGAATGACCTCTTCTGTCATGTGAGGCAAACAGTCAATAAAAAAACTTGTTACCTGATCCAACCTCTGGATGGCAATTTGGAACTATGCCCAAAGGGCTTTAAAAGACTGTCTACCTTTTGACCCAGCCATACCACTGCTGGGTTTATACTCCAAAGAGATCATAGGGGAAAAGACTTGTACAAAAATATTTATAGTTGCACTCTCTGTGGTGGCAAAAAATTGGAAAGTGATGGTATGCCCTTCAATTGGGGAATGGCTGAACAAATTGTGGTATATGTTGGTGATGGAATACTATTGTGCTCAAAAGAATAATAAACTGGAGGAATTCCATGTGAACTGGAAAGACCTCCAGGAATTGATGCAGAGTGAAAGGAGCAGAACCAGAAGAAAATTGTATACAGAGACAGATACACTGTGGTAAAGTTGAATGTAATAGACTTCCCTACTAGCAGCAATGCAATGATCCAGAACAATTCTGAGGGACTTATGAGAAAGAACGCTATCCACATCCAGAGGAAGAACTACAGGAGTGGAAACAAAAGAAAAACAACTGCTTGATCACAAGGGTTGATGGGGATATGATTGGGGATGTAGACTCTAACCGATCACCCCAGTGTAAATATCAATAATATGGAAATAGATCTTGATCAATGACACATGTAAAATCCAGTAGAATTGCATGTTGGCTTTGGTAGGGGGTTGGAGGAGGGCAGGGAAAGAACATGAATCTTGTAACCATGGAAAACTATTCTAAATTAATTAAATAATTTTTTCAATAAAAATAAAGAACACAATATCTAAAAAAAATATTATTACATAACCAGTTATTTGCTAGCCAATGTTAATTGCTGAAAGGTTTGAAACCTTTGAAATGCAAAAGATTGAGTTTTCCTTATGTCATTAAATAGATGATTCCAACCAAGAATGACTCTCAATATTACCAAGCAAACTTAAATTCTTGTTGACTTTTAGTACAAAGCCAGAAATATGTTCCCGTGGGGAAAATATGCTCCAATAGACTAAAATGAAAAATTTTCATAAAGAGTGTTCACCTCTATGGCACATTGGATTGGAAAGAGTAACAAGTGTGGTTTATTTGCCAGAGAGATTTTGCGATATTTTTTAAACTCTTCATTTTATCAGCCCCAGGAATTATTTTGTTTTCAATGAATATAATAATGTATCTCATGGCCCCACACCCCACTCACTCTGGATTTATGCATATTTGATATAGTTCTGAGGGATACCACCAAAATATCCCTCCCTCTTTGTCCCCAACTAGAATTTATTCTAGGAAATCTCTAAATATACCTCCTGTCTAGATTCTCACAATATGTGGATCAAGGGATCTCCAAGACCAGAAATCTAGGCAATAATTCATATGTCATGTACAAAATAGTTTTTATTCCACCCTGAAGAAAACACATAAAGCATGTAAGTAACTCATAAACAACGTAATAAAACATACAACTCCCACAATCAATCAACATACTTTTCTTCCTTTTTTGTGAATTCTACTCTCTAAAGGGTTTAAAGTTTTCCGGGCTTATGGAATCACCCTTTGGTCTGGAATTCTCCCTGAAAGGGAATGAACTTAGTGTTGCTAGGCAGGCACCCTGATGAGTTCCTTTCACTTCCATACCAGAGATGGATACTAATATCTAGCTTTATAGTTCCCAAAGAGGATTTAGATCAAATGTACGTAAACTCAGAATGTGTGGGGTATTGGGCCATGAGATACATTATTATGTTCATTCAAGACATAAAATATTCTTGGGGCTGATAAAATGAACAGAGTTCTAAAGGAATTGCATTTGGGTAGCCTTCTTCTGTGAAGCCCAGCATAGAGGTCACAGGGTTTCTGTGAGGAGTAAATGAGATAAATTTGTAAAGTGCTTAGCACAGTACCTGGCACATAGTAGATGTTGTCATTTAGTTATTTTGGTTATGTCCAATTCTTTGTAACCCCCTTTGGGCTTTTCTTAGCAAAGATACTAGAGAGGTTTGCCAACTCATTTTACAGATGAGGAAACTAAGGCAAACAGGGTTAAATGACTTGTACAGGGTCTTACAGCTAATAAGTGCCTGAGACCAGATCTGACCTTAGAAAAATGAGTCTTCTTGACCCCAGGCCTCACTATCTATTCACTCTGCCACCTAGCTACCCTGGTAGATGCTATATAAATGCTAATTCCTTCCCCCCCCTTCCTCCATGCCATATGAATATTTCATGATAATAGTGGAATATAAATTCCAGGTCTCTTGTTCACCCATACCCTAGATTTTAGTTCCTTTGTTGCTTCTCCAACTTAGAGGACCATCTGTATAATTGCCTTCTCTTGCCAGAAGTTGTGATGCTCAGAAAATACTCTTTTCTCCGACTGGGTCTGAGAAACCCTCACTATTTGATCCATGTAATTGCAATATTTAGCTGCCATATTTCTTTATACCAAGATAAGACTTAGTAGTGCTTGTAAAGGGGGCAAGACAGGCACACACACACACACACACACACACACACACACACAAACAGATCTACATCTATTCTGAATTCTTCCTTCAGAATCTGTTAGAAGAAAGACAACAGGAGAAAATGGGCCAGAGTGATTTGTTGGTTTCCTTTTATAGGCTAAAACAAAGTGTGGTTCTTCCCAACAGTAGGCTCCACAACAATTTGGCCCCTATCAATTCAACATATCCTTTAAGAAGTGCCAAGTTGTGTGTTCTTATCTTTCACTGGAAGATACAATAAATCCCAAACAAATGTTTGGCATCCCACAGTCTCATCAAATTGACGATGACAATAATAGCTAACATTTATATAGTTTTTTAAAAAATATTTTGCAAAGTACTTTCCATATATTATCTCATTTGATTAGGGAACTCTACTGAGCAACCCCCAAAAAATGAGGTGCAATTTCTCATATCACATAGTGGTTAATTTCTGATTCTCTCTTCTTTGCTACTATTAATGTGCCCCCTCCAAAAAAAAAGTGGCTCCTGTTGACAAGAGGGGCAGAAATTTTCTCAGGGTGAAAACCAAGCCTCTGAGTTCCATATTTTCTGCCATACAGATTATGCTAGTAATGTCACTCCCCTACTTTATCTACTCTAGTCTAGTCTGCTAGAGTAGACTCCAGTCTGCTCAGTTTTCTGCTCCTCACCAACAAGTAAAATATAGGAATTGTTCACAGGATCAGAGATTAACATATGGAAAGAATGAGACAGTGTAAGCTAACTATTTCATTTACAGATGAGAAAACTGAGGCCCAGAGCCATTAGAAAACTTGTCCCACATTGCAGAGGTAGTAAATGGTATATCCAGGATTTAAACATAGATCTAACTCCAAATCTGGTAATCTTCCCAGCCCCATTTTACCATGCTTCCTTTCGATATGGAACTCAAGATGGGGTCCAAAACATGGAAGAATCAATATAAGCAGAGCTACAAATTACAGCTCTGTTAAATGGTTCCTGTTTACAATCAGGATCCTGTTTACAATACAGAATGATACAGAATTCCAACTTCTCCCTGCTGGCATTTTATTTAGGAGCATTCTAATTATCATGCACCATCTACCCAGTAGTACCCCTTTTCTTAAGTACTTAGAGCCTTTATGACCCTAGAGAGGACACATAACCTCTTTTGGACCTTAGTTTCCTCATCTTCAAAATTAGGGGATTAGAATGGTAGATGTCTGAGGACCTTTCCATGATACTCTGACTTATGAACCTATAAAGATATAATTGAGCAATCAGCTTAATATGCATAGAGATGATAGTTGGATTCTTAGAAGGAGATGAGATCACTAAATAAAATAATACAGTCAGAGAAGAGAAGAGCACTCAGGACAAGACAGAGCACACTAACTGTGGAGGATATCCATAGTAAACAGGCATGAGCAAGATGAAACAGCAAAGAAGATTGAAAAGGACTGGTCAGACATCTAGAGAGAGATCCAGAAGAAAGCAGAGTAATGAAAGCCTAGAAAGAAGAGGATTTCAAAGAGATGAGGATGTTCAAGAATGTTAAAGGCTGCAAAGAAGGATAAAAATGAGAAAAAAGCCATGAGAGTTGGCAATTAACAGATCATTAGTGACTTTGGGGATAATCTTTTCCACTGAATGATGAGATCATAAGCCATAATATAGAGAAAGATTATTTTTATTAAGAAGAACAAAAATATTAAGAAGAACAAGCAGAGAAGTAGAGGCATTAATTATAGACAGACATCTCAAGGAGTTAGCCAGAAATGGGATAGCAGCTAGCAGGGATGGGTAGATAAAGTGAGAGGTGTTTTTTCTTTTCTTTTTTGAGGTTGGAAGAGATATGGGCATGTTTGTAGATAGTAGGGAAGGAGCCAGTAGACAGGGAGAAAATGAAAAGTGAGAGTGGGGATTATAGAGGGGGCAATCTGCTGGAGAAGCTGGGATGGAATGAGATTACTTGTGTATGTAGAGGGATTTGCTTTGGCCAGGAGAAGGGTTACTTCCTCATATAAGATAGAGATGAAGGAGACAGTGGCAGAAGGCATCTAAGTGTTGTGAGCTGTGCAGAAGAGTAGAAAAAGGAGCTCTCAGTGAATAGTCTTAACTTTTTTCACTGACATGATAAAAAGTTCTCAATTAAGGAGGTGGGGAATGGATGAAAGATTTTAGGAATGATGAAAAAATTTGGAAATGTCACCATGATGATTTTAATGGTGGATCAATTTGGGAAGTACATAAGGATTGCCTTGCCTTGTGACAATAAGGCTCCATTTGATAGAAATAACATAAACAAATAAAATATATAATAAACTATAAATATACCTTATAAATATAAAAATATAATATAAACACCAATAAAATAATATAAATAAGTTTAAAATAAATGTTTGGAGCCAATTAGTATGACTTAATGACATGGCTGCCAGTTGGCACCTGTTCTTACATTTTGCACAAGAGAAGGCTCTTTGTAGTTCTGGGTCCTCTTCTTGCCCTTGTGTACCACCTAGATCCTTTTTTCAGCTCCTAAACAGAAATGATCTAGAAATGGCTAGACCCTATCTCCAGTATCTGTAGGCATCTCTGTCTGTCTCTCTATCCTGGACTGAAAATATGACTTGCTAGTTTTAACCTGAATTTCCTACTAGTACATTTTCTATTTCTTTTGGGGAACTCAACTAGATTTCTTCCTGCTCTTCTTCTATATAAGTTCCACCGACCCTCCCATGTAGTTATATAAATGTTATTGTTACCCTAAGCTTCCCTCAAAAGTTTTAGCTCATTTTAACTTGAATAACACTGACAAACTAAAAACTTATATTCCTTCTATGTTATATACTCTTTTTCCAACTTCTATAGGTATCCTTTAACACATTGGTGAATTAATGAATTCCCAGTACATATCCACCGTCTCTTAGACAGCTGTCATTTTTCTTCTTCATCAGAACAACTTCCCTTTGGGCTCTTCAAAATTTCTTACATAAGTTCTTTGACTCTCCAAGACTGACTTCCTCTATAAAGTTTTTGTTCACAGGATCTTACTTGTTCTCTAAGCTCTTTAAAATATGTTCTCCTAAAATTTAGGTTGCATGTTAAACCATGCCCAGTTTTCCTGACCTTTATTATAAACTCTGAGAGGCAATAATTCTTCCACTTTCTCTTGCTCTTTTTATTTCTACCCCTAAAACCAATTCCTTCTTTTTAGTTAGAATGAGATGCAGAATAGAATTTTTCCCCTTATTGGTTTCTTCACCTGTTGAGAATAAGATGATCATGAAGGCTGTCAAGAAGTTATTAACTACTCTACTTTTGGCAGAGAGAGAGAGCTCTAGCAAATATTTAGATAATTGAAGCCCTACATCATACCTACATCATGCCTCTATTCCAAACTCTGGTTTGTTTTCCAGAGGCTTCATCTGTATCTTCCTTCTACTTAGATACTCTGTAGTAGCATATTAGAATAGCATATAAGAGAAAATGACCGAGTAGCAGATTAAATAGTGCTTGGAGTTCCTACATTATTCAAGAAATTTGCAATTTTCCAATAGTCCCGTGACTATTTCTAGACCAGAAGCCTTACTTTACCATTACAGTATTCTTCATCCTCCCTGTTATCAATATAGGTATGTATTTTGTTTACCCTTTGTCCTTTACCTTTTACTTTCCATTCAAATCCTATAATCTCTACTCCCAGGCAGATCTCCATTTCCTATCCAAATGTTTGCCCAACTAGCTATATACAGGCCCAAACCAATGTGAATGCCTCAGTTCTCAAATTCCCTATCAAAATGAGTTCTTGGGGACAGCTGGGTAGCTCAGTGGATTGAGAGCCAGGCCTAGAGATGAGAGGTCCTAGGTTCAAATCTGGCCTCAGACACTTCCCAGTCGTGTGACCCTGGGCAAGTCACTTGACCCCCATTGCCTACCCTTACCACTCTTCTGCCTTGGAGCCAATACTCCATATTGACTCCAAGATGGAAGATAAGGGTTTAAAAAAAAAATGAGTTCTTGCCTTGTTCTTCTAAGGCTGATTCCTTACTTTGTTTCCTAAAAGTTTAGTTTTCTATTCCTTAAGCCTAGTCTTCTTATGGTTAACACCCATTGATTAATCAACTAAAAGGGAGATTGGGCAGGAAAAGTTGTATACTCTTTTATCAGAATGGCTGACCGAGACAGGTATAAAAATGTGTTTATAAGGATATTCTTATATATATATATATGAATATCCTTTTTGATATATATATATATATATATGTATATATATATATATATATAAATGTGTTTAGGTCTATTCATGGTTATTGAGAATAACTTGAGTTCTTGATAGATACAATGATGCAATAAGGAGGCATCTTGGAAAAGGAAAAGCAAATTAGAGAAAGACAATAATAGAACAGGGCAATGAAAAAGTTAAAGGGGAGAGGGAGGAAAGAACCTTTTAGAGGTTATAGAACAACTCCTTGCACTTTGTCCTGACCCAAGCCCTTTCCAACTTTTTAAAACAAAGCTCAGCTTTAAAAAAAAAAGGAATAAAACAAAACAAATATTGAGCATTTACTGCTTGAAAAACACTATGTTAAGTACTAGGGAATCAAAAAAGAAAAGTAAGACAGGCTCTGCTTCCAAGGATCTCAGCTTCCAATGAGAGAGACAACACTTCAAAAGCTTCAGTCAAATGGAAAGGTCTCATGGTCTTTAGGGTGCAATGATAAAGCAGAAGATATTGCTTCTTCTTTTGACATCATTTCTCCTGATTAAAAAAAAGTCATATCAGAGGGCAGCTAGATGGCTCGGTGGATTAAGAGCCAGAGGAGGTCCTGGGCTCAAAGACCCTTTCTAACTGTGTGCCACTTAACCCCGTTGTGTAGCCCTTACTGATCTTCTGCCTTGGAACCCAACACACAGTATTGATTCTAAGGTAGAAAGCAAAGGGTTTTTTTTAAGCATATCAGTTTCTGATGCTGAACTCTCTGACAATGCGGATGACTCTGGTACCCAGAGTTATCTCTTCTTGACCTGCAGGAGCAGTGGCCAGCCTGAATTGCTGCAGCCCCATGGAGTCTGCTTCCCAGGATGATGGCTGCCAGGGGCTGGGTTGGAAGCATTGCCATTCCCAAGCCATTTAAGCTACACACTATCACCAAGAAATGAGTATATTTAAGTTGGAGAATTCTTTCTCTGAAGATTACAGCACAGGTGCCTATCTGCTTGTGAGGAGCTATCACATTTCATGAAAACGATGAGAGCCTGGAAAGGGGCCAGTGATGCAAAAAAGGCTGCTGATGTTGAAGTCCATGCATGTGAAGAAGGTGACACCATGGCTCAATCAGTTTTCTGGCTCATAGGGAATCCTTAAATCCCAGGAGGGGATGGGTGGGGGGGGAGTCGGTTAATGGAAGCAGTCATCATCTTGGAGATATACTAGATATAAAACTTAAAGACATATCAATAGATCAAAATCTCCTGGTCACTGGAACAAATGCTTTTAAATTGAAAGCTGCCATATACTTTGGAGGCTGTCTCATCTTACCCCTTGATTTCACAAATAGGGAAAATTGATTTTCTGGTTCTGATGATCAACAAGACAATAGATTACTCACTCCCTGAAAAACCGTTTCAATTTTCAAATCTTCAAATAAAGGAATCACACTCTAGATGCAGAATTATTGCAGCAAAAATCTCAAGATGAACAGATAAAACAATCCTGGGTATGGTAGCTAGAAATCTTCTGAATTAACAGTAAAGGCTATGGATATTTGGAGCACCCATTCAGTCCCTCTTCCTCCCATCTCCAGTCCAGCAAGCACAGACTAAACTGACAACTTGGAGAAACTGATGACTGCCCCTAGGGTCAGGACTTCCCCTTCTAAAAAGATTCCACCTGAATCTCCTGCCATTCTTTTGTATCCTGAAAAGAAGCAGCTGACAAATGACTATGCCAAGAGCCAGATGAACTAATGGAAGAGAGCGGAGGGCAGAAATGGGCAAGCTTGCACAAGAGAGACTGCTTTGGACCTGAGGGAACGGTGACTGAAAACCGAGCTCCAGGTACTTACACTCCTAAAAGTTATGCAGGGCATTTTCCATTGGTGTATCTGCTTGGTTTCTACTTCTTAAATATCATGCCTCTCCCAGGAGAAGCTCATCAGAAATCTCATCAACATTGACTCAAATTTTGATATCCAGCACCTCAGCCCTTTCAGTTGTCTCTCTCCTCTGATTGGAGGGCTGGAAAACACACTAAACTCCTCCCCAGAGGGCTCAAAACTTTTCAGAACTCTCCATTTTCCATCAGTGACTCTGCTTGGTTTTGACTCCACCAAATATCATACTTCCCTGGTCCTACCACCCTTTTCAGCTTCCTTTTGGGTATTGTCTTTATGGGTTAAATTGCAAGCTCCTTTAGGGCAAGGACTGCCTTTGATTTTTCTTATTTGAATCCCCAGTACTTGGTCCAGCGCCTAGTACATAGAAAGCATTTAATAAATGTTCATTGAATTGAATGAAAAAGGACCCAGTTTGAGAAGCCCTATATCTCTCCCTAAAAAAGGTCACTGAGGAAGCCTTCAAGCAGAGGATCAGGTAGACTGAGGCACAAGTAGAAGGGACAAGATAGAGAATGAGTAATAGGAAAAACAAGAAAAAAGCTAAATTGCCAATACTATCAAGAGGGGAAAAAATCTCCATAAAATCCAAAACCAAATATAAACCAACAAAGAAGACCTGAAAACCAGAGGGGAAAATGGCAGTATAAAGAAACAGAGAAACCAAAATAGGATTAATAAAGAGGATAATATTAAGTTAAGTAGCCAATAGTATCTGATGAAAAACAAAATCCTGTCAAAATCCAAGAGATCATAGAACAAAAATAAGAAGCCTCAGAGTCAAAGTATCGATAAACATTATTCAGCTCAAATTAGGTGCTAGGCTTTGTATTAAGTGTTGGGAATACAAAGAAAAAAGCAAAATCAGTCCCTGTCTTCAGGTAACTTACATTCTAAAGAGAGAAACAAGGACATGATTCAACTAAATAAAAGATATATACAAAGAGGCAGCAGTGAGGTGGCTCAGTGGCTCAGTAGACAGAGAGTCAGGTCTAGGGATGGGAGGTCCTGGGTTCAAACCTAGCCTCAGACACTTCCTAGCTGAGTGACTGGACTTATCCCCCTTGTCTAGCCCTTACCTCTCTTCTGCCTTAGAGCTGACTGGAATTGATGGAAGTATTGATTCTGAGACAGAAGGTTAGAGTTTATAATACATACATACATACATACATACACACACACAGAATAGATACGAAGTGACATTAAAGGGAAACATAGTAGTACTTGGGAATTCCAGAAAAAAAAAATTTTTACTGCAGATAGTTCCATTTGAGCTGCGTAGTGAAGGTAGAATAAAATACAAACCCCTCTGTGTAACTTTTAAAGCCCCTCGAGATCCGACGCCAAGCTATCTTTGCAGGCTCATTGGATATTACACAACCGTGCTGCATTTCATTATTCAGCCAAACTAGATCTCTATTCATACAGGATATTCTATCTGCCTTTACACTAGGCATATTACACACCTGAAATGTCATCCTTACCTCTGCTTCTTAGAGTCCCTTTCTTCTTTTAAGATGTAGTTCAAGCATCATCTTCTGCATGGAACCTTTCCTAATGCTCCTAAATTCTAACATTTCTCCCCTCCACCCAAACTTCCTTGTATTTAACTACTTCACACACACACACGCACACACACATGCGCACGCACGCATGCACGCACACATATATTTGTACTGATTCATTTTATATTTATATCCTATATATTTATTTAAATGCTTCTTTCTCACATTAGAATATAAATTCATTGGGAATATGAATCATTCTTTAAACTAGTATCCCAAATGCCTAGCACAGAAGACACTTAATATTGATTATTTTTAAATTAATTAGATTGATTAATATTGATTAAAAACAGGGGTTCTAAGAGTCAGAGTGGAGGGGGAAGAGAATGAGAATTCCAGGCATGAACATTAGGCAGGAGAATGGCAAGGGGACAGGAGATGAAGCATCATATGAGGGAAATAGAATAGATCAAAAAAAGAAATACAATTCCTAAAGCAAGAAATAAAGTCAGCTAGGTGGTACAATAAGTAGATAGAGTGCCAGAACTGAAGTCAGGAAGACACATTTTTCTGAGTTCAAATCTGTTCTCAGACACTTACTAGCTGTGTGACCCTGGTCAAGTCATTTGACCCTGTTTGCCTCAATTCCTTATCTGTAAAATGAACTGGAGAAGGAAATGGCAAACCACTCTAGAGTCTTTGTCAAGCAAACCCCAAACAGAGTCAATTAAGAGTCAGATACAATTAAATAATAACAAAACAGGTTTTGAGGGTGAAACATTTAGCATAGTATCCGCTACGTAGTAAGTGCTATATAAGTTTGTCGGCTATTATTAGCTCTGTTCAAAATAATTGCTTGTCTGTTGTTTAAAAAGAATATAAAAAAAGAATATCTAAAATACAAACTTGTTCTTTTCATTAAAAACAATTTAAATGTTTAATTTTTTTTTCTTCTTACACAATAACAAAAAGATTCCCTACATGAACATAATAGACCTGCTGAACTGAGAATGAGGCTATCGCTACTGCCATTTTAAACCAGACAAATAAGTATTTTCAAGGAATCATTTCCTGGCAGGGGAGAAGCAAGAGAAGTGCAGACGGGCACATTCAGCATCTGTATTGATTAATGACAAAATAACACCATCCCAGACGGAGTCTGTAATGTACTACACCAAATGCCAACCAAGCCCCATTGCTTTTGAGAAGAGTCTATTTAGCATGGATTATATTCTCATGTGGCTCACCAGGGGGAGAATGAGTGGAATTATTTATGTCTTTCATTGTACCTTGCAAGGTCTTTCCTAACCACTTTCTTAGGGGGACATATAGTGGGCATCAAGATATTAGAATTAATGGACCTAACCCTAGAGTCACTAGATCATTCTCTAAACAGAACTCCAGACTCACAGAGTAGGGAGGGAACTCAGGAGGCAGTTTGTCCACTCTGTTCCCCTCTGAGAAAGCAACAGGTCTCTGAAGGACTGACCCACCCAAATAACTTGGACCCCAGTACCTTTTTCATCTGAAAAATATTTGTTCTGACCCACCAGAAAGAACGCATGTTGTCTGAATTGAGTGGACAATTCTCTTCTGCCCTTTGCCTTAGATGTCCTGGTCATTGAAGGTCTAGTGACCTCCAGGTAGAGTTATTTATCTCTTTCACAATTTCAGAGTATCCTTTTTGTGGGACATCTTGTTCTCCCGAGGCCCTAAGAGACCAATGGATGGACTTCGTCCTGCCACCATTTACATAAGGCAAATTAATGTCTCCAACTGCCCAACAAATCAATCCAGGATGATCACTCAGCAGATAACTCTCTGCTCTCTGGAAAGAATTTGTCAGCTCTTCTTAGTAAACATTTCTTGTCTGATTGATCTAAGGGTCAGAGCCACTTATATACAAATATAAACCCAGCCCTTCTATGTGTTAAGCACCAAAGTGGGACAAAATCTATTGCTGAACAGAATCACAGAATATCCAGAGACCATGATGATATTTCCGTCCCCTCCCTTGTCTTGATACTCTTCCTTCTCCCAACATACTTAAGAAAAGGTGCGTGAAAATATCGTTGCCTCATTGGTTATTAGGTAAATATCCAAAAGTCTTCTGGGCAATCCCTGCTTGGAACAGGTGCTGTTTTATAGTGTATACTAATCTCAATGGAAATAGCAATATGGCTAGGCAAGCCCTCTTGGAATAATAATGTGAGCCAAAAGAAAATCTTCTGGTAAATAGCTAATTTTTGCCCTCTCGGAAATGTTAGATGGGCTCTCTTTTGGTCTCCGAGTGTCACTCTGAGTGGTTTTGTGGACTGAGGTCAATCCAGGGTTTGTCTTTTGAATAAAGGAGAAATCCACTATCCATTGTAATAATTCATATGTGACAGGAATGATTCCCACTTTAATCAATCTGATGACAATAATAATAACTCTAATTTATATGGCACTTTAGGATTTACAAAGTACTTCCTTCACATCAACCCTGTGAGGTAGACACTGCAAATATCATACCCACTTTACAGATGAGGAAACAGAGGTTAAGAAGGGTTTAAATGACTTATATAAGGTTTTATAATAAGTGGTGAAGCCAGGACTCGAGCCCAGGTCATCTGAATCCAAGATGAACATGTAGCATCCTAGCTTGATCCTAGGATACTATCATTGAAGTTCAAAATTATATAATCCAATGTAAAAGAGGAACTGGTCAACACTGAGAGCATGTGCATTTAGTAAGCCTACCACTGGTAGTATGTATTATAACGGAACTGCACTTCAGGGTATCTGAAGGTATTCAGTGCTATCTACATATTATTTATCTTCATTTTCAAAAAGGACCAATGATATCACAGAGTGATATCTTAACTTGCATGAGAATTGGATTTAAGTGAAGCAGAGTTGCACAAAGTCATCAGCATCACTCTCTTCCAGAGGCATCCAAGTCCAGGGACAAGACAAAAGTCATGATGACTGGTGATGGCTCAGGATGTGGTGGAAGACCTTGGCGTCTTCAAAGTGTGACCAATCTCTAAGTGCTCCTCTAAGTCCTTCTTCAGCCACCTTCATGGCTACTGGAACAAATTGTTCTTATCTGCCCATTCTGCTGAAGGATGCTTGGGGTAGAAATCCCCCTAACATTGATGGGTCTGAGGTCTTTCAGTTACCCTAAACCTGGTTTATCCCACCTGTGAAGATGGTTTTACTTGGGTATGGCTGCTGTACATATTACAGCTTCTTGGAGCCACAGGTGAGGACTAGGTGAAAGGTGGATGAGCATCCTTGCAAAGGGTTCCTTAAGCCCTCACACCAGAGATTCTAGTCTCCCCTGAACAGCCCATACTACCTTGTTATCTGCTTACTAGGTGGTAAAAAAACAAAAGATCTTTTAGTTAGCTGCTGAGCTGGAACGAAGAATACATATAAGACTCCATCAGAACTTGTTTCACTTTCCTTCCTGTTTACCATGAAAATGATTCTCAGAGCTGGGAGCACTGGTGTGTGTGGGAGGGGGAATTAGGTGGGACTCCACTTCTCTACCCATTGGAACAGCCCATAAATGTGTGGTCCTTTGGGTAAGCTTTTGTCTAGGTCTAGGATGGGGACGCTTCTTGTTTCTTCTTTTCGGTGTACAACCTTCTGAGGCTTTGAAGGATGGGAGGAGCAGAGGTCCAATGACAGAATACCATAGCTTGCTGGCAGCCAAACTCAATACATCACTGCAGCCCTGAGAAATGACCAGACTTATTCAGCTCAGCAGTGGATCAAACCATTAACCAAGATGCCTTGCCCTACAACAGGGAAATAACTTGTTCAGTGACTGTTTCATTCAGTTGTGAACTTGATGGAGAGAATGATTTTTAGCAATTGTATTAGGGTTGAGCCCATCCTCCCCATGACCTGACTTAGTAAAGGAAAGTGAAGTGAGGTAAACTAAGTCATTGTCCAAAAAACCTGTTTTTCCTTGGGGAAAAGTAGAAATCAAAAATGAGCCTTCCTGTAAAGGCCAGACAGCTCAAAAATAACATTCACATGAGAAAATAACTCCCTACAGCTGTCTCACAGTCCAGGATAAGAGATACAGTGAAAGCCCCATGCTATTAACTTCCAGACGATAAAAAGTTTGCTTCAAGGCTATGTAATGAACATTATTCTCTTTGTATCTTGAATCCTATAAAAACTGCATTTTAATTTCAGTTCGGGGCAGCCTTCACTAGGAAGGTTGCCCTGGCCAGCTAGGTATGTTTCTTAATCAATAGATTAATAAATAAATATTGGTTCCACTAATTTGAACTTCTGGGTGTCTGGACTCATTTTCTGAGGTACTCCACTTGAGAAAGGATATTCCTCTGATTCAAGGAGATGTTTTTATACTATGACTATCTTTTCAATAAATACCCCTATGTAAAAGCTACTTGATGCTAATTGGTTAATCAATAATTATTTTTGATTGAGGAGAATGATAGCAGAGTTAACCAATAATATTGAGGAGATAATAATCAATGAATGATATTTGGGGGAACATCTAAAAAATAAGGGCTAAAACCTGTAATATTGGAAAGATACCCCAACCCAGAGTTAACCTTAGAATGTACTGTCACTCTCTGGAGACCCTGCTTGATTGCTCCAGTGGGAACTGGGATATGATCCTCCCAGTATGTACTCTCACTATACCAAAATGAAATATAAGCTTGGAGATATCATAAAGGAAAAAAAAGAAAAATTTTCCCTTAGTCTTAACTATTTCCATTCAACCTCATTAAGTTGGTCCGGTATAATTTTTTTCTTAAAAGAGCATTGAGCAGTGAACTGGAGCCTGCTCTAACCATATTGCAAAAAATGATTGCTCAATTTTCAGTGTGAATATTTTCACTTCAGAAAATGGCAATCACTACAAATCAAGGCTTGACTTACTGTTTTCTTGATTGTTGAGATTTAAGAAAGTGATATTAATGCAGGTTCAATTCAAAAGTTCGTGTGCATCAGGAAGTCCTGGGTTTAAATGTGGCCTCAGATACTTCCCAGGTGTATGACCCTGGGCAAGTCACTTAACCCCAATTGCCTAGCCCTTACTGCTCTTCTACCTTGAAACCGATATTTAGTATGATTCTAAGACAAAAGGTAAGAGGGATTGTTTTAAGTGTGTATACATACTTCTTTTTTTTTTTTCCTGGAGAGTCCACTTATTAAACATATGTCATGTCAGAATTTACAAAGCGCTTTCTTTACTTCAGCCCTGTGACACTTGTTATTTGAGAGTACTAGATTAGAAGTGAGAAGATGTGAGTTCAGTTTCATAGATTCATCATCACTTACTGGCTAGGTGAATTTGGGGAAATTGATGCATCTTTTTAGGACCTATTTTCCTCATTTATAAAACAGGGATAACAATCCCTTCATTGCCTAGCTCACCAGGATCTACTTAGATAATGTATATAAAATGCTTTATAACTATAAAGTATAGTTATATATGTATTTACATTCATGGGTGTATATACATTTACATATATTTACATACATACATGACATGTGTGTGAATAAATACATATACTCACATATATAATATATAAGTAGTCATTCTCTCTCTCATTGAATAGTAATGGTGACAGTTCAGAGAACAGCCAGGCAAATAGATTCTGTGTTGTTTGATTTAAGAGAGATAAATATAATTATAATGACTAAACTAAGGCCTGACGAAGAGTTAAGAAAATGTACTACCCTCCCTTCTTTGCAGAGGTAAGGCACTATGGGTATGGAATGTACTGTCAGACCTATTGACAGGCTGATTAATTTTGCTGACCTTGAGGTTTAGAAAAGCCCTTTCATTTTTGTTGTCTCAATTCATCCTCACAATAACCCAGTTAGGCAGCTTGTTCCTACTTCAGTTATATCCAACATTTCATGACTCCGTGTATTCTAGAGTCCATGGGGTTTTCTTGGAGTGGTTTGCCATTTCTTCTCAAGTAGATTAGGGTAAATAGAGGCTAAATGACTTGTCCAGGGTCACATATCTAACTAATGTGTGACTCCAGGTCCAGCTCACTATCCACTGAGTCACCTGGCTGCCTCCTATAGCCAGGAAGAATTGAGGTCAAATCCAGCCTCAGATACTTATAAGCTATGTGATTCTGTGTAAGTCACTTAACCTCTATCTGCCCCAGTTCCTCACTTGTAAAAATGAGCTAGAGAAGGAAAAAACAAACCATTCTAATATCTTTGCTAAGACAATCCCAAATGGAGTCATGGAGAATCAGACACAACTGAAACAACTCAACAACAACAATGACCTTCTCAGATTGTTGTGAGGATCAATCTTACTGAACTACTTTTTCTCACTATTTAAAAATCTCTTGTAAGGGCTAGAGATCACTGGGAGGAGAAGGATGAATATATTTTTAAGAAAATATAATATAAAAACAAAAAGAAGAAGAAGAAATATATTTGAAAATTAATATAATCTAAAACCAAAAGTTTATTTAGGGGCAGAGCCAAGATGGTAGAGCAGAGGAAACAGCTCTCCCAACATTCACCTACAACTTTAAAATAGTGCCTTAATTCTTCCTCTAGCAGTAGACATACAGAAGTCATTTGTCAAACAATATTTATGTTCCTGTATAGAATGTTCTTTTAGTTCTGCTCATTTTACTCTTATAATTTCATGGAGGTCTTTCCATTATTTAAAAATTAACTTGTTCATCGTTTCTTGTGGTGCAATAGTATTCCATCAGAATCATATGCTACAACTTCTTTTGTTAAACTGAATTCTAGAGTGACAGAACCAACAAAAGGTAAGCCCAAGACAACTTAGGAAATTACAACGAAAAATCTGTGTCATCAAGATCAGGGCTCCCAGAATTCACATAGCAGAAACACCAGCCATGGGACTTGAGAGCAGCAATAGTAGCAGCAGAGGCGGCTTTAGGTGCACTCAAGTCAGAGACTGCAGGAATATTGGCAAATAGTCAGAAAGAGATTACAGGGCATGTCCATGCTAACACTAAGCATAAGACAGGGCACTGTTTGGCAGCTCCATTGTCTATACCCGTTTCTAGGTCACAGTTCCGGCATTGAAAATGCTTGCAATCCCAAGTGAGAAGGCAGCATAAGGATCAGTATCACTTCCCATCATGAGGGATCAGGGGCCCTGAGGAACATTAATACTTTCAGTTCTAAAGTACAAGTAGCTCTGAGGAGTATTATCACTCATGGTTACAAAAGATCAGAGGACTTCCCCAGGTAAGGACCAGAGTGCCTAACATTAGAGCAGTGATCACACCTGTCCCCAATTCATACCAGCTTGGAGGCATTGGAAACTTTCAAACCCTCAAAACTAGCTTTAAAAGCAGTAATGCAAAAAAGCCTAAATCTTGGAACAGTTCTCTCACACCCCAATCTGAGCTGAGCTTAACTTTAACATAAAGTTCAAAGTCAAGAAATAGGCTGGAAAAAAGAGGGGTGGGAGTGAGGAAAAGAGCCTGAACATAAAAATCTACTTTAGTGACAGAGAAGATCAAGACCCAAATTCAGAAGATAATTATGTCAAAACAGCTACAAGTAAAGCCTCAAAGAAAAATTAAATTGGACACAAACCCAACAAGAATTTTTAGAAAAGCTAGAAAATTCGTTTCCAAATCAAAAAAAAAGAAAAAAGGCGGAGAAAAATTGTGAAAAGAAATCAGATCAATGAAAGAAAATTATAAAAAAGATAGTTGATAGCTCAGCAAACAAGGTTCAAAAAATATTGACTAATTAAAAACAAAATTGGTCAAATGGATAAAGATATATAAACCTTCATTGACAGAAATAACTCCTTAAAAAGAAGAATTAAGCAAGTGGAAGCCAATAACTCCCTGAAATATCAAGAAACAACAAAACAAAATCAAAAGTATGGAAAATAGAATAAAATGTAAAATGTGTTATAGGAAAAACAACTGACATGGAAAATAGATCAAGCAGATATAATTTCAGAATTATTAGACAGTTTGAAAGCCATGAACAAAGAAAGATCCCAGACATCATTATTTCAAGAAATTATTAAGGAAAACTGTTCTGATATACTAGAACCAGAGAATTGAATAGAAATTAAAGAATCTGCCAACCAACTCCTGTAAGAGATTCCAAAATGCAAAGTCCCACAAATACTATAGTCACATTTCAGATCTGACAGGTCAAAGAGAAAATACTTCATGTAGCTAGAAAGAAATCATTTAAATACTGTAAAGTCATTTCAGCTGTTATCACATTAAAGGAGCAGAGTACTTGGGATATGATATTGCCTTCTGCAAAGGAAAATGGATATTTAATAAAATAGAGAATTTTCAAGCATTTCCCCTCCTTGCAATGGTAAGCAGTCTGACATAGATTTTATATGTGCAAGTACATTTTGTGTATTAGATCTCAAATGAAAAAAAAAAGAACAAAAGAAACATAATATCTTAGCCTGCATTCAAATTCTATCGTTTCTCATAGATTAGATGGCATTTTTTACCAGGAGTCTCTGGGACTGTCTATCCCTGTATTACTGAAAATAACTAGGTTTTTCACAATTGTTCATCAAAAGTTATTAATGTCACTATGTACAATGTTCTTTTGGTTCTAATCACTTCACTCTGCATCAGTTCATGTACATCTCTGCAATTTTTTCTGAAATCATCCTGTATATCATTTTTTTAAAAGCACAATAGTATTCCATCACTATCATATACCACAACTAGTTCAGTCATTCCCCAATTGGTGGACAGCCCTTCATTTTCCAGTTTTTTACTACCACAAAAAGAGCTGCAATAAATATTTTTGTATAAATAGCTTCTGTTTCCTTTTTTGGATCTCTTTGGGATATAGATCTAGTAATGGATCATAGGGTATGCACAATTTTATAGTTCTTTGAGTAGAGTTCCAAATTGCTCTCCAGAATGTTTGGATCAGAGTGCAACTCCACCAACAGTGTATTAGTGTCCCAATTTTCCTATATTCTCTCCAAAATTGATTATTTTCCTTAAAAATAACATTTTTTAAAAGTTTATCAATAAAGTAAGGCCAATTTTTAAAAGAAAAGTCAGCAGAATGCTGAATTTGTATTTTTACCCAAATGAGATACTCTGTTACTGAGTCAGATTTCTTCAAGTCTACTTTTGGCATATTTCCTTTTCATCAAAGATTGTGGAATCATGCTCTATTTGAAACAAAAGTCCATTGCAACTCCTAAGTGGCAAGGAATCACCTACTTTGCTAATTATGCAGTGATAGAGATAGAAGGAACCTTAGAGCTCACCTAGTCCAGTCCCTTTGTTTCACAGATGAGGAAATTGAGACCCCCAAAAGGGAAGTAGCTTGCCCAAAGTCACAAAGGTATCTGACAGCTGATTAATTTATGCTCACACTGATAACTGAACAACTAGCTCTCACAAGCCAATTGGAACAGACTCCAACAAACTTCTAAGTTCTTTTTATCATACTAGCATAACTTTAGTGAAGTCGGAGGGATGTAGGTGAGACTGGGGAGAAACCAAGCATAGAACCCAGGTTTCCTGATTCCTAGTTCAGTATTCTTTTCATTCTAGCTTCTGTATAATTCTACTTGCTCTAGTAATAATAATAGCTAGCGTTTATAGTGTCTACTATGTTCCAGGGGGTGTTTAGGGGGGGCTGGAAGGGCTTGTCAAGCCCCTACCAGGGCTACTCATATATTTTGGCATCCACTTTTCACCCAACTCTCACCTGTGGTTCCAAGAAGATGTAGCAAGAACAGTAGTCACAGCTCTGTAAAACCATCTCAACAGACAGGTTAAACCAAATTAAGAGTAACTGACAGGCTTCAAACCCATCAGTAACTTGGAAGTATGTGAACACTTCTCCTGGCAGAATGGGCAGATAAGAACAATTTTTTTTGAAACCATGAAGATGACTGAAGCAGAAACTATGGAGCACTTAGAGCAGTGATGGCAAAACTTTTAGAGACTGAATGCCCAAATTGAACCCTCACGCTGCATGTGAGTCTCCCTCTTACCCCATAAAGGGGTAAGAGGAAGTGCTCCCATTGTGCTGCTGGGCAGAGGGGTGGGTGATGTCCTCAGGCACCATGGAGAGGAGCATGTGTACTATGGATTCATCAACACAAATTTAGAGCTTGGTCAGAAATGGAAGGTGCCAAGGTCAACCACTGTGTCCTGGGTCATTACGAGTTGTCCTAACTTTTTTCTTGCCATTGGACTTGGATGACTCTGGAAGAGAGTGATGCTGATGACTTTGTGCAACTCTGCTTCAATTAAATCCAATTCACACACAAGTCAAGATATCTCCTGTTGGGGGCAGCTGGATGGCTCAGTGGATTAAGAGCCAGACCTAGAGACAGGAGGTCCTAGGTTCAAATCTGGCCTCAGACACACTTCCCAGCTATGTGACCCTGGGCAAGTCACTGACCCCCATTGCCTACCCTTACCACTCTTCTGCCTTTGAGCCAATACTCAGTATTGTCTCCAAGATGGAAGGTAAGGGTTATTAAAAAAAAAAAGAAGAAGATATTACCTGTGATGTAACTGGTCCTCTTTGAAATGAAGGATGAACAATGACTATGTTCCTGGCACTATACTAAGCACTTTACAAATATTATTTATTTGAGATTAATAGGAACCTGGGGAGTAGAGTAGTGCTATTCTCATTATACAGTTGAGGAAACTAAAGCAAACACAGGCTAAGTGATTTGCTTAGGTCACACAGCTAGTAAGTATAGGAGGCTGAATTTCAACTCAGATCTTCCTGACTTTAGGCCCGACTGCCTTATATATGAAGCTTATATGTCCACTGCACCACCTTAACTAGATTAGGACAAACAGTAAAGCTAAAAGAAAGCAGAGGATAATCTATTCTGAGAAAAAGAGGGGTGAGGCTGGGAGGACCTAAATAAGAATTTAAGCAGGCATTAACCAATGGAGAATCTGGTTGTCTCTGGAGAACTGAAATTATTTCACCATATTGGGTTTCTGATTTAGGAACTCTAGAAATATTCTAATTGATTTTCGCTCCCTAAATGTTTATTTGTGACTGTGATTATAAGACCCTGATAGAGATAAATACCCCTGAGATGCCACAGTAGAACACAAAGTCTCAGGTCAGAGAACTTAAGCTCAAATCCAACCTCTGACAATTACTCCCTGAGCAAGTCAATCCACTTCTTTGGGCCCCCAGTTCTTCATTCATCCAGTGAAAGGGATGAACTCGATGCCCTCCAGAATCCCTTCAGGCTCTGACTTTGTATGATTAGCAGCCTGGGTATGTGATTCATTCCTCTCTAGACTTCACTCCTGACCTTCTGGACTTTCTCCACCACACCTTAGAATCCTTCTCACTGAGGAAATTCACTCTTCCCTTACAATGTTTTATTCTGACTAATCTATTCCTCCAAAACCTCCATTTTAAGGACAGTGCCCAGGCCAGGCATTGTCTTCATTCTTCTATGGGCTTCAGCCCTAACTCTCTGGAATTTCTTCACCATGATCCCTCTCTTTTCCAGCTTCCTTGTACAAGTCCTCTTCCTTCATTAGAATGCAAATTCCTAGAGGGTAAGTACTATTTGTATTTGTATTTCCAGTATTTAGCTTAGTGCCTGGTACACCACATATGCTTCATGCTTATTGACTTGACTTAACTTGACCTGAAGGGGTTAGGCTAAATGTCCTCTTGGCCTACTTTGGTTATTACTGATATATATCACCAAGTGGAGCTTCAGATAATCTCAAGTGGACTTCTTACCTTTAAGCCAGACCATCAAAAAAAAAAAAAAAAAAAAAAAAAGAAAGGAAACATTAAAAGGACTTCTAGAAAGAATAAGAAGAAAAGTAACAGAATAACTTACATATCATCTTGAGTAGTAAGAATAATCTTTTTTCAGTAAAAGATGCTTCTAATAAAGTTAAATCTTAGGAATAAAAGCTTTGTTTTGGATTCCTCAGAAGCATTTGCCCTTTTAGAGACTGGGAGAAGTGAGGTGTTCCACTCTACATAGACCTATCTGGTCTGCAAGATGGAAGAAGCCCAGCCTGTGTGAATCTTAATGAGCCATCAGGCTATCATAGACTTTGATGCACATAGTATGTGACTCCTGAGCCACAATCCAGCCTTCCTTTGTTATCTGACCTCAGGAAAAGCAATCTGTTCTCAGATAATCAGGACAGTCCCTCTCTGGCAATGCCTCCAGCATGTCTTGTTTTGACACAGCAGTTTTCCAACTGTCTTTCTTTGGGGTTTCATTACTTTGGATTGTCAATATTGTCTTCAATCTTTTCAATTGCCTAATAGATGCCCATTAACCAACTGTGAGCTCACTGTCCAGAGGTGATATGGAAAATAGTAATCCCCATTTACCTAATAATTCATTTTTCTCCTCATGACTGGTTATCCTCGAGGACTTTCATTTTTAAGTATATATTATTGTGTTCTATCATTACCTAGAGGAAGCATGATATAATTAACATTTTTGCATGTCATGATTCCTTTGTGAAGGCTATAGATTCTTTCTCAGAATACTATTTTTTTACACCCTTACCTTCTTGGTACTAAGGCAGAAGAGTGGTAAGGAGTAGGCACTAGGGGTTAAGGGACTTGCCCAGGGTCACACAGCTAGGCAGTGTCTGAGGACAGATTTGAACCCAGGACCTCCCATCTCTAGTTCTGGCTCTCAATCCACCAAGCCACCTAGCTGCCCCTACAGAATACTATTTTTAAATGTATAAAGTGAAATGAAAAAGATTACCAAAAAATGCAAATATATCAAAATTAAGGTGTAATCTTTCCTTGTCTGAGGTCATGGTCCCCTTGAAATCTTTGCATGGTCCATGGACTCTAGATTAAGAAAGTGCCTTGGGGAGAGGTTCCGGGTTAAGATGGCGGCAGAGTAAGAAGCAGCTCTTAACCTCTCCTGACCGAAACACACAAAACTCCTCAAGGGGACATAAAAACAAGTCCAGACGAACGGAGGAACTCCCACAACAGGGCACAGCGTGGAAGGTACGTGGTATCGAGACATTTCCATGCTATAAAGGGGTGAAACAGCCCTCACGAAATCTTGGGCTGAGCAACCACCCCACCCCCACCCCCTCCACACACATCTATAGCTCCGAAGCCAGCTAAAAAGAAATAGAGCAAGTTTAGGGCACCCATCGAGTCATCGGCAGCTCCGGGACCTGTTCCTGAGAGCAGCAAGATTTAGGACCCCATTAAGCCAAAAAACGCAGGCGAAATCTGAGCGCGGGAGCAGGACGCTGGGCGTAGAGTGCAGGCTGAGCAGAGTGCAGGCACTGCGGAGGCGTGGGTGGAGGCAGACACGGCCAGGAACTAAAGCCTAAGTGGGGAACCAGTGCAGACGGGTATACGACTGTGGAAGCAGCGCCCTGAGACTTGTAAAGAAACCTCCGGCAGAGGATCAAGCAAGGGGGCCCACCAGGGGGCTTGACCTTGGAAAAAACCAGAACTCAGACCTCAGGAGCCAATAGATCTCGAACAGACACTGAGCGCGAGGATAAATCTGAGAAGCTGCTGGGCTAAGGATGGCTACTCAGTCTCAAGAAGTTCAGAAGAGAAACAATAATAACAAGAAAAAGAAGTCTTTAACACTCGACAGCTTTTACACAGAGAAAATCCGGACAACCGAGCAAACAGAGGAGGAGAACAAACAAGCATCCGGACCCTCCTCAAATAAGGAAAACTCCTCACAAGCTATGGAAGAGTTCAAAACTGAGATTTTGAGGAAAATGGAAGAGATCTGGCAAGAAAATAACAGTTTAAAAGGTAGAATCTTGCAATTGGAAAGTGAGGCTCAGAAATCAAATGAACTGA
>NC_058130.1:617861614-617870810 GCF_016433145.1 Gracilinanus agilis
CCTCTCTCTCTCTCTCTCTTCCTCTCTCTCTCTTTTCTTTCCTATCTCTCTCTTTCCTTCCCTGTCTCTCTCTCTCCCTCCCTGTCTCCCACTCTCTCCCCTCTGTCTCTCTCTCCCTCTCTTTTCCTCTGTCTCTCTGTCTCTGTCTTTCTGTCTTTGTCTCTGTCTCTGTTTCCATATATAGGTATGTATGTATATGTGCGTGTGTGTATAATACATAATAATCAGATCTCAGAAAGCAACATCTATCTGCCAATCAGTATAGCTCCCAGAAAAGCATCTGAAGAATCTCTTTGTCTCTAGTCAGCTGAAAGCCGTGATTATTCTCTCCTTCTCTGTCTTCTGATGTCCCCATTTCTACAAGCAGGTTTTCTCAGCACCTTCTGTCTTCTAATTCTTCCTACACCCAGCCTCCAACTGACTTTTCTGCTTCAAGTTTTCTTGTGTTTAATAACTCCTCTTTTACCATTAAAAATTTAAAAATCTACAATTCTGACATGTACAAGTTCCTCACTCTACCTGTCTGTAGTCTTTATATCCTCATCCCATAGTACCTCAAAAGGTAAATAATTTGAGCATATTCCAGCTATAAACTTTAAAAGTTTTAAAACAGTAAAATGAAAATAAATTGCTAGAAGATTAGCTAAGTGGCTCAGCCTGAAGTCAGGCCTGAAGTCAGGAGGACCTGGGTTCAAATCTGACCTAAAATACTTCCTAACTGTATGACCCTAGGCAAATCCAGCCCTTACACTCTCCTGACTTAGAATCAATACTTGTATGGATTCTAAGACAGAAAGAAAGAAGAAAAAAAGAAAAGGGGAAAAAAACTGCTGGAACATAATGCACTGTGGCCGTTTTTGCCTTCAGTCTGAGATTTTGCTTCTGAGAGAGATTCTTCGCAAATACTCTTTGTTTCTTCTCAAAATGGTCTTATCAGTGTTTCGTACCAAAATGTTCTTTTTTGCCCTTTTCAATAGTCAAAATGTTCATATAACAAAGAAGTAGTAGCTTACATCAGTGGTGTCAAACTCAAATAAAACAAGGGAATGTGTTGTTTTAAAATCTTATTTTTATTTATCATGTTAAACATTTCCCAATTATATTTTAAGGTTCAAGCTTTACTCCAGAGTTTTGTTGACCATAGTCTACAGTCATAGGTTTGACATTTCCAACATATACCATCATTAAAAGCTCAATTCTTTTGGATCTTGAGCCTTCAGTATTCCAGTGCATTTCCATTGTTAAAAGTAATTTTTGTCCATCTTCCTATAAATGTTCACAGGGGACCTAATCAACATGCTGGAGGTCTTACTTTAGATTTTTTTTTTATGTTCTATGAGATCAGTAGAATATTCAGCATTCAAATACTCCATTCATTTTTCACTGCTCACTCACACTACATAACTGGTTCTTCTTCAAATCACATATCTCTTAAATTATAATGGAGTGAAGTGGCAAAAGTACTGAATTTAGAATCAAAGACCTGAGGTTCAAATTCTCACTCTACTATTTACTGCCCATGCATCCTTGGTCAAGTCATTTCCTTTCTATGGGTCTCAGGATCCTTATCTGTAGAATAAGGTTGAAGTAGATAATCTCAAAGATCTCTTCTAAATCTAAATCCTAAAATCCTGTTTCCCTTATGCCACTTCTTATATGTAAATCATCACTGGAATTTGGAAACATATTTCAGTCTCCTTAAGCCCTTCCATGAATCTCTCCAATGACCTTTGTGTTGACTAAAACAATGATCCTTTAGAGACTGTGGTATGTGAAAATTCCCAACCCTATGGCATCACCTGATGGGTTTAAAGATGGTTTTTAGGGAAAGTGTGGTGGCATATGCCAGTAATCCCTGCTACTGGGGGAGGCTGAGGCTGGTAGGTCACTTGAAGTTGAAAGTTTTGAGCTGCAGAAGGACTAAAGTTGATCAGGCATCTAAACTAAAGTCAATATGGCAAGCCAGTGGGAGGAAGGGGCCCACTGAGCTATCTGAAGAGGGATAAACTAATTCTATTTGTAAATGGAGCAGGCTAAAGCTTCTATGCCATTCAATAGTGGATTTGAGACCATGAGTGATCACTTCATTTCCAGTCTGAGTAAAATAGGGAGACACAGTCTAAAATATATATACATATGTGAAAACAGAATTAACTCTCCCTTTCTATTTTTAGCTTATCAAATCAAGAACTTAAAGTACCTCTGTTTAGCACCTAGCTAACTATTAAGGAAAAGAGTTCACAAGTCACTTACTAGGGAAAGCTCACACCTCCAGAGTCCAATGCCCCCTCCTCTTCTGGGCAGTGCTAGGCAAACTGAAAGACTGCAATTGGTTCCCATGAAGCGGGGGGGAGCAACAGGAAGTGACTTTGAGAAAACTACTTTAAAAAGGCCAGTCCAAGATTCATTCTCTGTGTGTGTGTGTTGTTGAGCTGGGCAGGAGGAACTCTCTTTCCTTCCTTGGTTTTTGGAGAGGCTTTTCCATTGCTTCTGCATTGGTGGAATTCTGGCTAAAGACACCACTAGGACTTCTGGCTCAGGACTACCAGGAATCCACATGGAGATCAGGACTCCTATATCTGAGGGGAATTAAAATTCCCAGGCATCTCCTACCCTCGCTTCCCCTATATTTCCCACTTTCACTGTCTCTGCCTTGTTGTAAATAAAAGCTGCTAACAGAAATTTTGACTTAGGGGGCTAGTATTTTATAAACAGCAACCACTTTTATAACTCTCATATTGAGTCAAAACATAAATTTAATTGTTACATATACATATGAATAGACATGTACATATGCAAGTATGTGCATGTGTCATCTATTTTATATATAATTATATTACTAATTATCATAAATATGTATGTGAATATGCATGTCAATAGATAATTTAGATATTGGATAGATAGATATAGATGGTTGGAGGGATGGATGGATGGATGGCTAGCAAGCTGGATGTATAGAAGTATATAAAGGTAGGTAGGTAGATAGATAAATAGGTAGGTAGGTGGATGAATGGATGGATAGATAGATATGTAGGTGGAAAGATGGATATGTAAGTAGGCAAAAAGAAAGAGAGATAGACAGACAGACAGACAGATAGATAGATAGATAGATAGATAGATAGATAGATAGATAGATAGATAGATAGATGATAGATAGATAGATAGATAGATAGATAGATAGATAGATAGATAGATAGATAGATAGATGGATGGATGGATGAACTGATGGATGGATTTTGGATTTGGGAGGTATATTAGGACAGTTAGGAGTGAAAATTTTCTTAGATTCAATCCAGCCTGCTCACTTCTTCCTGTTCCATTCTGGGCCCAAGTCATTCTCCATCTACAGAGCCTGCCCCAGATGTATATATTAACATATTAGCCAAATTCTTCTAATTTCGGGTAATACCTGGTACAACTGGCATTTTTTCATCTATGAAGTTTTTTTTCTCTTTGGACAATTGGTTAATTTGCTTTGAGGTCTCATTGAAAATATTCTAGTAATGTCCTTGGCATGGCATCATCCACAAACAGGAGCATTTAGAAGTTTGCCCCATCCAAAGGCAGCCCCTCTTCCATTTTGACCTTGTATTAGGTATAATAAGAGGAAACACCTTTTGCAAACAATACAGCAAGTTACTTTTGCACTTTGTGCGGGAGAGGGTTATATCTTGATTTTGTTATAGGGAATGCCCGATGATGAAAGTCTCTCTACTGATACAAATAAGCAATTGTCTAGTCCTTTAGAGTATTTAGGCGTGCAGGATTGCAGCAACTTTTTCTGGGCTACTTTCCTTGTTTGGTGTCTCTCTCCAAGCTTCTCCAAGAAGCTCTAGAATGCTCAGCAGCCACATTGTGGTATACCATCTTGACAGAAGATGGGCTACACCAGGTTACGGGTAACTGGTAGACCTCAAACTCATCACTGAGTTAGGGGGACGTCTACTCCAGGCATGTGAAGACTTCCCCTGGCAGTACAGGTGGATGAGAACAATTTGTTCTTACAACCATAAAATCAGCTAAAGCAGTTACTATGGGGCACTTAGAACTTGGTTAGACACTGAAGACTCCAAGGTCATCCATCACATCCTAGACCATGGCCAGTAGTCTTGATTTTTATCTTGTCACTGGACTTGGGTGACACTGGAAGAGAAAGTGAACAACTTTGAGCAACTTTATGTCACTTAAATCCAATTCACGTATAAGTCAAGATATCATTCTGTGGTGTCATTGGTCCTCTTCAAAAACAAAGGATAGGGGGCAATGAGGTGGCTCAGAGGATAGAGAGCCAGGCCTAGAGATGGGAGGCCCTGGGTTCAAATGTGAAATCAGACACTTCCTAGCTGTGTGGCCCGAGGAAAACACTTAACCTCAATTGCTTGGTCCTTATCACTGTTCTGCCTTGGAACCAATACACAGTATTGATTCTAAGATAAAAGGTGAGTTGCTTTTTTGTTTGTTTTTGTAACAAAAAGAAAGAAAATGAAGGATGAAAGAACTAATAAATAGAAATTAGCAATACATAGTTTTATATATACTTACATCTTTTTGTCGAATGATGCCTTCTCTAGTGCAGGGAGGGAAGTGAGGGTAGGAGATGCCTGGGAATTTTAATGCAACAAAAATAAATAATTTTTTAAAAGAAAGAAAATGAAGGATGAATAGCAGAGTATGAGATAGCAGTTTAAAGCCTTTGCAGGTTAATAGACTTATTCAAGGCTACATAGTCAGTATGTATCCGAATCTGAACTTGAACTTGGGTTTCTCTGACACCAGAATCAGCTCTAGCTACTACTTCTAGTCACCTGTTTTTTTGTGCCTTGATTATCATTAATAATGAAGGAATCAGGGACAGCTAGGTGGTTCAGTGGATAGAGCACCAGGCCTGGAGTCAAGAAGACCTGGGCTCAAATCTGGCCACAAACACTTCTTAGCTGTGTGACCCTGAGCAAGTCACCTAACCCCATTTGTGTAGTCCCTTGCTCTTCTGTCTTAGAGTTATTATGACGACAGAAAGTAAGGATTCTTAAAATAAAAATAAAAATAATAATAATAATCAAGTAATTATAGAACACAATTAACTCTAGTTTCATTTGTCAAAAAATCATGTACAATCTTAACACGTATATGAGAAAGTCCTTCTTGGAATAGACCTTCAAAGGCTCTATTTTGCTCTACCAAGTCAAATTCTTTTTAGTAACCAACAAACAATAAAGAAATGGGCATCTTGTGTTCTCTTCACCTTTCAGTCAATGGTGTGACCCTGATGATACAATCTGCTAGAGAAAATCATTTGAGAAAGTCTGTCTGCTCCTATCTTAATATTTTCATCAAGCATTTCTCTAAATCATTCTCATAAAGATTTTATAAAGATGCACAAGTAGGCATATTGACTGCTGTTGATGTCCTCTCCATCGCCTTTTTGGGGATTGTAATACTGTCTGTGAAATTTTCCATTCCTTTTTCAGCCTATCCTCCCCAAAGCATTTATATTTGGTTTTGTCCGATTCTTTTTCCAGGCTTCATCTTCTCACGTAGCAATTAGAGACTAACACTCCTAATTTGATTTTCACCTTGGTTTTAACTAGTCAACAAACTAGTACACAGATATATGATTCTGATAGGACTCTCACATCAAGAATTAGTTGCTTCCTATTAAGATATAAATTTCATTTTCTATAATGTTCAGGATTTGCTATGCCCAATGTATTGACCCTCTTCATGAAAGTCAGTACTCATTAGTAAACATATAACTTCTGGGTAGTCTATATGATTTTATGGTTCAGTTTTTTAAGTTGTTTCTGACCCTTTGTTGACCACATTTTGGATTTTCTTAGCAAAGATGCTAGAGAGGTTTGCAATTTTCTTCTCAAGTTTATTATACAGATGAGGAAACTGAGGCAAATGAGAGTAAGTGACTTGCTCAAGGTCATAGCTACCACGTGTCTGAGGCTAGATTTGAACTCAGGAAGATGAATCTTCCTGACTCTAGGCCCAGTGCTCTATCCTCTGCACTCCAGTATCTTTAGGATAATTTAATGCTATTATTTCCTCAATATAAATCATATTTTTCAGCACATTTTTAACTGTGATCACCACTCCATTGAAGTTATTGAACATTAAAGTAGATGATGTTTTTTAGTTGTTTACTTGTGTCCAACTCTATGTAACTCCAAAGTCATTGTCCTTGGGGTTTTCTTAGCAAAGATACTAGATGAATTTTCCATTTCCTTCTCTAGTGTGTCCTCCATTTTACAGATGAGAACTGAGACAAATAAGGGTTAAGTGACTTGCCCAGGGTCACATTTGTCGAATTTGACCTCAGACCTTCCCGTTCCAGGCCTGGTGCTCTATCTACTTACTATACTACCTAGTGGCACAAAGTAGATTTATCTGGGTTTAAAGGATCTCGTCAACCTCTCCCTTGAATTTCCCTACTTCTTTACCCTCTGCAGCAGATGTTGGTCCCCAAGCTGTAATTATCTTCAAAAAAGATGTCCTTTTTGGATATGTTCCTCATGAACATTGCAAAATGAGATAAACAATTATACCATTAAATAGTGTCTTTTATTGTCTTTGGACAGACTTTCATATCCTTCGTTGGACTTTCCAAAGAGAACACGTGAGCAATACTTCCATTCTACCTCCATTTATCCTACAGTTTCATTTTAGCACGGAGGTCCATACTATATGGTTTTAGTTTGTCTAATAATCATGTCAATTCATTGGTCATCCTAATAAGATTCACATTTACAGAATCAACAGATAAATTAAAGTTCAGAAATCATCCCCCAAAACGTGATTCTTAGCATCTCCTACCAACTTTTCCTGTTACATCATCACCATCACTGCAGAAATTACGGAAGCCAAAAGAAACTGAGGGCTATTTTGTATTTTCTATGTCTTATAGGCTACTATGGCCAAAGAACATCTCCTGAAGAACAATCTATTGCTTCTCCATGCTCTACATTTCAGATGATCAGAAAGTCAGTTAATTAGTCTTTGTTAAGCAATTATTATATTCCAGGCACTGTATGAAACAAAGGGGATACCAAGAGAAACAAAAGACAGTCCCTGGTTATAGTCTAATGGGGGAAGCTATATTCAGATGACTATATGCCCAAAAAAGGACAAATTAGAGATAATTAGTAGAGGAAAGGCATGTAATAATAGCTAGCTTTTATATAGCATTTTGAGGTTTTCAAAGTATTTTGTAGATGCCATCTAATTTAATCCTAAAAATAACCCTGTGAGATAGGAGCTTTTATTATCCTCACTTTACAAATGAGGAAACTGAGGCAGACTAACCTGTCTAGAGTATCAGAATCAGGGCAACTAGCTAACTAACTAGCTGTGCAATCTCAAGGCGCTTCAATTATTTGGAACTCAATTTTCTTACCTTTGAAATAAGGTTGCTAGCAAACGGTGTTTTTCCTGGACTCTGAGTCTATGGAATTTTATTAGGAAATATAAATGTTTATTATTATTATTATGAAATCCTACTGGTTTCCCCCCCAAAAATTATCCATTTCTCCTCTCTGTCTTCATTGTCCACATCATAGGTCCAGCCTTGAGTACCCTTTGCATGATCCACTGCAAGAATCTACTAGTTGGAGAAGCGTAGGTGGCTCAGTGGATAGAAAGCTAAGTTGGAGATGGGAGGTCCAGAGTTCAAATCTGACTTTAGACGCTTCCTAGCTGAGTGGTACCGGGCAAATTACTTAACCCCAAGTGCCTAGCCCTTACCACTCTTCTGCTTTGGAAATGAAGTTAGTATCCCTTCTAAGAAAGGAGGTAAGGGTTTATTATTATTTTTTAAAGTTTCAGAATCCAGATCTGAGCTCATCTACTTGAGTACAAGCGTAGCCCTCTGTCATCTGGGCTACCCCACTTCCTCAGCTGGGCTATTCCTCAAAGAGATACTCAGCCTTTCATCAGGATCATTCTCACAGCCTTAACAGCTTGCTAGAACCTTGATAAAATCTGAAGCTGAGGTCACTTCCCTGCCTCCATGAGTCATCAGGGTAGGCTTTTTGCTAGGAGGGAGAATCCCTTTGTAAAGTGTAAGTCACGGTGGGAGGAACAACATCTAGAGAAACATCTTATCAGATGTTAGCTAGCAGCCAACTGAGACAAAGATCCTGGGGAAACGGCACATTGGAAAGGCATCAAAAGGAAGATGGAGGGAAGACCAGAGTTGACAAACAGGCAGACAGCATGGTGCCCACCACACTTCCAAGCACCTGAACCAGATTAAAATATAATTGAGGGGGGCAGCTGGGTAGCTCAGCGGATTGAGAGCCAGGCCTAGAGATGGGAGGTCCTGAGTTCAAATCTGGCCTCAGACACTTCCCAGCTGTGTGACCCTGGGCAAGTCACTTGACCCCCATTGCCTACCCTTACCACTCTTCCACCTATAAGTCAATACACAGAAGTTAAGGGTTTAAAATAAAAAAAAATTTAAAAAAAATATAATTGAGGGGGCAGCTGGGTAGCTCAGTGGATTGAGAGCCAGGCCTAGAGACGGGAGGTCCTAGGTTTAAATCTGGCTTCAGACACTTCCTAGCTGTGTGACCCTGGGCAAGTCACTTGATCTCCATTGCCCACCCTTACCACTCTTCCACCAAAGAGCCAATACACAGAAGTTAAGGGTTTAAACAAAATTTATATATATATATATATGAAATTGGGGGCAGCCGGGTGGCTCAGGAGATTGAGATCCAGGCCTAGAGATGGGAGATGTTGGGTTCAAATGTGACCTCAGACACTTCTTAGCTGTGTCAGCCTGGGCAAGTCACTTAATCCCCGTTGCCTAGCCCTTACTACTCTTCTGCCTTGGAACCAATACACAGGTATAAGTTTTATATATACATATATATTTACTTCTATGTTATATATACTTTATATATATATAAATAGATTTGATTCTTTGGAATTTTATTATTTGGAAATAGAAATATATGTTATTGTTATTACCAAATCCTATTGGTTTCTCCCCAAAATATATGTATTTATTTACTTATATATTATATAGAATTTATACAGATAAAGTATAAAGATATATAAATATATAATATTTAAGTAATGTATATTTTATATAATAAATAATATATAAAATAAAATATATGTATATTTGGAAAATATTTAACAAAATAAAAATATAATAAATATAGATAACATTCTATTTTTAAATTAT
>NC_058130.1:617873704-617884928 GCF_016433145.1 Gracilinanus agilis
TATATATATATATATATATATATATAATGCTGTTCATGTTTCCATTATTCAGTTCATTCTCTGGAGATAAAAACCACTACTTTCCAAGGTAACCCATTTGATTAGAGGATAGCTCTAATTGTTAGTAAGTAGAGCTTTCCATTGATCATAAAACTATTCTTCCTATTGCTTCTAGTTCTGTGCAGAAGGCCCTCAGTGTTTAGTCTTAAGATCTGGGTTTGAATCCAACTCACCTGCTTGATATCTCTGTATCCTAAGTAAGCCATTTCCATTCTTTTTAATTAATTAATTAGTTTATTAAATTAAATTCTTTTTTTTAAAACCTTTATCTTCCATCTTAGAATCAATACTGTGTATTGGTTCTAAAGCACAAGAGCAATAAGAGTTGGACAATGGGGTTAAGTAACTTACTCAGGGTAACATAGCTAGGAAGTGTCTGAAGCCTGATTTGAACCCAGGACCTCCCATCTCTGAGACCTCTGGGTCCCAATCCACTCTCACCCTCCCCCTGTCCCTGCACTAGAGACAGCATCATGGCATCATTTTATACACACACACACACACACACACACACAGAACTGATAATACAGAAATGAGCATGTTCCTTAGTAGTATTTCAGTATTCCATCACAATCATAGACCACAATTTGTTTAGTCACTCCTCGGTTGATGGGCATCCCCTCAATTTCCAGTTTTTTACCACCACAAAGCAATGAGTCTCAGTTTCAGAATTAGAGTCTGAGAACTTCAGAGTTGAAAGGAACCTCAGAGTCTCTTCCTAAACCAGACTCTCTTCTACATTATATTGTATCATAGGTAGAGAGCAGGAAAAATCTTAAAGAATTTTGGTCCAACCCTTACATTTTGCAAATAAGGCAATAGAGATGAATCAAATTAATTCATAATTAAATTAATTCATAAAATTAAAAGCCTATTAAATATCTTGCTTGAGTTCATACAGGTAATATTAGAGGTGGAAACTGAACCCAGGACCTATGACTTCAGAACCAGCTCACATTCTAATCTGCCTTGCAAGGGAACCTGGGTTCAAATTCCAACTCTGATCTAGAGTAAGTAGTTTCGTCTTCCTTATCCTCAATCTCCTTTTCTCAGCCTAAACTCAAACAAAAAGATATTCTCATCTAATGGAGGTATCAGGGCATAGAGAGCATCTTTTTGGTTATATCAACTGAAGCTGAGAGGTATGGGATACTCCTCTTGCATAAAGATAAGGAAGATGAGGACCAGAGAGGATAAATTAATATATAGTGGCTAGATATTTTCAACTCAGTTCCTCTGGTTCTAAATTCTTTCTACTGCCATGTTGTTGGCATATCCCTTGAGAACTCATGTCATCTCTACGCCATAATAAACCACTGAAGTAAGACCTCTATTTTCTAGATCTTAGTCTTGAAAGATATCTTGGAACACATGGAAGGTAGTCTCATACTGGGCAACTAAATGGCAAAGTGCATAGAGTGCCAGGTCTAGAATCAAGAAGATTCCTCTTCCTAAGTTCAAATCCAGACTCACAAGTTGTGTGAACCTGAGCAAGTCACTTAAATTTATGTGTTTCAGTCTCCTCATCTATAAAATGAGCAAGAGAAAGAAATGGCAAACAACTCCAATTTATTATTATCTCTACCAAGAAAACCCCAAATGGGGTCACAAAGAGTTGGACTTAACTAAAAAATCTTGAATGATCTCATCCTGACTAACTGCACAACTTTTACGTGATGTCACAGACCTCAGCTGTGGCTCAGAGATTTTCAGTGTGTATGTCTGACTCTTTTAAACTTTCTATTATTTATTACATGCTTGAGTATTGACATCTCTTTGTTTTAGATTGGAGTACTGCCTCACACTACAAAGGGGGCACTCAAACAAGACATGGCCCATTATGATGTCTGAGACAATGGGTCCTTTTTTTTCCACTATAAAAGTGAGCGTACAATGACAAAGTTCAGTTGAAGCTGGCAACGAGGCAGTGAGATCAGACCCCAAATCAAATGACCCAAACCCTGAAGATGTGGGCAGATATTCTTCCCTCTCCAAACAATACATTCTCTGCACATTCAGGGTTTCACAGCTGGATGCCCTTGGCTTCTATTTCCAAGACCATTCAGCTCTCCAAAGTTATATTCTTCTCTTCCTGGGTGGCACTGGAGAGATCACAGTCATTTTTCAGTTGTGTCCTACTCTTCATGGCCCCATTTGGAGTTTTCTTGACAAATTTACTATAATGTTTTTTTCCATTTGCTTCCTCAGCTCAGTTTACTGGTGAGGAAACTGAGACCAATGGGATTAAGTGATTTTCTCAGGGTCACACAGTCCAGATTCAAATTTAGAAAGATGAGTTTTCCTGACCCTTCACCTCACTGCACCACTGGAGTTACTGGAAAGATAGAAGGAGAGTGGAAACGTATTGATTAAAATGGAATCTAGATTCGAGACCACACAATAAGGCTTCATGTATTTTTTTAGTGTTCAAAGCTAAGCTCATAAAAAAGAGTTGGTAAGAAAAGTCCACTTTTCTGTGCCCCACCTAAGGATTTCAGGTTTTGAAGGATGGCTTATGATAATATGGAAAGTGTTTGAAAGAAAGAGTTTAATAATAATAATAATAATAATAAGCCTTTGTGAATGAATGATCATTGTGCTGGGGATTCTGGGTCAGAGAATTTTGGACAAATCTCTTCTTCTCTCTGGGCCTTAGTCTCCTCCTCTGATTTCTAAAGTTTTTCCATTTGGAAATCTATAACCTTCTGCTTAAAGATACCCTCAATAATTCTCGGGTCTTTTCATATTTCCTCTACTTTTCCCCTCGGATCTCTAGCAAACAGGCCTTGCTCCAGAGATTCTTTGCAATTTTTGTAATTCATTGTAACCCTCTCCGTTAGGTCAGTACTATAGAGTAGCCCCGTCATCATCAATAATGGCATTATTATTCATTATGATTTATTAATAACAAATCATCTGAGCACAGAGCACTCTCTCAGACAGTCTCCCATTACAATCCTCACCAGGCTTCGGGTCTAAGAGCACAGGGACAGCTAGTCTCTTTTCCAAGTCAGAAGTAGAAAAAATGGCGATCAAAGACTGTCAGTTGCTTACTCCATCACACTTAGTCAACAGCAAAAGTGGAAATCAGGTACAGGTTTCCAGAATCTCAGGCTATGTTATTTTCCACAATAAAACCATGCCACATTCTTCTCTGGGTGGGGTTTGTCAAGTCAAGAAACCTGAGGCAGTGGGTTGGGATGTTTATTCTAATATCTCGATTTTTTTTTTGGTTATATAACTATATTCTCTTTGACGACCACACCAGCTCCCACATGCACTAACTAGTCAGGTCCCCAAATGGCCTTAGCCTCCATTACATTCGAATGGCACACTAGCTTGTCTTTGGGGTTTGGGTTTGGCTTGTCTCTTTGTTTTTTAGAGATTTCTGTTACACCCCTTTCCTCAGCATAGTTCAGCTCTTGGAAAACAATTCCAGGCATCACTGGAAAAGCCATCTCTTCCATGGGTCTGCTCCCAAACTAAAGGATTCTTTCTTCATCCCAACTCTTCATGGCGTCTTGTTCATAACGTTCATGCTCTTTGCATTTGGAGGTAAGCGAGAAGGGAATTCTTGCCTCTCTCCACCCTACCAAGCTTGCCTCTTCCTTCACTCTGGCAAAGCAAGTAAGGCTAGAAAAGTTTTTACTCCTCAGACCTCACACATCACTGCCATTGTTGTATCCTTTCAGTCATGTCTGACTCTTCATGACTTTCTTGGCAAAGATACTGAAGTGGTTTGCCATTTCCTTCTCCAGCTCATTTTACAGAGGAGGAAACTAAGGCAAACAGGGAAAAGTGACTTACCCAAGGTCACACAGCTAATGTCTAAGGCTGGATTTTGGACCTCATGTAGTACATTGCTTAGGGTTTATCACATATTTCAGTTATCTATGTATCTAAACTACTAGACTGTAAACTCCATGAGGGCAAAGAGAATGCCTTTCCCAGCATTTAGTTAGCATTGTGGTCTAGAGCACTTTCTTAACAAATATGTGACTCTAAGTAGGTTTTTAGTTAGTAGATTTTTAATAAATGTGTGTTGAACTGAAAATGGAATTGAATTATAGTTACTTGTGCACATGTCCCAGCTCCCCTACTAGATAACTACTGGAAGATGAGGCTTACCTTTGCAAATCCATAGAACCTAGCACATTGATTATTTAGTAAAATATATCATAGATTTGAGCTAGAAGGGAAACTGTGGCTCAGTCAATAAATAAGTCTGAGATATAAATGCAGGGCAGCGAGATGACACAGGACCTGGAGTCAGGAAGACTCATCAACTGAATTCAAATCTGGCCTCAGACACTAACTAGCTGTGTGACCCTGGGCAAGTCTCTTAACCCTGTTGGTCTCGGTTTCTTCATCTGTAAAGAATGAACTAGAGAAGGAAATGGCAACCATTCTAGGATCTTTGCCCAAAAAAAGCCCAAATGAGATCACAAAGTGGCAGACATGATTGAAAATGACTAAACAACCATATAATCCCATGTCCTATAACTCCAAATTTGTCACTTTCCGTTCTGTCATACTTACTCTAATACTAGAACTAGTATGAGAACTAGTAGAACTAATACTAGGTGATAATGATTCCTTTCTTTTCATTGGCCTAGGAAAAAGGAATCCTATGGTTGGAATTCAATTAGTATGATTGCTACTATTTTTTAAAACTCTTACCTTTTGTCTTAGAGTCAATATTATGTACTGGTTCCAAGGAAAAAGAACAATAAGGGCTAGGCATTGGGGGTTAAGTGACTTGCCCAAGGTCACACACAGCTAGGAAGTATCTGAAGCTAGATTGAGACCCAGGATCTCCCATCTCCAGGCCTGTCTCTCAATCCACTGAGCCACCCAGCTGTCCCCATTGGTACCATTTTGAATTCTATTCAATACAGTCCCTGAATTTATTGGCAAATACTGAGGGGAATGCTATTTAGGTACCTAAAAGTCAGTACCTTCTTCTGATCACTGATGGCTATGACTATATACAAATATGCAAAAGCTTCTGATGAATTAATGCAGCCCCCATCATCATCGTCATTGTGACATTATCAGCCCTGCCCCTGGCCATTCCCAAGTTCCCCACTTTCTCTCCCTCTCTCTTTTTCTCCTCTCCCAAGACCAGCTGACCTCTGTCCTAGTTGGAAAGCATTTAGAGTGACTCAGGGCTTAACACAAAAATGAAAGCATGGACCTCAGCCTAAGGGATTATTAAGAGGCTGTTGTGAAGGAAGACCAGTATTAATTAATGTCTCCTTCTCTGAGCCTGGCTCTCACATGTTCACACAAGCTCCATTTCCTTCTCATCTAAACCCCTGTGTGAGGAATGCTGCTTAATCACCCAAGGAAAACCTACCAGCCTTGCCTGACACGCCTGGACTGACTCAGCTGTTGATCCCATCACCCTCAAGCCAGAAGCTCTTCCACTCTTTGCCAGCCCTGCCAGCCTCTCTCTGTATTCCTCCCTTTTAGTGGAATCTTCCAGGAGCCCTTTCTACTCTGCTTGTGCCCTCAGTGCCACCCCCAGGATATGAATCTGAATGAGCATGATTTAGAGGCTTGAAAGGACACATCCAGCCCTAAAGGGCAATACGGGGAGGGGACATGAGACCAATAAGATAGCATCGGTTCCTATGACTCCCTGCTAGGTCAGCACCAAAAAAAAAAAAAAAAAAAAAAAAAAAATCCTCGGTAAGTAGTCTTGTGGCTTGCCTGACCTGAGTGGGGACTTGTGGGTGTGCTATAATAAGACAATTATATCATAGTACATAACAAGACTTCCTCTAAAGCCCTTCTCCAGTGCCTTATTATGGCTCAAAGGTGACCCTGAGTTCTAAGTGGAGCACATGCTCTGTCTGGTAAGTCCTATCAAGGTAGGATTACAAAGACCAGGGACCTACCATGTGGCAGCCTCGCCACGCACAAAGAAACTCATGCCCAGAACATCAGCCATGTGGTAATGAATTTATTTATTTATTTTTTTGGCCACGACTGTTGTTAAAGACTACCTACTTAGGCATGGCGGGACCTGCATGCCACTGCCAAAGAATTCATAGATCCTCTGAAAGCGATGTCAACATTTGAGAAGCAGCTGTGGTAGATACAGGTCAAGGAGAGAAGGGTACAGATTTGCCTACCAAAGATACAGATTAGTAGTACCAAACAACAACAACAACCTGAAAATAGTTATAAACTCTAGAATAGGCTGACTTTCTAGTTCTCTTTTCAAGGTATAGTTGACTCTCCTAATTTCTTAAATTTATAAAAACTTAGGGGTACAGGATAGAGACAAATGAATATTCATTTGGCACATTTTCCAGGTGGTAGAATCAAATTGGAAGAGACTTCAGAGATTATTTTATCCAAACTCTTCATTTCTCAGGTGGGGAAACTGAGGCACAAAGGAGTTAATTAAGTTATCCACGATCACATAGGTATCCGGTAGTAGAATCCCAACTAATACTCAAGTTCCTAATTCTTAGTCCAGTCAGATAGCTATGCTTGCTTGCAACAAAACCCTTCTGCTGCTAGGAATTGTTACTGGAATGAACTTGATCGTTTAAGCGTTGTTTTGTCACCTCCCTAATAATTAGGGTATTTGGGGCATACAGGAAAGACTAGTTAGTACCTCTGGCATGAAGGCTTGCTGAGCCCTTTGCAGGGCTGCTCATCCATCTTTGGTGTCTACCTGTCACCCAACTTTCACTTGTGGTTCTAAGAAGCTACAGCATGAACAATGGCCTCATACTGGAAACACCATCTTAGAAAATGGGTTAAACCAAGTTGAGAATAACTGATAGGTCTCAAACCCACCAGTGACTTATGAGAATGCCTCCCCCAAGCGTGTGGAGACTCTCCTAGCCAGATGGGTGGATGAGAACAATTTGTGTTATTGAAGCAGGCACTGTAGAGCACATAGAGCTTGAGCAGACATCGAAAATCGCCAAAGTCATCCTGTACCACTGCCAGTCATCCTGACTTTTTTCTTGCCACTGGACTTTGGTGACTTTAGGAGAAAGAATGATACTGATAACTTTGTGCAACCCTGTCTCACTTAAGTCCAATTCAAGCTCAAGCCAAGTCATCACCCCTTGATGTCGTTGGTCCTCTTCAAAAACAAAGGATGAACCTTACAATATAATAACTACTACTTAACTCAATTACCCAGGACTACCTTCTGTGATTGTTACATGGAGTGAAAATGTATGTTGGGGATGAGCTGGGGAAGGCACTGAAACCTAGGGGCCGCAATCTAAGTCCAGGGAATTTCAGGATAAGACTAGGATAATAGAAAAGGATAGACTACACTAGAATATGGTAATAAGAGAATTCCCTGGGAATTATATGGAATTAGACACTTAACAAGTCTTCACTGTTATTACACAGTGACAGAAAACAGATAAAAGGCACCTTAAACGGGGAGATTATTGAGCAGTAATAATCAGTCTAGTCTAGCATTCTGTGTCTCTGGACCATTATGAAATAATGGAATTTGACAGCTTTGCTTTCAAAAATTGTAGTCTTTTTTTCTCATATTATTCTTACTTGATCTATGCTTTTTTTTATCCTTACCTTCCATCTTAGATAAATATTGTGTATCAGTTCTAAACCATAAGAACTATAAGGGCTAGACAATGAGTTAAGTGACTTGCCCAGGGTCACACAGATAGGAAGTATCTGAATCCAGATTTGAACCCAGGACTTCCCATCTCTAGGCCTGGCTTTCAATCCACTGAGCCACCTACCTGCCCCCTTAATCTAATCTTTTAAAATTTCTAAATGTACTTGCTGTTGTCCTGTAATATTTCAACATGTAAAACTAAAGAACTGCTTTCTCTTCTATAACTAATTTGGCTTTGTTCTCTGTTCTACAGAGATGCTTCAGCCCTTCAGAAAGATCTGTCTTGATAGAATTGTAGCTAGGAGGGTCCAAGGAATGATGATCCCTCCCAAGAAGAGAGGGGAAAAAGTCAGCTATATGATGAGAGTAGGTACTTAGACAAGGCTTTAGGCAAACATGGTTCAATCCCCAAAAATTGCTCAATAAAAATGGTAAGAGACTCTGATATAGGGGCAGCTAGGCAACTGGATAGAGAGCCAAGCCTGGAGATGGGAGGTCTTAGGTTCAAATTTGGCTTTTGACACTTTTCTAGTATTGATTCTAAGACAGAGGTAAGGGGAGAAAAACAGACAGAAACAGAGACCAAGGGAGACAGGGTCAGAGACCTTGATATGGAGAGATGATGAACCTGAATAGTCACTTGATGAAAATAATGGGCAGAAGCTGGGAATTTGAAGGGAGGGGAAGAGAATACCTAAAATAAAGACATTGACACATCATCTTCCATGCTCAAATGAATGTACTTCAGATCCATGAGCATAGAAAAGTATTTATTCCTCCTTAGCTTACTACCCAATACAGATACCCAAGTCCATAGATGGGAATGCAGGCATCCTTCATTTTATTGCATTTTGCAGATATTGCACTTTTTTTATAAGTTGAAAATTTGTGGCAACCCTTCTTTGAGCAAACGTATTGGTTCCATTTTTTCCAACAGCGTGTACTCACATCATGTCTCTGTCACATTTTGGTAATTCTCACAATATTTCAAACTTTTTCATTATTATTATATCACAGAGATCCGTGATCAGTGGTGATCTTTGATGTTCTTATTTTAATTGTTTTGGGACACCAGGAACTATGCTCATATAAGATGGCAAATTTAATCGATAAATGTTGTGGGTGTTCTGATTCTTCTACCAACCTGTTGTTCTCTCATCTCCCTCCCTTTCCTCAGGCCTCCTTATTCCCTGAGACCCAATAATATTGAAGAATATTACATAAACTTGGTTGATAAAGCAGCAGCAGGGTTTGAGAGGATTGATTTCAATTTTGAAAGGAGTTCTAGTGTGGATAAAAGGCTATCAAATAGCATCATGTGCTACAGAGAAATCTTTCATGGAAGGAAAAGTCAATCAATGTGGCAAACTTCATTGTTCCATTTTAAGAAATTGCCACAGTCACTCCAACCTTCAGCAACCACCACCCTGATCAGTCAACAGTCACAACAGTGAGGCAAGACCCCCCGCCAACTAAAAGATTCTGATTCGCTGAAAGCTCAGATGATGGTTGGCATTTTCTGGCACTAAGTATTTCTAATTATTTTAATTAATATTTAAATTTAATTAAATATTTTAAAATTAATGTGTATACTTTTTAAACATAATACTATTGTACACTACAAGGGTAAACATTAACTGGGAAACCAAAAAAATTCATGCAATTTGCTTTATTGCAGTGTTCTGAAACTGAACCTGCAAAGTCTCCAAGTTATGCCTGGTAGTAAATTCATTCATTATCCATTGCTTTCATCTCAAAGAAGGAAGCTGGTCAATAATATATATGAGACCTAAAGGCTATGATCGAATCAGAGAATATTTGTTCCAAAAGGAACTTCTAGTACAAAGAGATATTCTGGTATAAACCTTGATGCCTCCTCAATTTTTAACAGAGGAGGAAACAGTGACCTGCTTTAAGTGACTTCCCTAAGATCACACAGAGAGTGATAAAGCAGAATCAGAACCAGGCTTCCTGTCTCCTGGTCCCATATTCTTCCCATGATTCATTTTTGTTCCTGTTACCATTAGGAAATAAAATTTGAACTCTTAAGATCACAATATTAAATATGTTTCATATGACTAATTCTAATATCCGACTCATGTTTCTATCATGGTTTGGACTCTCAAAAGTCTTTCTTAGAGGGTCTATCAAGGCAGAAAGTCAATGAATGAAGAGTCCATCAATTTAAAGTTCTATGCAGAGAGATTCAAACCAGAAAGTTGGTCATGAGGTGATGAACCTTTTTTGACCACAGCAAAATATAAATCCATCCACTAAGGCTTGGAGAAGTTGACAAAAAAATTATATATATATATATATATATATATATATATACATATATATATAATACTGAAACATGCAGTTGAAACTTAGCTATGGAAATTCAAGTACAAGTATCTCTTCTTCCTGCATTAGCCTTCCTATTTTCTCTTTAGGCCAACTCTTTCAACCCCTTACCGTCTGTGTTACAATTAATACCAAGTATCAGTTCCAAAGCAGAAGAGTGGTAAGGACTAGGCAACAGACTTGCCCAGAGTCACACAGCTAGGAAGTATCTGAGAACCTCCCATCTAGAGACCTGGGTCTCTATCCACTGAGCCATCTAGCTTCCCCTAAGCCAATTAATGGAAGGTCATCTGTATGGCTACTGAAACTGGGAATTAGATATCTGAGCATCCGTGTCAAGAGCCACCAAATGGGACCTCAAGTCAACTTTGTAACTCATAATGTGAAAATAAAGGAAGAAGTAATTAAAACAAATTCAACTGAGTGGAAGGGAACATGGGTCCTGTAAGGAAACGCCCATGAGGAACAATCCTAAGATATGCCACTGTCCAAAGGATGAGAGGCCTGGGAGATGGGAAGGGCCAACCTAGGGACAATAGGAAAAAGAGAAAAGGAGGAAGAATAAGATTTGGTAGCTTTCTAGCAAATAATTATTCTTGCTAAGTAGCTGCTAAACTCACTTGTTTCTATCCTGTTAAATGAGTGGGAGTGCTGCCAAAATAGAAATGCAATAAATTTCAAAAGTATATACTTTAAAAATCATTATTCTAATATTTTACATCCTCTAAGTTTCAGCGCCTTGGGGCAAAATCCCCATTTACCCAACCCTAATTATGGTTCTGCTGGTGACTTTGCACATGAAAATGCAACCAAGAAATTAGACTGGAGTAACAAGGTTGGAAGGTCGTTAGTGGAGAAGAGATTGTCCCTTGTCTATTCATCTATTCAGCGTACATATACTACTCAGTGACACGAGCTAAAGAACATTGCCTGCCAGAACTAGCAAGAATGCCAGATACCAAATTACCTGTCCTTTTAGCCAAGCCATACACATTCATCTCCAGCACTCTAAGGAGAAGCCTTGAATTCCCAGGTCTTGGGCAGATTTTTTAAAAAGAGAAAAAAAAATTCATTGTACTTAATATTGGTTTTCTGTATCGCTCTTGTTTCTGTACCTCAGGAACTGGGGGGGGGGGAATACACCTCTATTTCTCCTGAAGGAAATATCGATTAGTTAAAATAGTAGAATCCTAC
>NC_058130.1:617886683-617900467 GCF_016433145.1 Gracilinanus agilis
TATATATATATATATATATATATATATATAATACTGAAACATGCAGTTGAAACTTAGCTATGGAAATTCAAGTACAAGTATCTCTTCTTCCTGCATTAGCCTTCCTATTTTCTCTTTAGGCCAACTCTTTCAATCCCTTACCGTCTGTGTTACAATTAATACCAAGTATCAGTTCCAAAGCAGAAGAGTGGTAAGGACTAGGCAACAGACTTGCCCAGAGTCACACAGCTAGGAAGTATCTGAGAACCTCCCATCTAGAGACCTGGGTCTCTATCCACTGAGCCATCTAGCTTCCCCTAAGCCAATTAATGGAAGGTCATCTGTATGGCTACTGAAACTGGGAATTAGATATCTGAGCATCCGTGTCAAGAGCCACCAAATGGGACCTCAAGTCAACTTTGTAACTCATAATGTGAAAATAAAGGAAGAAGTAATTAAAACAAATTCAACTGAGTGGAAGGGAACATGGGTCCTGTAAGGAAACGCCCATGAGGAACAATCCTAAGATATGCCACTGTCCAAAGGATGAGAGGCCTGGGAGATGGGAAGGGCCAACCTAGGGACAATAGGAAAAAGAGAAAAGGAGGAAGAATAAGATTTGGTAGCTTTCTAGCAAATAATTATTCTTGCTAAGTAGCTGCTAAACTCACTTGTTTCTATCCTGTTAAATGAGTGGGAGTGCTGCCAAAATAGAAATGCAATAAATTTCAAAAGTATATACTTTAAAAATCATTATTCTAATATTTTACATCCTCTAAGTTTCAGCGCCTTGGGGCAAAATCCCCATTTACCCAACCCTAATTATGGTTCTGCTGGTGACTTTGCACATGAAAATGCAACCAAGAAATTAGACTGGAGTAACAAGGTTGGAAGGTCGTTAGTGGAGAAGAGATTGTCCCTTGTCTATTCATCTATTCAGCGTACATATACTACTCAGTGACACGAGCTAAAGAACATTGCCTGCCAGAACTAGCAAGAATGCCAGATACCAAATTACCTGTCCTTTTAGCCAAGCCATACACATTCATCTCCAGCACTCTAAGGAGAAGCCTTGAATTCCCAGGTCTTGGGCAGATTTTTTAAAAAGAGAAAAAAAAATTCATTGTACTTAATATTGGTTTTCTGTATCGCTCTTGTTTCTGTACCTCAGGAACTGGGGGGGGGGGGAATACACCTCTATTTCTCCTGAAGGAAATATAGATTAGTTAAAATAGTAGAATCCTACTCTAAAGCTAGTGTCAATCCAAAGGGAAAAAATCATTCTAGGACTATTGTTGCTCAGTTGTTTTAGTCACGTTGGACTCTTCATGACCCCAATCAAGATTTTCTTCACAAAGATACCAGAATGATTTACCATTTCCTTCTACAGATGAGGAAATTGAGGCAAATGGAATTAAGTGACCTATCCAGAATCACACAGCTAGTGTCTGAAGCCAGATTTTAACTCTGGAAGATGAGTCTTCCTGGCATTCTATCCACTGTGCTACCTAGCCGCACAGACTCTCTTAATTCTAAAGATAAACATTCAGTGGTCATTCAACACTCAGTAGGCAGGATTCAACCCTTTCTTCTTTTCTTTTGTCTTATGAGTGAACAGAATATGCATTGTTAAAGCAAAAATAAATAAAAGGGAAAATGCAAATAAAACAAAACAAAAAATATCATTGAATCCAAAGTCCAGCAAGGAAAACTTTATTAGATACTGCAGAGTCAAAGGTCCTGAACTTGAACAGTAGCTCAGCTATTTACTACCCTCAAGCATTTGATAAATCACTTTATTTCTCTGACTTTAAATGAGAGGTCAAGCTGGGTGACAGCTGAGGTCTCTTCACATGGATCCTATGGTTTTCAGGAGAACATTGTACACAGAATCTGAAACATTATGGCACAATCAAATGTAACAGACTTCTCTACTAGTAGCAATGCAATGATCCAGGACAATCCCAAGGGACTTATGAGAAAGAACACTATTCACATCCGGAGAAAGAACTGTGGGAGTAGAAACACAGAAGAAAAACATATGATCAAACACGTGGTTTCAATGGGGATATGATTAGGGTTTTGGCATTTAAAGATCACTGTATTGCAAATATGAATAAAATAGAAATAGGTTTTGAATAATGATACATGTATAACTCAGTAGAATTACTTGTCAGCTACAGGAGAGGGGAGGGAAAAGAGGAAGGAAAGAACATGAATCAGGTAACCATGGGAAAATATTCTAAATAAATAAATAAATTTTAAAAAATTAAAAATTAAAAAATTAAAACAAATAATTTAGTGTGGATCCTATGGTTCTAAGATGGGATGTTATTAGAGATGGCTAGAGTGATGCAATGGATAGAGTGCTGGACTTGGAGTAGGAGAGACCTGAGTTCAAATCTTTTCTCATACACTCACTAGCTATGTGATCATGGGCAAGTCACGTCACCTCTTTGCATCAGTTACCCACTTTGTGAAATGGGTATAATAATAATAGCACCTACCTACCAGGGTTGTCATGAGTATAAAATAAAACTCTTTGCATTCCTTAAAATGAAACAAAATAAAACTCTTTGCAATTCCTTAAAATCTCTGTGGAATGTGTGTGTGTGTGTATATATACACACACATATATAAGCCTTTACTTTCTTAGGAACAACTCTCAGACAGAATGGCAAGGGATAAGCAATTGGGATTAAATGACTTGCCCAGGATCACACAGCTAATAGGTGTCTGAAGCCAAATTTTAATATGGGTACTCCTGACTCCAGGTCTGCTGCCCTATCCACTGAGCAACCCAGCTGGCCCCTTAAAATGCTATATTATTGATAGCTTTTATTATTACATCCCTGCAACTTATTTACCAGGTACTTGGAGATCCTAGAGGCTTTGATTTTGGCTCGGTAATAAAGTTGTCCTGTTCTTCCTTCCTCCTCCCGCTTCTTACTGGTTCAATGTTTATTTGAAAAAGATCATCTGTTTATTAAAGCAATCCTTCCTTTGTTAGTGATACTTTCCCATCCTTCAGATACATGGGGTTTATTTGTCTCTACTTTGAAAACGGATTCTTTCCTGGAACATGCAATGAGTTCTGAGTGTAAACTCCTCTCCACAGGCTCCTGATGGCTGTGTTCCCCTGCCAACAAATGGATTATTCTTAGTACTCCTGAGCATTGCTACAGCACTTCATATTTGCAAAGCACTCTATGGCTGCAGCAATTATCAATCATTTTTCACAGGTCAACCTCCTTTAGGTAGATGGTTGCAGGTAGATAGATGGATGAGAATCTACTGTCCTTGATTCAGAGACTGCAGGGCAGCAAGAGTCATTTAAGGTAATCATAATAAATAGCAGCCTCTTATATATTTATAGAACAGTTTACAAAGCACTCTGTGTACAATACCTTTTTTCAATTTTCACAATAGCCCTGAGAGCAAGTCGTATTAAACTTAACTCATAGAGGGGGAAACATGAGTCAAATGACTTACTCAAGGTCTCACATCAGAGCCAGGACTTAAATTCAGGTTTTCTGATTCCAAATCCAAGTCTACTGCTCCTTTTTCAATGCCCTCTTAGACACAAAAAGGAATTTCTTGAGTTACTTTTTGGTTGTATAACCCAGAACTCATAATGATAACATATAACTGTTTTGTACTTTATAGAATGTTTTCATGAACATAATTTCATTTTATCCTCACGGCCACACTATTAAGTACTTAGGATGAATATTATTAATACCATTTACATATAGAGTAACAGAGACTCAAATCTTCTTTCAAGCAGGGATTGCTTTATTACTTGTACTTGTTGTATCTCTAGCACATTACCTGGCACATAATAGGCACTTATTAAATTCTTGTTGATTGATTGACTTCAGTAGGATCCTAAGTCTTCTGAGTTCTAGATCAGTGGTTTTTATTTCCGCTAGGCCTACTACATGACCCTAGAGGTTTCATAAAGTTCTGATTGGCTAAATGGAAGAAGGTATGGAAGGTAAAACCACATTCCAGGTGGCAAGCAATATTAAGAAAGCTGTTCTGCTCAACAAGGATAGGAGTCCTGTGCTCCCAGAATACAGGTAATAGGTACTAAATAAAGCTGATGGATTGACCCCTTTCCCCATGGCTTCTGGATAATATGTTAGAAGGTAAGCTCAAGTTGATAGTGACTTAAATTGGGCAGGAGCTCAGGCAATATAACTTCTATTGTTCCTTCTCAGGAAAAAAAAAAAAGCAATGTCTTGTGAATGCTTATGAGACTCAATGAGCTCTCCTATCCATAGAATGGCTGTAGTTATATCCTCTTGGGATTTTGTCTCCTAGGCAGCCATGATGAAAGATGTAAATTCAGTTGCTCCATGTCAAACCTGTAACTTTTTACTGCAAAAAAGTCCTTGGGAAATGACATTATTGCTTTCCAAATAAATACTGAGACCTTTTTTAAAGAGGCACTGTGGAATATTCTTTATTTAGCTGTGGTTCCATAATTCAGCAAGCCCCATTAAGAATGCAGTTTGCCAAGGAGGTTGTAACTTTCTAAAGAAACGTATTCCTTTAGTCCTCTCTTCCTCTTCCTCTCTCCTCCTTTTTTGTAAAGAGTGTTTTTACTTCCTGTTATTTCCCTGCCCCCCTCTGGAGACTGGACAAATCAAGGCAGTGAAAGGGAATGGTTTTTCTTTAAATGATTTACTTTTATTTTCCCTCTTATCTAAATATATGTATATTCTAATGATAATGAATGGTAATTTTGATTGGTTATTGTGTACACAGCTTATACCTGAGAGGAAGATGATTCCCTCTTTTAAAAATGGAAGATATATCTTTGATAAGCAGATGAAGGAACTTGGGGCTAAAGCCACAGAGGCCAGAAGAGATCCAATTATGATTTCTTATATACCCGGAAAACTGAACAGGAATCCCAGATACAGGATAGTACCTTAGTCCTACTCTTCTTTCCTTTTGCAAAACAATAGTTTGCCAGAAAGAAATGGGCTACAGGAAAAGGGGGAAATAAGGAACAATGAGAAGCTTGGGACATTCTGGTTTGTATATTTCAAAAGCATAAAGGAGACTAAGGTGGAAGGTGGGGGGCAGAAGATGAAAATGACTGTGGGACCCAAGTCGACGGACAATATTTTTCATATATTTTAGTGGTAGTAATGTTTATCATTGAATATCAGGACTGAAAGGCATGACAAGAAGCTATCTACTTCAGTCTCTCACTTCTGGTCTAGAATGGTTTGGATATTTGGAGGATCCATCTAAGTGCCTCCCACCTTCATGATTTAATTAAAAAAAAAAAAACACCCTGCGGTCAAAATAATTTTTGTTTCAAAAAGACATATCAGTCCAGTTTGTCTCTCTACCTTTGTAACCCAGTGAGAAAAGAACAGTGGTTTTAATATAGTTTGCCATCCAAAGGAGACAGAGAAAAGAGAAAAAGAATAGGAAAATGAAGAAGCAATACTCCACTGGAAGCTGATCCTTGGTACTTAATGCCTTTTCAACCATGATCAAGAAACAAGCACAGTGGAGTGGAATGAGTATTGGATTTGAATCTTGGGACCATGATTTTAATTCCAGCTGTTTACTGTGGGGATAGATTGCCTTATTTCTCTGGGCTTTACTTTTCTCATCATTAAAATGAAAGAGTTGAACTATATGAACTCTAAAGTCCTTTCCAACTCTAAATCTAGGCTTTTATAGAAGAAAATTTCCTGACTCACAAGCTTCTCATGTTTCCCATTTTCCTGACTTACATAGCTTCTCCTAAGTTCAGGCAGCCACCACATAATATGTAGGCTTCTTCAAACCCAGGGGTTCTAAGGAAAGCCCAGTTCTCTTTTTTAGTTCCCTTATACCATTAGTCTTGCAAAAGGGCTAAGAGGTTTAGGAAATTTAACAAAGTCCTTAACTGACATTTGACTCCTACTTCTAGTAGGTACAGAATTCGATGAAGACTCAGGAATTCTGGACCTGGATTTCAACTTCTCTTGGCACAGGACATGGCCTTGGGTTCTCTCTCAGTCTAAGACTCATAGAGTTGTTACTTTTCTAATCAGTGTCCAGTCACTATCAAGGATCTCTGACTGCTTTTTACCTTGGCTAGCTATGGTAAAGAGCTCACTGAACAGAGAGAGTGAGCTCAACCATAGTAAAGAGAGAGTGGCCAACCCATGGTAAGGAGAACCAGAGAGAATGGCTAATCCATGCTGCCGTGTTGGCCTGGAATCTCCCTGATGTTCAGTTCCAGTTTCTGGTGGCCAAGGAGAATGTCACATATTCTCTATCTAAGCCACATATTTTATCTAAAGCAACTCCCCTTTGGCTGTCACATTTCATAAACCACTTGTATATTCCTCTCTTGCTGCTCCTCATCTACTAACCAAAATGTAATCCTTTTGCAGAGAGGTAGGAAGAAGGAGAGGGATGATACATCCTTTTCTTTAAACAAACAACACAAAGTTCAATTTGGGAAGATGATGACTCTCCCAGATAAGACTTGAGGACCAAACCCTTTGTCTTATACTTCTTAGTGCTCTACACATAGTATGTATTCACCAAATACTGACAAATTATGGAGGAACAGAGGAAACTGATGCCATGATTCCCTTCCATCATTGTAGGTGATTGCAAAGATACCTTCAGCCTTCTTTTCTTGATGCAAAAGTAGTTTGCTATCTCCAATGCTAATCCACTTAAAAAAACCCACAATAATCTATTCAAGACTATTCCAGATCTCAAAGATGCTAGGTGTTTCTTTACAGAGTTGGGTAGAGTAGTTAGTTAATTACCCACTGGATATGTTGCCCAAATTGTCAGCTTCCAGTTCAGTGATATTGAAGAAAAGAAAGGTTCTGATTTCTCCTATGAGGAAAAGGTTTCCATTAGGCAATACTGTTCATAGGCAGAATCAGAACCAGAAGAAAGAGAAGGCAAATATCTGCCATGTAAATAAAATCTTCAATTAGATGCTCTTTTACAATTACATTTGTGAGAGTAGTGCTCTGGTTACAGAACATGGTGATTAATACATTTAGCCAATTAAACTTAAAGTCATTCCTTACATTTGTTTGCATTTTCTCTTTTCTTTTTGGTAGTACACATACAGAATTAGTCTGAACCAAAGGTGCAATTTATCTGTCTGCAGTCTGAGTCACTTATTTCCCGGAGGGTATTCACCAACTAATTCTCTTCCTAATCCCTGTGGAATATGCTACAGATCTTCCTATTTATTTACTCAGCAGCACTTCTCTGCCTCCTGCAATCTCCTTCTTCTTCTCCATCACCAAACAGGGCTCCTCAGCACAAAGGAGTTCTACTTGATGCCTAATATTCCAGAATTTTCTCAGGTTGTCTTTTAAAAAAAGAAAAGAAACTATTTTTCCCATGGTCCCAAAGTAGTATATAGTATGGATACTCTTATCATAGAACTTAAAAGGACAGAAATAAACCTGACAATATCAAAAAGAAACAGAAGGGTGATGGAGTTGGAGAGTCTTGTTTACTGCTTGGAAATGCATGAAAATTGAGCTAAGTTTCTGAAGTGATAGAATCAGGAAGATATTTCAAAACCCCCAGGGAATTTTTCTTTCTGATTATTTATCTTGACTTCACTATAGAGTTGATAGAGAAGTAGTTGCACCAAAGGTCACATGATAACTCAAACTAAAACTGTAACCCTCCAAAAAAGGAACAATTTTTTCAGACTCACAATGATTGAGTAAATTCAAGGAGCAGCATAATGCATCACAGAGAACGTAGAATGGAGAAAAGGGATCTAGTGTCCACTCTGTCCACTTCTGACACATTATTAAATATCTCGGGGCCTCAATTTCTTCATTTGGAAAATGGGAGCTAATACTGCCTACTCTTCTTAATTCAAAGGGTTGTTATGAAGACAATTGAGGTAAAGTATATTATCTCTATGAAATGTTTAAGACTATAAAATACAGAATGTTACTTTTTAGTATTATAAATATTATTAATCTTATTCTCTAGCTTCCTTCCTGTCCCAGCTAAAAGTTCAAAGAAAGTCTGTCCCAATCTCCCTTAATTCTAGAATCTTCCCTCTGTTGCTTATCTCCAATTTTTCCTTTATATAACTTGTTTATATATATGCATGTGGTCTCCTCCATTAGACTTTGAGACTCCTAGGAACAGAGATTGTCTTTTACCTTTCTTTGCATCCTCCCACTTAGTACAGTATCTGGCACATGGTAGAAGGTTAGTAAATGTTTACCGATATAGTAAGAAGGGCAATGGACCTGAAGTCAGAAGACTTCAAGTTTTGGCTCTAATGCTAACTAGTAGCATGACCTCATAGAACTTGAGTTGGAAGGGCATCAGAGTCCATCAAGTTCTAAACATGTGCATACAGGAATCCCATATACCCAAAGCAACCCATGCCTCTTTTGGATACCACTAATAATAGTTAGGATGTTTTTCCCTATGTCAAGTATAAATTTCTACCTTTCCAGCTTCCACCATTTGATTTTACTTCTGCCCTCTAAGACCAAGCAAAAACAATTTATCCCATCTTCTATGATACTTGAGGACACCTCTCATGGACTCCCTAAGTCTTCCCTTTGCCAGGCTAAACATGCCCAAGTCCTTCAACAAATCCCCAATCTTCATAATGCAGAGCTCTAGGTTGTACAACTCCAGATGTTCTGCAATTATTCATATCTTGTCACTAGCAGTGAACATTGTACCCCAGATGAGATCTGCCCAGAGGTTAGTATAGCAGGACCCTCACCTCCCTAGTTCTAGACACTGCATCTAAAGGTCTAAATGCTACATCAAATCTCACTTGCTTTCTTGGCTGCCATGCCACATTGCCAGCTCACCCTGAACTTGCAGTCTACTCCAAGTCCCGGGTCTTTGTCAGACAAGCTGCTCTCTTGCCACCTGTCTCCCACCATGTTCGCGGGAAGCTAATTTGAGCCACAAAATAGAATTTTACATTTATCCTTATTAAATCTCATCTTCTTCAATTCGGTTCAATTTTCTTCAGGAGTCAGCAAAGGCAGCCCAAGGGTCAAATCTGGCCAGCCTCCTGTTGTTTTTGTACCTCCCGTTAGCTAAGAACGGTTTTTATATTTTAAAATGCAATAAATGCAAAAACTGTTCTTAATCCCATGGTTTGACAACCCTTGCTAGCTTGTCATGATCTTTTTGAATTCCCATCTGTCATCTGTAAGTCTCATAAGCATTTCTTCAGCAAAATCACTGATAAAAAGCATTAAACCATACAGAGCCACGCAAAGGTCCCCGAGGCACTCTTCTATAGACATCCTTCCAAGTTGACATTGAACTACTAATGACTACACTGTGAATAACACTATTGTTAGCCAGCATCTTTCTCCATGTTTTCAACAAGAATAAATTTCTAAAACTTTTTAAAAAGAAAAACATGATTCCTAGCTATGTGAACCTGGGCAAGTCACTTACCCCCAATTGCCTAACCCTTGCTGCTCTTCTGTCTTGGAACTGATGCTAAAACAGAAGGTAAAGTTTAAAAAAATAGCATGAGATATTTATCAAATGCTTAGCTGATCCCTAGGTAAACTGTGTACTCTTCCCTTGTTCTACCTATCTTGTGATTATCACAAAAGATAATGAAGTTAACTTGGTGTGGTCTGTTTTTGATGAAACTTCCTTTCTAGATTCTAGCCCAGGGGTCAGCAATGTATGGCTCGAGAGCCATATCTGGCTCTTTTGAGGGCCAGATATGGCTCTTTCTGCAGGAGCCATAAAGTCCATTTTTTTTCAGGCGCTGTTACAGGAGTGCGCACTGTGAGCACTGTACGGCTCTCATGAAATTACATTTTAAAAAATGTGGCGTTTATGGCTCTCACAGCCAAAAAGGTTGCCAACCCCTGTTCTAGCCATTCCTTCATCTATAATCTTCTTCTTCTATAATTTTACCAGGAATCAAGTTCACTGGCCCATAGTTTGCAGCTTCCTTTCTCTTCCACTTAAAAAAAATCAAGACATTGGTCCTTCACCAATCATAACATATTTAACCTTTGAGCTTAGGGATGAGATTAACAAAACCTGCACAGAGGCAGCTAGGTAGCACAAAAGATAGAGTACCAGGCTTGGAATCAGGAGGACCTGAGTTCAAATCTGGCCTCAGATGCTTCCTAAGCTGGGTAACTTTGGACAAGTCACTTAACCCTGATTGCCTAGCACTCTTCATTGTTCCATCTTAGAACTGATAATAAGACAGAAGATAAAGGTTTTAAACAATGACAATAATAATAATAATACCAACACTAGCTAACTTTCAGTGTTATTGTATAGAAAGTGCTTTGCAAATCATAAAGAAACAACAAATGTGAGCTATTAGTATTAGGACTACAGTGTACCCACTGGTGTCTTAGTAGTCTAAAAAGCCTTGAAGTGAGTCCTTAAACACCCTAATCAGGGCTGGAAAGTGACTCATCATTTCTGTCTCCATAATATTTCTTATGAATGTCTCTTTCATTCTTCCTATGACTCCACATAGTCACCACCTCAGTTTGGGCTCATCCCCTCTCCCCTGGATTATTGTAATAGCCCTTTAGTTGCTCTCCCCTCTCTACTCTGTCATCCGCTCATCGGCCAAAGGGATTCTCTCAAAGCTTACATCTGACTCCAGTGACCACCTATTACCTCATGGATCAAAGAAAACATTCCACATTAGTCACTCCCCTTCCTCCCCTTCAGCCTTCTTATACTTCACAGTCTATTTTTCCACTCTACTGGCTATGCTCTGCCTCACACACCATATTGCATGTCCTGACTATGTCTTTGCACTGTTCTTGAACACTCTCCCTTCTCACTCCTTCTTCCCAGTTCTCCTGGATTCTCTCAAGGTATCTCAAATCCCACTTTCTGTAGTAGATCTTTCACAAGCCACTCTCCTCTGCCCTCTTTTATGCCTTTGTTCTGAGATCTCCTTCCATTTATGGGCACTGCTTATATCTTGTGTATTGCATATTTTCTTCCTCATTAGATCCTTGAGATTTCTTTTTGTATTCTCAATGCTTAGCACAATGTTTAACATATAGTGTTACAAGGAAAGGATAAGTTATAGTAAGAGATGATGTGGCAGAGGATAAAGATTCTGGAATGCTGGAAGGAAAAGTACCCTATTACAATAGTAAGTGCTTAATAACTATTTGTTGACTGATTGACTTGCAGAACAATTTACTAATGAAATACTGTAACATGATCTTCTGTCATCATTAAGCTGGAGATAATCCACCATAAAAGACTTTCATTCAGTTCATAGCTCAGATTACTTTCCTATCTGAACCTTCGCAACATCCCTTACAGGTAATCAGGCCTTCGTACTACCAATTTCAGGAAAAAAAAATTCTTAGACAAAAGCTATAAATAATCATAAGAGATAAAAAAAAGATAATTTTGATCACATGAAATTTTAAATCTTTTGCATAAACAAAAGCAATACAGCTAGGATAAGCAGACAGAACACCAAATGGAACAAATCTTGGCATCAAATATCTATGATGAGGGTCTAATATTTAAGATATATAGAGATTAACACAATTTGATAAGATCAAGAGTCATTTGGTAATGGATAAGCAGTCAAAAGAGTCTCAAAAGAAGAATTACAAACTGTTAATAGCTACATGAAAAATGTGTCCAAATGACTAAAAATAAATACAAATCAAAATAATTTCAAGGTTTCCCTTCAAAGCTGCCAAGTTGACAACAGTGATAAAAATGGATATAGTCAATGGTGAAGCACCTACAGATATGAAATTGGTAGAGCAATATAGACCCTACCATTCTGGAAAATGAATTGGAATTAAGCTAAAAACTTCTAAAAAATATCCACACCTTTTGAACTAGTAGGTAAGTATCCTAAGAAAGTCTAATATAGGAAGTTCTCAGGCACACCAAAATATTCATGGTAGCACTTTTTTGAGGTAGCAAAAGATTAGAAACAAAGTAGATGCCCATCAATCAGGAAATGACTAAACAAATTGTGTAAAATTAATGGAATGAAGTAAGATCATAGGATCCTCTCTTGGATTACCCACCTAATCCAAGAAGTTAGTAACTAATTCACTAGAGGTTAAGTGTCTAATTCAAGGTTGCATAGCTAATAAATATCAGAGGCAATATTTGAACATAGGACTTCTTCATTCCAGCTCCAACACTCTAGCCATCCCCTATGCCAAGAATTGTTGAAAATTAAGAATTCAGAGGAGTCATATAAACTAATGCAGAGTGAATCAAGTAGAACCAGGAAAGCAATTCACACAATAACTATGGTTTGCATGCCGGGGAGGGGAGGAAAAAGGGATAGATGTGAAAATGATGGTCATGTGGTCATATACATGGAAATGATGGTCATAAAACAAAATATCCATTAAACATTTAAAGGACAGCAAGCAGGCCCACATTTTAATATCTGCCCTTTACTATTAGGACAACTTAGACATGAAAGACCTAAGGACCTTGCCAGATGACACACTGGAAATCAACACCTGAGTAAAAAGTTGAATTTATCATATTCAGTAATCTCTATGTTCTCCCCAGGGGGGCTTTGGACCACTGGGAAAGGTGTGAATTTATTGCATATGATAAAGGATCTGCAAATACAAACTCAAATCTATCAATTAACAAAAATACCAACAGTAGAGTATACAGATCTGAACTATTTTTTTTTGTCTTTGTATCCTCAGTGGTCAGCATTGTGCTTGACACATGATAAGCATTTAAGAAATATTTGTTGATTGATTTATTATGCATTGATTGATTATATCTATTTGTATTATTATTTTGCAGATTATATAGCTACTGTTGGGATTAATGAAATACAAATTCATCTAAGGATAGCACACCACCAACCACTGAAAAAGTTCTCTAAATCACTACTGATTAGGAAACCAAATTGATTTTGAATTGTTATTTCACACCCATCAGATTAACTAAAATGACAAAAGTGCAAAATGATGAATGCTGTACGTAATGTGGAAAATTTGAGACATTAATACACTGTTAGTGGAACTGTGAAATAATCCAACCATTTTGGAAAGCAATTTAGAATTATGCCAAGAGAGCTATACAATCGTGTATACCCTTAAACCCAGCATACCATTGCTGGGTCTATTTCCCAAGAAGATCAGGAAGAAAGGGAAAGAATCTATATTTTCCAAAATATTTTGTAGTGGCAAAGAACTGGAAATTGAGGGGATGTCCATCAGTTGGAGAATGGCTAAACAAATTGTGATATGTGATTGTGATGAGATACTACTGTGCCATTGGAAACTAGGAGCAGATCAATTTTTTTAAAACTTAGAACTACTTGGGATAATGAAGAGTGAAATTAATAGAACCAAGGAAACACAGAATGCAGCTATAAATTTAATATTTAAAGAATACCTTGTGAATCTTTACCTCCAGAGAACAAACTGAGAAGAAGAATCACAAAAGACATAAGTTACATATTTTGCCAGATGATGCCATTTGTGGTATGAGAAGAGTAGGGAAGGGAGAATTTTTTAAAATTTTTAAATAAAAAAAGAGTAAAGCAGCCTAAATTCAGACACTTCCTAGCTGTGTGGCCCTGGACAAGTCACTTAACCCGAAATGCCTAGCCCCTACCTCTTTGTGATCAATATTGTGTTGATTCTAAAACAGAAGGTATGGGGTTAAAAAAAAAAAAAGAACAATAAACCTACCATCACGTTGTTGGGTGGGGTGTGGTGGGAAGGAAGGAAGGAAGGAAGGAAGGAAGGAAGGAAGGAAGGAAGGAAGGAAGGAAGGAAGGAAGGAAGGAA
>NC_058130.1:617900769-617958860 GCF_016433145.1 Gracilinanus agilis
GGAGGGAGAAAGGGAGGGAGGGAGGGAGGGAGGAAGGGAGAGAGGGAGGGAGGGAGGGAGGGAGGGAGGAGAAAGGAAGGAAGGGAGGGAGGAAGGAAGCGAGGGAGGGAGGGAGGAAGGGAGGAATTGATCTATATTAAGGTCAATTTCCCAAGAAAGCTATTTAATATTTTGGAGGTGTGTTTAACCTATTTAGAGATTTGAGGGGAGAGGGGACTTAGCACACTGTATGAAAAGGATCTGCTAATTGCAAATTATTTTTTTATTTTAAAATTTTTTCCCATGGTTACATGATTCTTATCATCTCCTTCCCCCTTTTCCTCCCCTGCTCCCGGAGTTGACAAGCAATTTCACTGGGTTATACATATATTATCACTCAAAACCTATATCCATATTATTCATTTTTATAATAATCTTTTAAAAACAAAACCCTAAATCACATACCCATATAAACATGTTTTTCTTCTGCATTTCTACTCGCATGGTTCTTTCTCTAGATGTAGATAGCATTCTTTCTCATAAGTCCTTCAGAATTGTCTGTATCATTGCATTGCTTTTAGTAGCAAAATCAGTTACATTTGATTGTCCCACAACGTTTTAGTTACTGTGAATAATGTTCTCCTGGTTCTGCTCTTTTCACTCTACATCAGTTTGTGTAGGTCTTTTCAGTTCTAATGGAAATAAAACAGTTCATCATTCCTTATAGCATAATAGTATTCCATCACCATCATGTACAACAAATTGTTCAGTCATTCCCCAATTGAGGGACATCCCCTCATTTTCCAATTTTTTGTCATCACAAAAAGTGCAGCTATAAATATTTTTTGTACAAACCGAACTTTTCCCATTTTTTTTCTCTCTTTGGGATACAAACCGAGTAGTGGTATTGCTGGATTAAAGGGCAGGCAGTCTTTTAAAGCACTTTGGGCATAATTCTAAATTGCCCTCTAGGATGGTTGGATCAGTTCACAACTCCACCAGCAATTCATTAGTGTCCCGATTTTGCCACATCCCCTCCAACATTTATTATTTTCCTTTTACTGTCATATTGGCCAGTCTGCTAGGTGTAAGGCGATACCTGAGTTGTTTTGATTTGCAAATTATTTTTATACAATAAAGCAATTCCCTGGGGGGAAATCACTGACAATTAGTTATTTGTGAACTTGAAAACATGGCAATAGCATTTCTTAAAGAAGATTCTATATTATTAAACTCTGTAGTAGTATAGGTATCCACATTGTGATTTTCCCCTTCACAGTTTTTAAAATAATGTAAATACCCTATAAAAGAAAAAGAAAAAAAATACAACTTCTTCTCTGGTATTAAAGGAGGGCCAAAAAAATTTTATGTGGATTTTCCAGATCACAGATGCAACTTGCCTCTAACCTCCTTGATGTAGAAGGGATACCTGTATAGTAGGAAAGTATGTTGAATGTAAAGGAATTGGGCTCAAATTCTGGCTTTGCCACTTATCACATTACTTCATTGACCCAAGGTAAATCATTTCATTTCCATGGGCCTCAACTTACCCTGTCTCTTGTAGATGTAGAGGTTGGGCTAAGTGATTTGTATGATTCCGTCCAATTCTATATCTAGAATATTATAATCAAAAGGTGCTTAACCATTTTTTGTGTGCCATGGACCCATTCTCAGAATAATGTTTTCAAATACAGAAAATAAAATACATAATCTGATAAAAGAAGCCAATTATACTGAAATGAAGATATAAAATTTTTTCTTATTCAATTTCACAGACCAGAAATCTATCCATGGGCCCCAAATCAAGAACCCTCCTTTATAATTAATTCATGCTTCTAACAAATTCATACTGGTCTTAATTAGTATGAATAAGTGAGATTTTACTCAATTGCTCTAAAAAAATGTCCCCTAGTCCTTTGTAAATGAGAAGGGCGCTTCTAACCATACCTAGCTACTGAATCTGATCCTGAGCATTCCAAGGAGAGATGGGATAAGCAAAGAGGGTAAAAACAAAAATTGATTTTCCCCTTTTTGGCAACCACTCTTCCTTCCCAAATTTTCTATTTATTTATTAAAATTTCATTCATCAGTCTCCAGCAACCCAGAATTTTCCTGTAAATATCTTTATTCTTCTAAATGAGACATCTCCGGCTACACAGAATCCATCCTTTTTGCCAGCTTTGTTCTCAGGCCAGCTGATCTTCCAGGAGGGCCTCAAGTTACTTCTCTGAGTTCACACCCTTTGTGTGTCAGTTTTCATGACAGACTATCCAAACTCACTGATGTGTAACGAGAATTCCACAGTGCAAATTTGTCTCCCCACATGAATGTGACTGTGATTTTTTAAAACACGACAACAACAAAACTCAAAGCCTTGAAAACCATCCAGCACACTGTTTCCTCACTTCTGCAGCTTTCAGAGCTGCTTTTTGGTTAAGTCCTGAGTTCTCAAGCTTAGTTCCCTTGGAAGTCCTGAAACAACTAGTAGCAGGAGGCTAATATTTAATTTATCTTGAAATAAATAATAATTATGCTTTCTCACTGCTTCTAGGAAATTAGATATAAAACATTTAAGAGAAAAATTAGACTAGGCTATTTTTTTCATTTAATTTTCACTCTCCAATTATGCCAGCGGCATCTCTCTTTTCCTCTCCAAAAATACCATTGCCATCCAATAGACTTTATCTTTAAGTGTTGTTTTTTACAAGCATACTTTGTGTAAAAAACAGTTATAACTAGGGTGAGGTAACTAGGACTTTCCTCCACAAGGGCTGACATCTAAGGAGTAATTATCCTCCTAAATGGGTGCACTTTCACTCCGTAGTAATCTCCCCATGCCTTAAGTTCTCTTCCATATTTGGAACTCCATCCATTGCCCCCTTCAAGTAACCCCAGACTACCACTCCCAATGACTTATTGCCATGGTACCCTTTTCCCAAGATATGTCTTCACTTCAAACACCAACGGACATAAATGCAGCCTCCTTATGGAATGACACCTTATCTATCTATACAACTTATTCTAGGTTGGATTGTCCTGTTAGTAGCTGGTCTCCCTGCTCAAACCATTAGATTTTCTTCAATGCCACCATCCCCTGTTTTTGTTTTTGTTTTTGCCTCCGTTGAAAGAATTCCTATTTATGGGTCTGGTAGCAAACTAAAAGGAGGAAAAAGCCCCCAAATCATTTTTATGAAAATAAATGATTCAAGTACCAATATACCCTCAAATATCAATTTCCCTAGTCCAGAGAGTTTCTTATATTCATTAAGATTCAAAGGTAGCTATCTGAACATATATAGCCTGAAGGAAATTTCTCAGAGTCCAGCTAATAGATCTCTCAGGCCTTCTCCATCTTCCATTAGCCAGATTTCTCTAGCAGGACAGAGGGAAGAAAGCGGCAGGTTGTAGATGCCCACTGCTTTCTTCTCTGCGGCACCATAAGGATGAAACTTTTCAATCCAATCTTATTCTCCGGGGGATTCTCTGCAGCTGCTCAGGATATACTGAAGGACTTTCCCCAGTGGTAAGGCACCATGCCCTCTGCCTTTTTCAAGGTCAGTTATCACAAGCTTTTGCATATAAAATTGCCCTGCAAAATTGTTTTCATTTGGCTTTCTAGATATGCAGTCCTTGTTCATATTCCTTTATCCCAAGCTCCTCTTGAAATATAAACCCTTCCAGGATATAGGCATTGTCTTCATCTACTTCTGATGTGCACCTGAAAGACCTTATATAGTGCCTTGGATACACACACAAAGAGAAACACCCAATGCTAGTATTTTTCTCTGAAAGTTTTTCCGGGTTATCTAAGACAAACATCATCACCTCGTAGGATTTAGATTTGGAAGATCCAACTGTCCCAATTTTAGAGGAAGCAAAATGACTTACCCAGGATTACATAGGTAATAAGCAGAAGGATAAAGATACATACCTGTATCTTCTGAATATAAATCAATTCAATGCTGTAGCTTGCCAAAGTTTTTTGGATCCCAAGTCTGTGTTCTAGTATGTTCAAATCATTTTGTTTTATTTGAAAACTTTTTAAGCATGCCATCTGTGACATTATCCAAGGCACTGATAAAAATGTTAAACAGCACAGGGCTATGCAGAGATACTTCAGTAGAGAATTCTTGCCATGATGACATTGGCCATTAATACCTACTCTTTGAAGTTAGCCATCTAAACAGTTCTATAGCCATCTAGTAGAATTTGTATCTAGGTCACATCTCTCCATTTTCCCCCCACAAGGATAGTATGAGATATTCTATGCAAAATTTTGCTAAAATATAAACTGTATCTGTATTAGTCCCCTAATCTATTCATTTAGTAGTTCTGTCAAAAAAAGAAATGAGGTTAATCTGGCATGACCTACTTTTGATGCAATCATGCTGACTCTTTTTAATCCTTGCTTCACTTTTTGGAGGTTTGCTAACTATTTCTTTATTGATCTATTCAATAATTATAATGATCTATTCTATAATAACTATCTCTAAATATAGGACTACAAGACCTCATACCTACCCCTTCCAGATTATTCTTCCTAAGAATTGCTCTGATCTTGTTACTCCAAGGGATTATATTTGTTTCATTTGAATGTAATATTAGTTCATTAGATATAAATAAAAGATCACTAACCATCAGTGAGGACACAGCTAAGGATAAGTAGCATGAATGTCTAATACAGTGATGGGCAAACTTTTTAAAGAGGGGGCCAAAGGAAAGGCAATGCTCATCTGTCAGTCTATTTCTAAGGCAGCTCTTTTGAAGTTTCATTGTATTGTGTCCTACTCATTGTATTAATCAGATTAGAAATAATGTCATGGGTGGGATAGAACATTTCAGGGAGCTGCATCTGGCCCGCCAGCCATAGTTTGCCCATCACTGGTCTAATAGATAAAATTGGAAATAATGTGTAAGCTTCTTGAGGGCTAGAGCTGTTTTATTTTTGTCCATCCCCATTTACATCCCCAGTTTCTTACATATAATTGTTGTTTAATAAGCATATATTTAATTGAACTACATTTAGAGGTTTATTCTGAAACATTTGGTACCCTGATTGATATGGGAATTACTTAGAACTGGTAATTAACTGGACAAGAATGCTGAAAAGAACATTGGGGAAAATAGCTTATAATACCATGTTGGCAAACCTATGGCACACATGCCAGAGGAGGTTCCTCCCTTATCCCTCTGCACACACACCTGAGGACAATTCTCATGTGACCTACCCCTCTGCCAGCATCCCAATGAGAGCACTTTCTCCCTCCCCTGTCTGGGTAAGGTGGGATACTCACATGCAACATGAGGGTACCATTTAGACACTTGTCTCTAAAAGGTTCACCATCATTGTTCTAGAGTAATTAGTGGTAAGCATATCACTGAAATGACTAACCATGGAGGGGGCAATAAGATAATATTATTTGGAGGTAAAAAAAACCGTTTTGTTTTCGTTCAGTCATATCTGACACTTTGTGACTAACTTGAAATTTTCTTGATAAGGAAACTGAGGCAAACAGGGTTACGTGACTTGCCCAGGGTCATCCAACTAGTAAGTATCTAAAGCCAGATTTGAACTTGGAAACAAGATTAGTTTTCTTGACTCCAAAACCAGCATTCTCTCCATTGTGCCATCTAGCTTCCCTTTAAAAAAAAAAAAACCTTAAAAGATTATCAAGTCCAGCATCACCATTTTACAAATGAGAAAATGGAGGTTCATAGAAACAAAGTAATTTGTCCAAGGTCACACAGGCACCAAAAAACAAAACATAGGTTCAGACTCAGGCTTTCTAACTCGAATTTCAGTGTTTTCCACTACTACTTAACCATGCATCCAGGTTAAGGAGAGAGGTAAGAGAAACTGGGTGGTGATGGGGAATGATAAAGCAGCAGAACAGAGAGGAATTGAAGAACCAGGAGTCACCAACTAAAACCAAGAGCAGTTTAGATGGGGTAGAAGGTAGTAGAGGTAGAAGAATTGGAGAATGTGATTGGATGAGGGAAATTCTGAGTTGAATAATCTTGGAAATAGAGCAATATAGAGTCCAATATAATGCAATGCTGATAACTAAAGTAGAGACACTGGAACTATGTGTGAGGGTAGAGTATTGGAAGAGCCATCAGTATGACTGCTAACATCTGATAATGACAGTCAGAGTGGAATGGAAGAAGAAAACTAACCCAGATAGTGAAATCATTGAGGAAATTTTTTTCACCCTTTCTTTCTGTCTTAGAACTGACACTAAGGATAAGTTCTAAGACAGAAGAGCAGAAAGGGCTAGGTAAATGAGGTTAACTAACTTGCCAGAATCACACAGCAAGGAAGTGTCTGAGGCCATATTTGAACCCAGGACCTGCCATCTCCAGGTCAAGCTCTCTATCCACTGAGCATTGTAGCTGCCCCAACAATTTATTTTGACAAGGATATGGAGAAAACTTTATGCAAAGACAATAACTTGGGTTTTCACTTATTCTTCCATCTTCAGGGGTACACGACAGGACAGTGCTATGTAAAGAGCATGGAATATGAAGTTGGAAGACTGAGTTTTAATCCCTTCTTGATCTTTAAATCTAATATTTCTATTAATTCACCCACAATCTGTCACATGGGTTCCCTCTGTGATAAAGAGCATGCATTGGTAAGATAGTCAGATTGGGAGACCACAGAATGAAACAGAGACAACGTACCTCATTAGCACTGTGCTCTAACCCAAGATTCAGAAAACTATAGCACCTATCTTGTTTTATTTTGTTTTTTTTATGAGCCAAGAATAGTTTTTAGATTTTAGAAAAAAGTTGAATTATATTTTAAAATGTAACAAATTTTAAAATAGTAATAATTCTAGCACAAGGATAGATCAAATTTGCCCCAACAGTCATAATTTGCTTACTATTGCTTTAACCAACTCAACTAAACAGTGGAGACTCTATATTTCAGTGTACCACTATTATCTTGATAGTCTAAAAGAAAAATTTCCAAAATTATTCACAGTTTTCCAGAATGGTGTTCTTGATAGCAAGCTGTGATTGATGAAATAACAGTAAGATACCAATTGTAGTATATCTAAAAAGATCAGTCATATCAATAAAGTGTTCTTCTTTAAGGTAACTAAATTTAAATCAGCAAGCAATAAGTACTACTCTGACCAACTCTTGATATGATTCTCACAACAACCTTGTAAAGTAGATGAGATTATTATCCCCATTTTACAAATGACAAAACTGAAGCTGATTTGCCCAGAGCCACAAAATTGGTAAGTGTGAGGGGCAATGTTCTATCCACTTACCCCAAATCAAAATATGCTGAGTTTGAGAGTTGGTCACCAGCCTCCTAGAGGGAGTAAATTTTTTTCAATAACCCCACTTCTTAGAAAAGGAAAGAAGATCACCTGTAGTTAGAAAACTAAAATTACATTAAGTGGTACTCTCTACCTACTCTTTCATTTATTTTCTATGTCTATTTTTATAACTCCTTTAAAATATTAACTCTTTTTGGAAAGACCTCCAGGAATTGATGCAGAGCAAAATGAGCAGAACCAGGAGAACATTGTACACAGAAACTGATACATTTTAGCACAATTGAATATAACAGACTTTTCTACTAGTAGCAATACAATGATCCAGGACAATACAGAGGAACTTATAAGAAAGAACGCTATCCACATCCAGAGAAAGAACTGTGGAAGCAGAAATGCAAAAGAAAAGCATATGATCAATCATGAGGTTCAATGGGGATATGATTGGGTTTTTAGCATTAAAAGATCACTGTATGGCAAATATGAATGATATGGAAATAGATTTTGAATAACGATACATGTATAACCCAGTGGAATTGCTTGCCAGCTTCTGGAGGGGAAAGGAAAGAGGGGAGGAAAAGAACATGAATTGTGTAATCATGGAAAAATATCCTAAATAAATAAATCAATTAAAAAAAAAACATAAGCTCTTTGAAGGTAGGCATTGTGTTTGTTTTGTTTTGTTTTTTCTCCTGGCATAGTTCCTATACATTGCAAGTACTTTTTCTTATTGGTTGATTGATTGACTTGTGACCAGGAAAGAAGGAGGAATAGCAATACAGAAAACAAAAACAGAGGGATAGCTTGTATGGATCTAATACCAAGGACAGTATAAGGGTTTAGAGAAAGGCTTCTAATTAATTGGGGGAGGAGGGTCTTACCTAGAGAATTCAAGAATGAACATGGACAAGAATCTCACAAAATATGGCTTAGAAAAGTTATTTACACTAGTAGAATGTTCATATTAATGAGATAAAAGTACTGTATCAGAGAATAAGTTCCTTGGAAAGTTATTAGAAATGCCACATAAAGGGCAAAAAACTGGAAAATGAGGGTATGCCCTTCAATTGGTGAATGGTTGAACAAATTGTGGTATGTGCTGGTGATGGAATACTATTGTGCTAAAAGGAATAATAAACTGGAGGAGTTCCATGTGAACTGGAAAGACCTCCAGGAATTAATGCAGAGTGAAAGGAGCAGAGCCAGAAAAACATTGTACACAGAGACCAATACACTGTGGTAAAATAGAATGCAATGGACTTCTCTCCCAGCAGCAATGCAATGACCCAAGACAATTCTGAGGGACTTATGGAAAAGAACGCTACCCACATTCAGAGGAAGAACTACAGGAGTGGAAACAGAAGAAAAACAACTGCTTGAACACATGGGTTGAGGCGGACATGATTGGGGATGTAGACTCAAAACTACCACACCAATGCAACTAACAACAATTTGGAAATAGGTCTTGATCAACGACACATGATAAAACCAGTGGAAATACACATCAGCCATGGGGGGGAGGGGGAAGTTGGGGGGGTAAAGGGGAAAGTAAGATCATGAATTATGTAACCATGTTAACTTTTCAAAAAATAAATATTAATAAATGTTAAAAAAAAAGAAATGCCACATAAAGGATGAAATACCTTATGATATGAGTGACAAATGGACACATCCTTCTGTAACATCATATCCTAAACTCATGGTACAAAGGGACTAGGCACATTTTTTGTAAATTTTATTTTATTTTATTCATTTATTTATTCATTTTTAAACCTTTACCTTCTGTCATAATATCAGTTCTAGGACAGAAGAGTGGCAAGTGACTTGCCTAGGATCACACAGCTAGGAAGTATCTGAGACCAGATTTGAATCCAAGTCCTTCTGACTGCAAGCCTGGCACTCTATCCACTGTGCTACCTACCTGCCCCACTGGGTAGATTTTTATCACTGTCTTGACTCATGAGCTCCATCTAAGAAAGTCAGGAAAATAGCTCTCTCAGAAATGGTTCAACCTCCCTTTTCTCAGTGCATTAAGATAAATTTCTCACTTTTAGTTCACCAAATTATCAATTAAAATTTTAGCCAAAGGCAAAAGAAAGAAGACTCACAATGGAGTGCTTTCAAAATAAAGGAACCCTCCAATATATAACCTTCTCCTGTAAGAGTTAAAAATGGTACGACTAAATTTATGAGTTAACAAGAATTATTGTGGTTGCCATTTATAAAAATTAAAAATTAAACTATGAGTATGTTAGTAGCTTTAGTAGCTTTATTACAGAGGGGTAGAGATAGTAAAGAGGGAAATGTAGGAAGGAGGTTGGAAATATTGCCTAGCTAAAAACCCTATAATTGCTGATCCAAAGAAATCCAGCTCAACTCCTACAAAGGCTCCCTCAGGTCCTGATCTCTGACCAGGAGTCATAGTAGTCTCTTCAGAAAGAGTCTTACCAGCACAGAACCAATCTCCAATGCAGAAGTCCAAGACAGTAGAATCCCTCCAACACAGAAGACCCTCCAGTGCAGAGACACCAACGCAGAAGTCCTCCCTCAGCAAGAGTCAGCAAGGCAGCAGAAAAAAATATCGGAATGCCCTCAGCTGACTTTTATAAGCAGTTTTCTCCACATCATTTTTTGTCTTTAGTTTCTCCTTCCTTTCACTGTGGGCTGGTCTATCACATCTCAGGAACCAATCAATGTCTCTCAATTTGTCTAGCACTGGGGTATGGGGGGCAGTGCTTGTGGTCTTTTAGGACTAAGTGTTAATGACTTAGTAAGTGTTAACTCTCTTTGTTAGTGACTTACTAAGTGTTAAGTAGGGGAACTTCAAGTTCCTGATTGCCTAACTTAAATTAGACAAAGGGAACAAAAAATTCCCTTTCACTCCCAAAGATTTATCTAGCATTGAAATCACTTGCAAGTACAACTAGATAAAAGGCAGGTACTTCTGTTCAGCTCTCAGTATGAGACCTCAGATGTCACTCCCCTCTGTGAGAAGTGATACCTCTTGTGGTGCTATATATCTCCCTATAGGAAATTCAAAGGTTACTTTCCATTTGCTCTGGTGTGTCTTTGGTAGGTTCTTGGACATTTTCTTTCTTTGCCCACCAGAAAAGGACATGTTTCCAATACATTCCAGGACTAATGGAGGCATAGCTCTCTGTGTTATAATTCAAGTGACTAAAACCAGTCTGGAGTCTTCTTTTCTTTGTGCTATTCCCTTTTGCTAACATTGCTGCTGAACATGATCTCACAAGTGTGACCCAGGAACAGGAATGCCACTATTCTCCATCTCTAAAGGAACAATTTACTAATAATAAATTTAGCTATAATAACCATAAGTCTAGATGTCTTGTCCACCTCAGAAACTTAGGAAAAGTTCTGTGTTTAAGTCAGCATTTCCCACTAGAGTGAAAAAGGCACCCCAATTTTCTCCCAAATTCTGTTTTAAAGACTGTCTCCAGGTTAACTAAATAGGATTCTTTAAGTTATCATAGGCTATTACCAACTATTCATGGGCTAAAAGTGTTTAGAGAGGAAGAATACCAGCTAAATTTCCAAATAATATTTTCTATTGACATTGATGTTATGGTAAGATAATTATCCAGTGGAATCCTTTTTCCTATTTTGTCCCTCCAAACCCCCAAAGCAAATTAGGCTAGTTTTTTGTTTGTTTTTTAACTGTCCTCTAGGTTCAATTGACTCAAAGGTCTAGGGCAGTGATGACAAACCTTTTAGAACCTTTTAGAGATTACATGTTGTGCCCTGCCCTGCCAAGTTGCAAGCAGTGTCCCACCCCCTCCCCCCAAAGATCTAGTCTCCCTCCCCACTCACCCCGCCACCTTACCTCAGACAGGGGAGGGAGAAAGAGAGGGGAGTGACCTGAGTCCTCTGCTCAGAGAAGAGAGTAAGCTCAGAAGGCAGGGAGGCACTATGGAGAAGGGAAAGGGAGCAACTCCACTGGAGTCCCTCTGCCTTTCTATTAACTAACTCTGCTGGGGACAACGCGCATTCCCAGAGAGGTCTTTTTGCCATCTTTGGTATGTGTGTCATAAGTTTGCCATCACAGTTCTAAGGCTTAGGACTTTGAAGTAACCTCCTGGTCTTCTGGGTTCCAAATAAATCAAGATTCAAAGGTCTGTATCTCTTCCTTTCAGCTTGAAATCACAGACCAGCAGCATGAACTACATTAGGAAGCTATACTCAGATGAATCAATGCTTTATGTTAGATGAACATCCTCTCATTGTTCTGAATGTCCTTTCCCTGCTATGGTTAAATAAATTTCCTTTTCTTAACTGTTAAATAGATTATAAGCATCTAGTTTAATTCCAGTTTTGGACCTAAATACCAAAAAAATGGTCTAACAAAATTGGGACATTAATGCATTACTAATGGAGCTATGAGCTGATCCAACCATTCTGGAGGGCAATTTGGAACTATCCAAAGGGCAATAAAACAATGCATATCCAGCAATATCACTTCTAGGTCTGTATCCCAAAGAGATAAAAAAAAAAGGGGGGGAGACTCGGGGAAGACCTACTTGTACAAAAATATTTATAACTGCTCTTTTTGTGGTGGCAAAGAATTAGAAAGTGAAGGGACGTCAGTCACCTGGGGAATGGCTGAACAAATTGTGGTATGTAATGATGATGATGATGGAATACTATTGTGCTGTAAGAAATGATGATTTCAGATAGAGCTGGAAAGATCTGCATGGACTGATGCAGACTGAAATAAGCAGAATTAGGAAAGCATTATACAGTAACAGCAATATTGTAGAATGATCAACTGTGATAGACTTAGCTACTCTCAGCAATATAAAGATCCACAACAATTCTGAGGGTCTTAGGACAAAGAATGCTATCCACCTCCAGAGAACAACTGTTGGAGTCAGAATACAGATGAAAGCATACCATTTTTCAAATGTTCATTTGGGCTTATGTTTGGGGGTTTTGATTTTATAAGATTACTCACAAAAATGAACAATATGGGAAGAAATCTTTAATTAGACATCATTTCCTTTTTTTAAATGGCCAAAATAACAAAAGACTGGTCATAGTCCAACAAAGAGAGAAAAATCAGATATCTGTAGGCTCAAAAATTCATTCTCTCACTATTCAAAAAATTATCTTCTTTTCTAATTGTTTTCATTTCCCAGAAGGACTACAAACTTTGAGGAGCATTTTTGGTGACTAGGGCAGCTAGAAAAGTTTGAGGAAAAAAGTAGGGGAAGAAGGAAAGTAAAACTTATCACCAGAAAAAATCTTAATATCTTTTTCCATTTTCCTTGGAGGCATTCTATCCCAGCAACAGTCTACTCCTGTTACAGCTGGGAGTTTATGAAGTCCTATAAAATAAGATTGCATTCCAAGGAGATGACAACATATATTGTTATTTTCAGCACTTTCTTCATCAATTATATTTCAAAACTCAAGTTTTTGCTAAGGCTGCCTTCTACCGAATAAAAAAGCTTAGGATTTTGACATAATCAATAGTGACATGATGAATGAATAAATTAAAATGCATTTATTAAGTCCTTCCTGTGAACACTTCTCTTTAATATTTAAATCATTCATCCATTTTGAGAATCATGCCATTGCCTTTTTCACGCAAAAAGTATTAACCCAAACAAAACATGTTCTAATAATTTATTAGCTCTATGACTCTGTTACTAGGTGACATAGGAGATAGAGGTGGGTCTTATATTGAGGAAGATGAGTCAAATCTTGCCTCAGATAGTTATTAGTAATCAGACTCCAGGAAAGTCACTTTACCAAGTTTACCTTACTTTTCTGATCTGTAAATTAGTGATAAGAATAGTACCTACCTCCTAAGGATTTGGTAAGGATAAAATGAAATATTTGCAAAATGCTTTGCAAACTTTAAATCATTAGGTAAAAGCTAACTATGATATAGTCTTCCTTGGTCTCCATTTCCTTATCTGTAAAATGAAGATCTCATAAAGGGCTATTGTGAAGACATTGCCAAGTAAATGAAGTGATAGGTAATTGTGAATTATTATTTTATAGCATATTATATTTCATTTTTTGTGATTTATTATTATTATTTTCTATTTTGACACCAATAACTAACAAACTTTCATAAAATACTGGTAATGTTTCTCTCTGTAAAATTATTCAAATTCTAAGGGTTAAATTTAATAGTTGGACAATAGTTTTATGAAATTATATGGTCACCAATATTTATTATATCTTGAGTCAGAAATTTATTTACAAATATTTATAAAATAGAGAGGAAACAATAACGTAGAGAAATGTGAAGAGGTTAGAGAGGTTATCTATCCTATCAGCCTAAATGTTTACTCTGGGTCTGTTTAATCCAGGCAGAAATTAATTAGCTCTCAACCAGGAAGGTTGGTAGTGACTAACCATGCAGCCTCCTCCAAAATGGAAGCTAGTCTTTTTGGAAATTAGGAAAGGAATCAGCCTTTCACTCACCCAATGCAGTAGTCCAGAAGTCAGAGTCCAAGTTGAAGCTGAGCTCCAAGCCCACGATCCAAGCCACAGTCTCCAGAGAAGCTCCCTCAAAGACTCTCCCCAGTCAGAAGACTCTCTCCAGAAAACTATCTCTCTTCAGACTATCTTCTCAAAGACAATCTGCTCTGAGGGAGTTTAGGGATTGCTTTTATGGTGACTTCTTGTCTCTGCTCCTCTTCACAGTGGGCAATCACAGTTTCCAAATTGAATAGCACTGCCCAGGGTCAACTCTGATCATAGGATTCACAAGTTTGGGACTGAGTTAAAAGGGTGGAGCTCTCTAAGTAAGTGACTTGTGAATTCTCTAAGTATCTTGCTAACTTCTCACTTAGTATTAAGTAAGGTGTTCAATCTTTTATTGATTCAAATTAAAAGTAGACAAAGGAGAGTTAATTCTGTCTTCAGTCTAGTGAGCTACTAAGTAGGAGTGCTTAAGTTAGTGTTGACTCAAGATAGACAATAGAATAAAGAATTCTCTTTCATAGCTAAAAGAAAGAAAGAGTGGACGATCTCAGAAAAACCTGGCAAAACTTACATGAACTGATGCAAAGTGAAGTGAGCAGAACCAGAAAAACATCATATACTGTACAAGCAATATTATTTGATTTACTAGTATTGAATGACCTAGCTGTTCTTAGCAATATAGTGATCCAAGAAATCCCAAAGACTTATGATGAAAAATGCCATCTGTCCCAGAAAAAGAACTGAATAACAACCAAAGCACACTATACTTCACGTTCTTTTTATTTTGTTCAAGATCTCTTCCACAAAATGACTACTATGAGGAAGTGTTTTATATGATTGCACGTGTAAAATCAATATCAGACTGCTTACTAGCTTAGAGAGGGGGGAAGAAGAAGAAATGAGAGGAAAAGAATTTGGAACCCAAAATGTTTTTTAAATGAATGTTAAAAATTGTTTTTACATGTAATGGAGGGGGGAATATGATTTTTAAAGTATTCAAATTCTACAAAAAGGTTTGTGTCCCACATTTATTTCTACTTATGAGAAACTGTGATTACAATGAATAATGCGAATGGATCACTACTCCTTTTGCATCCCTAGAACTAAGCAAGGAGACACTTAATAAATGCCTATTGAGTGTCTGACAACATACCTGTTACAGCCAGATTGCTCTTTAAGCAATGGCTATTATTGCCATGCTACCAGATATTAGTAAGCCCATCATCCTCCATTTTGATCAACAATTGCTCACTAGATAAGTGATTTTTTACTCATTTAAGTTCTGGACCATATAAGCTAATTTCTTACCAGATTTTTGAATTCTAGATCTAAAATAAATTCGATAGGCTTAAAAAAAGAATATATTTAATTTGTTCAAGGAACATATGAATATTTGTTGTATACTAACTCAGCAAATTGAATCAATAAGAAACTATCCCCTCCCAATGCTTAAAAAGCTATGTTTTTGTTTGTTTGTTTTTTAAACCCTTACCTTCTAACACTGTGTATTGGCTCCAAGGCAGAACAGTGGTAAGGGCTAGCCAATGGGGGTTAAGTGACTTGCCCAGGGTCACACAGCTAGGAAGTGTTTGAGGCCATATTTGAACCTAGGACCTTCCATCTCTAATTCTGGTTCTCAATCCACTGAGATATCCAGCTGCCCCCAAAAGCTATGTTTTTTAATTCTTCATGTTCTACTAATCCTCAATATTTTTTATTCATGTAAAGAAATATCTCAAGAAATTTCCAACCAAGTGATAGGGCCCACTGACTGTGATTCCTGTCATTGTGAAAAATAATTGCAAACATTTAATAACAATCATAATAGACTTGGAATTTATTTCCATTCTTGCAGAAGTAATCATAACAGAGTTGATTAAAATGATTTGTTTTTGTATACTTATTCATTATTGAGCTAATTTCTATAGCCTTGGGCAATAGGTGGAAAGAGGGAAGGAACAGATATAGATAAAATCCTAAAAAAGAAAAAAGCCATTGGATGAAAAAAGTGGAAAACATGGTTTTAATCCTTCTTGATTGAAGGCCAGGAAATGAACTGATAAGATTATAAAATAAGATTTGCTTACAAGTCTGTGATTTTATAAAAAGACACATTGGGCTAAACTCTTCTTAGTTATCTTGGTGCACTGCTATTTTATCAAATGCCTTGAACTTTTCTTAAGTTAAGTGAAGGTATTGTAGCACAGCCAGTTAATGCACTGTCATCTGGAGAATAGCTATTTAAAGGTCTCAACCTCCTTGTCATTTCATTTATCAACAACCCAAACTACCACATTGCTTTAGTTGAATTGTTGTACAATTGCTCTGAGATACAATGTACAAGGTAAGCTAAAGATGAGGGGAGCAGGACATAGAAGACTGATTTAGGCTATGATGTGGCAAACCTACATCCAGACCAAACTCACTCAAGTTGATGCTCACTTTCCCAAGAATTTTGCTCATCTAACCCAAATCTGAGCTGAGAAAGAAATTGTAAACCATTCCGCTTATCTTTACCAGTAAAACTCCAAATGGGTTCACAAAGAGTTCAACACAATTGAAACAACACCACAACAAAAAGTCCAAATCTGAATCATCTTCCCAAAAACTATATTAACAATATTTCTACCTCCCATGATGCCCCTTACTTCTGTCCCCATTCCTCCATCAGCCAATGGAAGAGGAAACATGAAGAGGGAGGGTTTTTTTTGTTTTTTTAATCATGTTTTAAACTTATATTTATATTACAGTTTTCGCCTTAATGAATACTTTTAATTTGTCTCATTTTAGCATTTTAATCCCTTTGCTAAAGGAGAAGAATAGAGCTGAACTAGGTCATTGTTTCCATCTCTTGCTAGCATAGCACCCTCTAGGAAGAATCACTGAAATCACTTGAAAGTTTTTAAGTTAGGTGCTGAGTCACAGAAGCTTATTGTATTGTTTGTGTCCAATAGCCACATGAATAAATGTCTGCCAAATTATTCCCTACAGGATATAAGGAGGCTTCTCCTAGATTTAGAGTGCTCAGGGATGATGAAGCAGACTTAGAAACATCAGGTAGGGCTCTGATATACAATGTCAGCCTCAGTCTAGGCTAGATTTTCTGGCATATTTTGCAACAAGAGATGAGTCTGTGTTCAAGCATAGTCACAACAAAGAATCTGGGACTCAATCTTAGATCTTTGACTAACTGACCATTTTCATTTTCATTTAAAGAAAAATTTCCTTTAACAAATTGGATTCAGGAGTTAACAAGCTCAAACAAGATAGAGAACATAACATTTTGGTCCATTTTAGTACCTCATAGGTGAAGAAGGAATGGGTATTTCCATTAAAATCATGGAAGTTGAAAATGGGTCCCCAGTGGAGGAGAAATAAGGTCCTTTGACTTAACAATTTTATTTCTATTATTTTATCCATATGAGAGGCAGCATGACCTATTAGATAGAGAGCTAACCTCAAAGCCAAGATGACCTGGATTCAAATCTTGTCTGGTGCTCCTCACCACAATGATTGGATGACCTTGGGCAGTTACCTAACCTTTCAAGTTCTCTATGGAACTTTGTAAAACTATAAGTTGTGGGAAAAGTTCTGACTTGCATTGATATAAGGTTTCTTCACTTATTAATTCTCTCTACCAATGAAACAACAAAACCAATTCCTCTGCCTTATTTATTTCTAGATCATATTTCGATGCTAATATCGTAAAAATTTTTGAAAAAAATCTGATCTTAGTTTAGAGATATAAGATGAAACTAAGAAGCATGAATCAACAAGTATGAGTGAACTCTTGAATGATAGGAGATTTCCTCAAAGCCACAGCTATAAGGGAAAGTCAGCCTTCCTGACTTTCTTTTGATTCGCAGTACCTATACTCCCAAAAACTGATAAGAATGGACTCCTCTGGGGAGTTGTTCTGTCTTCTGTTGAGCTGAAATTTTATCTCACTCTCAAAGAACTCTTCTGCATTCTTTCATTTACTCTCACCTATATAATTTCTCCAATTTCAAATATTTGTCATTTGCTTAACCTCTGATGTTTTTTGTAGGTAGTAAGCATTTGGTGAGAGGGAGCTAAGTTGACAAGAGTAATATGTTGCCATCTCATTTGGAAAGACCTAGAAAAGTGAGTTTTATTCTGAACCCCTAAGAGAGTATTATTCTACCAGGCTGCAAATTTTTGAGGTATAGTAGATAGATATCATTCTAGTTCAATACTCCTGTGACAGATGGGAATGAATGTCCAATCACTGACCTCTTTCTGCTCCCCATAAAGACAAGGATTCCCATTCCTCTTGAAGATTGGGTATATCAGATCATATATCTATGAATGTTTGAATGCTATCTGTGGTCTAAATGTATTTAGATGGCTGACTTCCTAATTACATTTGCCTGAACAATTGATTAATTAATTGATTAATAAATACAAATATATACCTTTAGGCCTTTTTACAAAAGAGAAAATGTAGATTTTACCTATAGATTTCACCCACATCTACTAATTTTGAACTAGTTGTCACTCTCATGTTTTTCAAAGTAATGTATAAAGAAATAGCAAAAATATTTCAAAGTAAATTACATTTTCAAGAAGAAAAACATATTGTAGACTCAGACTAAAGCTAAAATATTAGTGAGAGGAAGGGTGATATAATTCATAAAGAGTCAATCTCAGAGTCAGGGCGACCTGAGTTTAAATTTAACTTCTGAAGTCATTTTTTTCATGACTTAGGCAATTCTCTAAAACTAGAAGTCACCTACCAATTATGGTTCTAAGTCAACAGTGGAAGAGTCCTTGTTCCTTATACGAACAAAGTCACAAGTCTGGACAAAAGGAGAAACAAAAACTTTAGAATTGGAAAGAACCTTAGAAACTGCCTTGTCCAACACTATCTTTTCATCTTGTCAAGTCATTTGAAGAATTCCCAATATGGAAACTCCATCGATCAATATAGATTGATAATTTGTTTGTCATTTATAGTCCTAGTTATCAGGAAGACTGAAAAGTTAAGAATCTTGTCCATTGTCACAAAGCTAGTATGTGTCAGAGTCAAGATTTGAATTCAAGTCTTCATGACTTCAAGGCCTGTCTTCTAATTGCTATTACATGTTATCTCTCTGTTTAGAGATAGCCAAAAAAAAAGTAGAATCTTAGATTTGAAGGTCAATGGGATAGAAGAGGCCATTTAATGTAAGCCCTTCATTTTAGTTTAGGAAATTTAGGAAACTGAGTATCAAAAAGGTGGTAAAAGAACAAGAATTTGATTATAGGTCCTTTGAATCCAAGTCCAGGGTTCTTTTCATTACTCTACTTAATATGATAATCCAAAAGAACCTTTCTGGTTGGAGGGACCTCTCCAAGACTCATGAAGCTAACTTTGTAGTAGGCTGATTCTACTCCATAACCAACCTTTTTCTCCTTCAACCTCCCCACATCATCTTATTCTAAAAATTTCTATATCCCTAATTTGTATAACTGGGGTCTCATTGATCAATTCTAGATTTTCCCTACCTATAAAATGGGAGATGGGAAACACTCTACTGAGAAGTCTTCCTCCTCCTCATAAAACCCATGACTTTTGTTTATATCATCAATTTTGACTAATATGGAGTAGTAAAGGGCAAATATGTCATACATATTGACTAGAGAGAGAAGTGGACAGTTGATGAAAACTTGGTGTGGAAAATCTCAGGGCAATACCTCCTAAGAATCTTTGCTGACCTCATCCCTTCTCTTTATGCAGCCCAAAGACCATTTTGACCAAAACCCCAGCAACACACACACACACACACACACACACACACACACACACACACACACACACACACTTTCTTCTTTCTTCCATCTTTTCCTCCTCTTTCAGTACCTTAGGCCATTGTATCCACCTTCTTCTAGTCACTGACACCTACCAGGATCCTCAGTTCTGAAGTCTTCTTCCCTTCCCCAATTTCTCTATCCTTTGTTGCCTCATTTTAAGGCTTGATTCCTCCATCCTATGAGCTAAAATACTCCATGATAAAGGCACTTAAAGCTTAGCTTATTCCTGCCTTATCTGACTCTTTTGAAAAAGTTTCCTCTAAGACCCAAAACTTCTCAAATAGGATAGAGCAGAGTGATATTATAACCAAGTTATGGTTGGGGAAGAGTTTTTCTCAAGGCATCAAAAAAACAGAAAGGATTTCATAAGTAGTTATCTTCATTTTGCAGGATAAAACCGGGACCAGAATAATAATAGTTGTAATTTCACTAACAAATGCCTCAGTGTCACTGAGGGTAAACAAAAGTTTTGAGTTGAGCAAAGAAGAAAACAATCCCTCTGCCCTTCACCCCTTCCCCCAATCCCTGAATTGTAATTAATAAAAGCCATTCATTAGTCAGATAGCATTCCAGAGTGCCTGAGAGATAACAAGGGAGGAGAGGAACCACAGCTTGGTCTGGCTGCCTCCATCTTGGAGGCAGACCACCCACTGCAAAGCTGACTGACCTCAGGGGAGGCTTGTGTGAACCCCCCCATTCAGAATTGGATTGGGGTACCACATACCTCATCTTATAGGGAAGCCTCGCCCCCAACTCCTGTGGGGTGGCAGGACCATCCAGGTCACCAAGTTTCGTGGTGACACCTCCTCTAATTCTCCCAGGTATATTTAGGTGCGAGGGGAATAGAACAGAATCTCACCTCAAAGACTTTCTCTCTCCCCTCTATCATAACATTGGTTATTTGGCTCTCATTATTATTACAATTTTGGCAGAGCCAGCTTAGATAAAGTACCTAAATAATTTTGAAAAAAAAAAACCCTCTGTTTGAACCAGATGGCCGCCATTTTTCTCCTATCTATAGCATAGCAAACTTAGTCAAGCAAAGAAAATTTAAAGGCACAGTACCATAGAAATTTTACATTCAAACTGGTACAATGGATCCATCAATGGGGAAAACAATTTGTACTAAGATGGGAATCCTTACACTACTATACAACTTTTCAACTATGATTTATCATTTCTGGATCATAGTGATCCCAGGCTATGTAATGGGAATCATAGAAATATATGATTCCTACCAATGGCTGAATCTAGAAATAGGTCAGATCTTTGCTTTCATACCAACCACAACTGTAGTCATCATCTCATTCCTCCACTTCTATTGGTCCTTAAGGAATTTAGTACACAAATTGCTAGGACACAAGGATGATAGCACTGTATTGATGACATTAAGAAAGGAAATAGCAAAGTTACTTGAAAAGAATACTCAATTGAAAGGAGGGAAGGGATCACAGCAGGAGAAGAGCCCTGTCCCGCCCTACTACAGAGCATGAGCAAGAATTAGCTGGCTGTGATCTGTCATTAGGGCTTATTAGTGGCAACAAAAAGCCTTTTAAGTGTCCATGCAAAAGCTCAAACAGATGAAATCTCCCTCTCTTCCCTGGTGATAAGTAAAAGTGAAGCTGCCATTGGATGCCACATGGAGGAAGAGTCTAAAGACCTCTCTCCCAAGCTGGCAGCCATGTGGCCATGAATACATGGCACCACTGTTCCTTCTTTCTGTTGTGTTACTTCCTATTTTTAAGTAAATGAGTACCAGAGATGGAATAATCAAGATTTCAACCTTATGAACTTAAAAAATTTGAAACTTGGTATGTGCTACCTCTGATACTCATTCCACTAGGATCAGGAAAGAGTAGATACAATAGGCAGAACAAAAAACAAGTAATTTATCTCCATTGCCATATGGAAAGCAAATGGAAGCTGAGGAAGTTGTGGCAGTAGGCAATGCTCCTAGTCCTCCTTCAACACCACACCTGGAGGCTTATCGGGACTCTTGCATGGCTGGCCACCAAGGAAAAGGGATCTTGCCTGTTGGGTCTTTTTGTATGTATGATGACTTCTAGCTTAGCAAACAATTAAATGCTTTTCAACAACACCCAGCAAACCGACAGGTAACAGTTAAAGATTGCTTGTTCATGTGCTTGAAGAGGAAAGGCCCTTTCATCATTCATTTCTGGAGCCTTACCAAGTCTTCATGTGAATTAGTAAAAGAAAAAAGATATTATAAATTCTTCAAGGACTGGGCCCTGAATGACCAGTCCCTTCATTACAAATGAACTTACTACAAATGACCCAATTTCATTTTTTAAATTCAGATTGATTCCAAATTTACCACCAGACTGGGAATAACTTCCAAGAGCTTTCAAAAGATAAACTGGTCTCTAAGTTATGTCAGAATATGCTAACTTGTTGAAATATGATATAGGAGTAATATGGTAGAGCTCTTCAGGACCAAGTTCCCTTCACTTCTCTGATGAATGTAATGTGTTATGAACCAATGCACATAGTTGGTACTTAATAAATGTTTGTTGAATTGGATGAGGAGTTACTTTGATTTACCACAAGTCACAAAAGTCACAGTAGAAAAGGGAAATTCAACTAGGAGTGCAAGTATTGGTGATGTATTGTATTATGTTGTTAGAAATTACAAATATTGGAAATATAAAGAAATAAGGAAAATGTATGTAGAGGTAAAAAAATAAGAATACTACTAGGATTACATTTTAAAAATAGCATCTACAGCATCAAGAGAAAAAAGTATCAAAGTAAAAAGGAGTTCAAAAGGAGATGTTTATATTAGTACACATTCATAATTTATATATTTTTAAACAAATTGTAAACAATATGGAGCTTGTGGTTTTGCCCATAGTTTTTTTATGCATGTGTTTATTTAAATGTTTTTGGTGATGGTGGTTATTAAGTAATAAGAACATAGATATTATAATAAAATAAGAAGAAGAAAAAGGGAAGGGAAAAAAGAATGCAAATATTAACCAAGAGTGAAGAGGGTAGATGCCTGACCCCACTCTTCTCTTCACTGGGTATTCTCAGGTAAGTCATAAGGGAAGGAATATGCTGGCTGCAGTGGACTCCAAAATCAATACAATAGCCCTTCAGATTGAATAGCAGAGCATAACTGGCCAATTGACATATTAAGATCACAAATGATCAATTAACCAATTAAAGCTGTGAGCTTTAGTGAGCTTCCTCACCTAATTTCTTGTATGACTCACTGTCATATTGATTCATAGTTATCTTTTTAATAGGATTGGAGATTGGGGAAGTTAGAAGTGGTTGTTATTGACCTAATCATGTTCAATAATAAAAACCAAGTAGACACATATCCAGTAGTTAAGTCCTTCACCCTAAAATAAGACCTGCTTTAAGATAGTATCAAATTCTCTTTGGCCCTCAAAGAACTAGCTATCTCTCTATCCTAGTTCCAAACCTGATGGGGGCAGCAGGGCTTATCTCCTTAGGTTAGGAATTTAGTAGGTATGCATATAACCAATCTGACTAGGAACTAATTCCTATTACAAGGGAACTTTTCTTTATCAGTTGTCTCAATACATTTACTCCCCAAACTATGGAAGAATTATACAGTTACTTAATCATAATATTCAAAAAGAAATACATACACATACATTAACCTCTCAGTATAAGCTGGTATCCTGAAGCTCCTTCCTGTACCAAACAACCTATATTTTTCATTTATAGGCAAGCAAAAATTAGAACTCAGTTCCCACTCAGAACTTACAAGTATACACCCATGTCAGTTCAGCTCATAGGTTAGGCACTCCCAAAGCCCAACTCCTACTGAAACACTTGATCTCTGTTTCTTCCCCAAGGGCAACTCAGTTCCTAGACTCTATCTGTAATATGGAATGGATGGGTATTTCCTTCTTCAAACAATCCCATCTCAGTGTGCTATAAGCTGTCAGTTTTCAGCTTTGACCATCTCACATTTATTTTTGCCACATAAACTCATCACTTCCCCCATCTGCTCATGCCCAAAGGAATAGTGTTACTATTAAAATCTTATTACAAAAAAGTGCCTGCAAGGCAAGAAAGAAGCTATATTCAGAGCAAAGGGAATTTTGCCTCTTTCTGTCCTTCTCTTTGAAAAGCCCCAGATGTTTACTATTATGGCCCTCTCCATTACTACCTTTGACAATTTTCTGGGCAGGGATTATTGGATAGGACAACTTCAACAAACTAGTAAGAAGTAGAGTAGAAGCAAAGACACATATCTCATATATATCTTGAACACAGAAAGCGACTCTTTCTTTGCCTCTGTTTATCTCATAATTTAATCAAAGATTATTGGGAGTATAGAGGACATGTTTTGACAATGCCAAGATAATTTTTTCATTTTTATTTTTATGTGCTTAGGAGGGATTTTATGTTTTGTTTTGTTTTTCCATTCAAAGAAACTTCTTGTTTGTCTACAGAATTGATGGGAAGATTTAGAAGAATGGAATGCCAGCTTGGATTCCACCTGCATTTCTTGTTCTCCTTTAAACATTTGATTCCCAGAAGCCAGATATGCTCAGTCAATACAGTCACATGCAATGAGGATATTATTAGAATTTCTAAAGTGATTTGATTCCTATCATTTACTGTGGCCTTGAAGTTTTTATTCTTTGGCCTTAGAAAGTAGTTATTCATAATGTACTGCATTCAGATGATATAACAATATGGTATATTTACAGCTTACCTTTCATATAAAGAGCTCGGTGAATGTCTTATAGGCATTTTAAGTATGGCACAGAATTTAAGTAACTTAGAGTCAGTTGTGTTTTTGTGTTTAATGGAGCCTAGTAATTAATTTATGGGAGTATCCTACAGAGATACAATATACATTTTTTAGTTTCATTGTGTGTATTGGTGCTACTTTTTCAAAATAAGATAAACTAACATTTATATAGAAAAATTTAAGTTTATACAGTCTATTTTAGTTATTTTGTAGCTCTTGTAAAAGATCTCTAGTAAGGTTAATAACTGTAGCCTAAGAAGTTATTCCCTTGCTCTATTAGTATAGTAATGAACAAAGAATGAGACTGGCTACATCATCTCCATGACAATTTTAGGGGTACCCTCAGGAGTATTGTTCTCTAATGCTATTAACTTGAGTTCCATTACAGTACCTTCTCTCTATTAGTTGTTGCCAATGACTAGCACTCCAGTTCTATTTAACCAAATAGCGTACTTAGCTTATACAAAGGGATATTTTACAAAGGGATACCTCAAAAGTACAGCAAGAACAGAGGCATACACATTGACCTCCAACACTGGAGGGGAGAAAGGGGCATGCTATCCTTATACCACCTTGATCCCTTGAAAACATATTCTCAATACATAATGTCGTTTCTATAGAGCAATGGTCCCACCAAGTTCCCATACAAATATAGCATAATGACTGATGACTCTGAATCTCAGTTACCACTGGCCTGGGCTTAGAAGGTCATTCCCAAGAGCCTCAGCACTGGTTTGGCTGGTCATAAAATCTGACATTACTGAAAGTATATCCCCCAAACCCTCCATTCCTGGAACCTCTAGTCCTTTGCTCTCCTGCCTTTTCAACACTTCCCAGGTAATCTCCAATCTCCTTCATCTAAAATAGGAAAGTATAAATAAGAGGAGGAAAGAAATAGAGGCCCACATTTATGGGAACTACCTCTTGGCCTCAAATAAGGAGGACCTAAGACTTCTCTTCTTAGTATTGTCTTGCTGGAATCAGGAAGGAAAAAGACTGACAAAGTTCCAGACTCTGATTGGATAATTCCTTTCTAATGTATCCAAGGTTTTGCTTCACTGCCAATCAACAAATTTTCTCTTCCCCACATGGTTAATAGACTGGGACCATTTACAGTGTAGGCATCCTCCAAGATACATGTGAAAGATTATATCAGCTCAGTATACTGAATATGCTCATAAGAATGGGGCTAATTGGCAAGATCTCTATTAATATTAACACTTGTATATAGCTAATAAGCCGTCTAAAATACAATCATTTTGTTGTTGTTGTTATTAAAACCCTTACCTTCTGCCTTAGAATAAATACTGTGTATTGGTTCTAAGACAGAAGTGCAGTAAGGCTAAGCAATGGGGGTTAAGTGACTTGCCCAGGGTCACATAGCTAGGAAGTATCTGACGCCAGATTTGAACCCTAGAACTCCTGTCTCTAGGCCTGGCTCTTAATCCACTGAGCTACCCAGGTGACCCCTAAAATACAATCATTTTTCAATACGTGTAGGCAGATTATTTTGTTTATGGATAAATACAATCTTCCCCTACATAGAATTCATTGGGTACCTCCCATATTGGTAAGTAGATATACCATTTAGAAATAATATTTTAATATATGAATATTTTTCTACTTTGGAGGAAAGCCTTTAAGAAGGCATTTTGCTCTACCAAATCAAATACTTTTTTATAGTAAATAAATTGGTCCAGCATTATATATAGATACCTATATATAGATATATATCTTGAACAGATACCATAGCTGAACAAAGAATTGAGACCAAAATTGAATAGGTGGATGAGAGCAGGATGGATTACATTTGAGAGATGGTACAAATTTTAATAACTCCAAGTTTCTCCCTCAAGCAACCCATTTTTTAATATCAATATTCTTCTGTGTATGTCATATGGCTATAAAACATGTAATTCCACCATCTTTGGAGGATCAAAATCACAGGTTAACCTAAAGGCACTGGAAAGATAGATGGGAGACCTAAGTAGACTGAAGTATATTACCAATGACAAATTGTGCACAAGAAGCATAAAAAAGATATCATCAGAAAGCTGTATGACTAGAAAAGCAGATGGGTTTTTCAAGTAGCAGGTGAGTTGGATGGCAGATGGATAGCCTATATGCTGCACTGGCACCTTTATAATTTTAAGGGATTGAAATGAGAGTTTTAAAGTTGTTTTGGTAGCACAGACTCCTTCTCAGAACAACATTTTTAAATTAATAAAACAAAATACATAAAATTCCAAAGAAATCCAATATTATTTAAATAAATTTATCAATGTATTTTTAGGTACATGTGGTGGCAGCATTAGCAGTGGGCCTTGGAGGTGTCCTCAAGAGCATCAGCATCTTTGGGAGTTCTCAGCCCAAAAGTGGTAAGGAGGTCAGACAATTAGTCAAAAAGAGATTACCAGGGATCCTTTGCTGATAATAGGTGTAAATGGCACTTACTGGTAATTCTGTTGTCCATAAGTGGTTTTGGATTGTAGTTCCAAAACTGAGAGGAGCACTTCTGGTCAGTCACAGGCAAGCAGGAGCCCTTGTTGCAGTTTGAATGAAGAGAGGACTTTAAGTGTTTATAGCTGAAGGACAGTTGGGGATCTGGTCATAGTTCAAGGGCCAAAAGAAGCACTAGCATTTGTGGCAGTAAGGGAATAGGTGCCCTTCCTGGGTAAAGACCAAGGGATCAATGACCATACCTCTCCTCATATCACACCACCTTTGAAGCACCAAAAATTTGCAGACACCCAGATAGTTTTGAAAACTGCAGCACAAAAAAGCCTGAAACTTTGGATAATGCCTCCCTGCCCCCGGGTGAACAGAGTAAAATGTTAACACAAGGTTAAAAGTCAAGAAATAGGTTGGGAAAATGAACAAACAACACAAAAAGAAATTAACCATGAAAAGCTTTCACAGTGGCAATAAGGACCAATACACAAACTCAGAAGAAGAAAACAATGAAAATAATTACAAGCAAAGTCTCAAAGACAAATGCTAATTGGACCCTAATCCAACTAGAATTGGAAGATTTAAATTTAGCTGGAAGAGTTAGATGAAGAGATGAGTGGTAAAGGAAAATTTGGGGAAATAAATGAAAGTGATGAAAGAAAATTATGAAAAATGAAGTAGCAATTGGATAAAAGAAACACAAAAAATACCAAAGAAAATAACTTGAAATTGGTCTTATGGTAAAAGAAGTGTAAAAATTTACTGAGGAAAAAAACTTCTCAAAAAGCAAAGTTGACCAAATGGAAAATGTTGTACAAAGGCTACTGATGAAAATAATTTCTTAAAAATTAGAATTCAGCAAGTGGAAGCTAATGATTCCATGAGAGATCAAGAAACAACAAAACTAAATCAAAAGAATGAAAAAAATGGAAGAAAATGTGAAATATCTTATATGAAAACCAACTGACTTGGAAAATACATTGGGAAGATATTATTTCAGAATTACTAGACTACCTGAAAGTCTTGATCAATAAAAAAAACCTAGACATAATATTTAAAAAATTATCAAGAAGATCTGCTCAGATATCCTAGAATCAGAGTAAAATAGAAATTGAAAGTATAATTCCAGAGCTCCCATATCAAGGAGAAATCTTGCAAGCAGTCAGAAAGACTTTAAATATGGTGAAGCCACAGTCAGGATCACAAAAGATTTAGCACCTTCCATGTTAAAGGAGCAGAGGGTTTGATATTCCAAAAGGCAAAGAAGCTAGGATTACAACCAAGAATAACCACCCAGCAAAACAGTATAATCCTTTGGGTGGGAGGTAATGATATTTAATGAAATAGAAGACTTTCAATCATTCCTGATAAAAGATCAAAGTTGAATAGAAATTTTGATATTCAAACACAAGACTCAAGAGAAGCATGAAAAAAAATGAAAGAGAAATCCTAAAAGACTTGAAAGAGTTAAACTGTTTACATTCTTATATGGGAAGATGATATATATAACTCCTAAGAACTTTATCATTATAAAAACAGTTAGGAGTCTACATAGACAGAGGGTATGAGTGTGAGTCAATTATGTTAGAATGACCTCCAAAAATAATAATAATAAAGGCGTGATAAAGAAGGATACACCAAGAAAAAGAGTAAAGAAGAGGTAGAATGAGAGAAATTTTCTCATAAGGAAAAGGCTCACAAGAAACAGCTCTTATAGTGGAGGGGGAAATAGGAGGTATTGGGAAATGCTTGAACCTCATTCTCATCAGAATTGGTTCAAAGACAGAAGAACATATTCATACTCAGTAGGATACAGAGTAAAGAGGGAAATAGAGTAAGGAGAGAAAGGGTATATAAAAAACAGAGAAGGGAGTGATAAAAGAGAGGACAAATTAAGGAAGGCAGTGGTCATAAGAAAATCAGAATTTTGAGACAGGATAAAAAGAGAGAAAAGAGCATAAACAAAAGAAAATGAGATTGAGGGAAATACAATAACTGTGAATGGGAATGGAATGGGCTCACTCATAAAACAGTAGCAAATAGCAGAATGAATTAGCAAACAGAATCCAAAAATAGGTTGTTTACAAGAAATACAATTGAAACAGAAAGACACAAAGCATTAAAATAAAGGGCTGGAGCAAAATTTATGATGTTTCATCTGAAGAAAAAAAGTAAAATTACAATCTCTGACAAAGCTAAAGCAGAAATAGACCAATTGAAAGAGTTAATCAAGGGAACCATACTTTGTTTTAAAAAATACCAGAGAATATCAAATTTTTCCAGCAAGTTTTTCTAATAAAGGCCTCATTTCTCAAAAACATAAGGAACTGAGTCAAATTTTATTTTTTTAAAAAGTCACTCCCCTATTGACAAATGATCAAAGGATATAAAAAGGCAGTTTTAAAAAGAGAAAATCATGGTCATATAAAAATGCTCTATATTGCTACTAATTAGAGAAATTAAAATTAAAATAACTCTGAAATACCACTTCACATCTATCATAAGTGAGAAATGCTGTAGGGATGAAGAAAAATAGGTACACTAATAAACAGTTAGTGGAGTAGTGAACTGTCCAATCATTCTGGAGAATAGTTTGGAACTATGCCTTTTGACTATAAAAGCATGCATACTCTTTCACCTAGCAGTACAACCACTAGATCTATATCCCAAAGAGAACAAAGAAAAAGGAAAAGGACCTATAAACACAAAAATATTTATAGCAACTCTTTGTGGTGGCAAAATGGAAATCAAGGGTATGCGCATCTAGTGAATGGCTGAACAAATTGTAGATTATGATTTTGTTTTTGTTTTTGTTTTTTTTAAACCCTTAACTTCTGTGTATTGACTTATAGGTGGAAGAGTGGTAAGGGTAGGCAATGGGGGTCAAGTGACTTGCCCAGGGTCACACAGCTGGGAAGTGTCTGAGGTGGGATTTGAACCTAGGACCTCCCGTCTCTAGGCCTGGCTCTCAATCCATTGAGCTACCCAGCTGCCCCCTGATTATGATTTTTTCTAAACCCTTAACTTCTGTGTACTGGCTCTTAGGTGGAAGAGTGGTAAGGGTGGGCAATGGGGGTCAAGTGACTTGCCCAGGGTCACACAGCTGGGAAGTGTCTGAGGCCGGATTTGAACCTAGGACCTCCTGTCTCTAGGCCTGACTCTCAATCCACTGAGCTACCCAGCTGCCCCTAGATTATGATTTTGATGGAGTATTACTGTACCATAAGAAATGATGCTGAGTGGTTTTAGAAAATAAAAACATGGCAAGACTTATACAAACTGATGCTAAGTTAAGTGAGAAAAACCAGGAGATCAATGAGCACAGTAACAGTTGCAATGTTATTCTGATGATCAATTGTGAAAGATTTGGCTACTCTAATCAATACAATGACTCAAGAATATTCAAAAGGACTATGATGAAAAAATGCCATCCACTTCTAGAGAGAAAAACTGATGAACTCTGAGTTTTCTTTGTTTTGCTTTATTTTATTTTTTGCAATATGGTTAATATGGACATATATTTTACGTGATTTCACATGTATAATTGGTACCATTTTTCTTACCTTCTACGTGGGTAGGAAAAAGGTAGAAAAGAAGAAGAAAATTTGGAACTAAAATTTTAAAAAGAAAAATGTTAAAAGTAAATAAGTAATGCTTTTTTAAAATAAAAAATTAAAAAGAAATAGAAAAAAGAAATTTTAGAAAAAAGTTTTTAAATTTAAAAAATCACTTTTAAAAAGCATGTTCAAAAATATATAAGAATATGAGTCAGTGCCTAATTGATAAATGATCCAAAGCTATGAATAGACAATTTTGAATAAAGAACTCAAAGCTACATATAACTATATGGAAAATGCTCCAAATCATTATTGATTAGAAAAATGCAAATCAAAACAACTCAGATATCTCACACACATCAGGTTGGCTAAAATGGTAAAAGTGCAGAATGACAAATGTTGGATGGAATATGGAAAAATTGGTATACTTTTACACTGTTGATAGAATTGTAAGCTGATCCAATCATTTTGAAGAGCAATCTGGAATTATAAATAGTGTAAAACTATGTATACCTTTTGACCCAGCAATACTACTATCAGTTATATTTCCTAAGGTGATCAGGGAAAAAGAAAAAGAACCTACATTTTCTAAAATATTTATAGCTCTCTTTGCATTGGCAAAAAATTAGAAATTGAAGGGATGCTCTTCAATTGGAGAATGCCTAAACAATTGTGGCATATGATTTTTGTGATGGAATATTACCATGCCATAAAAAATGACAAGTTCATTTTTGAAAAATATGGAAAGACTTAGATGAAATTATGGAGAATAAAACAAGCAGAACCAAGAGAACATTATATACAACAACATAAGTATTGTTGAATGACTTGTCTATGTCCACCTCAAGAGAAAGAACTCATAAAAATAAATAAATAAAATATAGTTTTATATATACATTTTTTGGGTCATACAATGCCTTCTCTAGTGAGGGAGGAGGGAAGGAAGAGAGTTAACTGGGTATTTAAATGTAACAAACAAATTTTGATTTTTTTTTAAGCATGTTTATGGACAACCTAATCCAGGTGAAAAGTCCTTAGGCTAGAACAAGGACTCCAAAATACTGAGTGAAGCCCAACTCTGGAAAGTCACAGATGGGAATTCACCCTGTTGATGGAAGATCAATGAGATTACAGATATGCTAAAATATTGAAATAAATACTATCATTCATCACATATATAGAGAACCAAAGGAGGGGAAGTCTAGTATATTGGGTAAATAATAAGATGGGAAAAGAAAAAAGTAAAGTTATTTGAAAGAATAAGGGGGATTGGGGGAAAGGGTCTAGAAGGGGGAAACAATGACTTAACAAATATGTTCTTAAGCAAAGGGACAGTGTGAGTGTAATAAATAAAGCATTTACTACAGGTCATAAAAGCTGGAAATTAGCTTTGCTTGTATGAGTTGTGTGACCTCAGGCAACCACTTAATCTCTTTTTTTCCCTTAATTTCCTCATTCACAAATGAGACTGTTGGACTAGATAAACTCTAAGGGACCTTCCAGTTATAAATTCTAAGAATCTAAGATTTAAACTATTTTCTCACCCTCACTGACTTAGAAAATAACTCCTGGAAGGAGGAAACAGACAGTAAAACTATACTAATGAGGGACCTCAATCTTCCCCTATCAGAACTAGATAAATCAAACCAAAAAATAAATAAGAAAGAAGTAGAGGAAGTGAATGAAATTTTAGAAAAATTAGAGTTAATGGATATCTGGAGAAAATTGAATAGGGATAAAAAGGAATATGGCTTCTTTTCAGCAGGACATGGTACATATACAAAGACTGACTATGTATTAGGGCATAAAAACAACACAACCAAATGCAGAAAAGCAGAAATAATAAGTACATTTTTTTCAGATTGTAATGCAATAAAATCTATAATCAACAAGGGCATGTGGAAAGGCAAATTAAAAATTAATTGAAACTAAATAATCTAATTCTTCAAAACTGGTTGGTCAAAGAACAAATCATAGAAACAATCATGGATTTCACTGAAGAGAATGACAATTAGGAGACAGCATACCAAAACTGCATAATTAATTGCCATACCTTATAGAATCACACATTTTTATCTTATCTAGCCTCCTGAGATAATTTAAAATAAATGATTTTCAGTACTGTATCCTGATTATTTTCCAGTTATTAGACTATAAAAGTTTTAGGGGAAAAAATATGATGTCAATAAGCACAAGGATTTCATGCCCCCATGCACCCCTGAAATTCTACAGCCTGAAAATATAAATAAGTTTGAAAATAAGGTCCCTTATTAGTTCTGTTTAGTGACTCTGCTTGTCTCTAACTGTAGAATCTCACATCTGCTTAGATACAATGTTATTTATTTCTCAAAGTATTTATGATACTTCAACAAACCCTTAGTCAGAGGTCCTCAATCTCAATTTTCCCAATTCATACATTAATTCATGATCTTTCTAAGGATACTTTTCCAATATATATTTTCATTTTATGATTCTTACTCCTGATATAGACAGCTTAGATATATCCTTAATTCAGCCACTACTCCATAAAAGCACTTAATTTTAACGCATCTTGTCTTTCTAAGTGATGTAGTAAACACATCAAAAATATTGTTTATTTGGAGATCACAATATGCCCTCTTTCCTGGACTTAAATGATGCTCTTCATTTAATAAACACACACTCATCCTCTCTCTCTCTCTCTCTCTCTCTCTCTCTCTCTCTCTCTCTCTCTCTCTCTCACACACACACACACACACACACACACACACACACACACACATACATCTTATACCCTACCTATAATTCCAGATTCAGCTCAAATATTAACTTCTACAGAAAGGCTTTTCTGCTCTCTTCAAATTCTAGCAGTTTCCTTCCCTTGTATTTACTTGTATTTATTCACTTGATGTTTATACTCTTTACATATATGTAACACAAGGCCTGGCTATAAATGTTTACTAAATTATTGAATAAATATATGTGTACTTGCTGTCTCTCTAATTAGAATGTAATTTCCTTGAAAATAAGAATTGTTTCATTCTTTACATTTCTATTCCCAGTGCCTAGCAAATAGTAGAGGCTTCCTAAATGTTTGATGGTAGATTACTTTTTGTTTTTATTAAAATACTTACCTTCTGACTTAGAATCCACACTAAGTTACTTAGTATTTCCAAGCAGTTCCAAGGCAAAAGATTGACAAAGCCTAGGCAATTGGAGTTAAGTGACTTTCCTAGGGTCATATAGCTAGAATATGTCAAAGGTCAGATCTGAACCCAGGACCTCCTCTCTCCATACCTCCCTCTCTATCTACTGAGCCATCTAGATGGCCCTTGATAACTAGTTGTTGATTGAATTCATAAAAAGGGCTACTGAAGCATTAAAAAAAAACCCTGCAAACAAAAAAAAGAAAAAAACTTTTCTAAAAAAATTCAATTCTAGACCGCTACCCACATTCAGAGGAAGGGCTGCAGGAGAAGAAACATATAAGAAAAACAACTGCTTGAACACATGGGTTGAGGCGGACATGATTGGGGACGTAGACTAGAAACTACCACACCAATGCAACTATCAACAATTTGGAAATAGGTCTTGATCAATGACACATGATAAAACCAGTGGAAATGTGCGTCGCCCATGGGTGGGGGGAGTGCGGGGAGTGAAGGGGAAAGTAGGAGCATGAATCATGTAACCATGTTAAAAACGAATATTAATAAATGTTTAAAAAAATTCAATTCTACCCTCCAAAAAGCATTTATCAAAACAGGAATTTTAAACTGAAAAAGGAATGAAGAAATAATAATAAATAAATAGTAAGAGAACATTAGCTTTGGAAGTAACTTAAGATGTCATTAGCTCATTTTAAATGTGAGAAATATGAGAAAATTTAATCACAGAGAGGTAAAGAAACATGACTAAAATCCCTGGCTAATTATTGTCATCACAGGCCTGAGGGTCCAAGTCTCATAATTTTTTTTCATCATCTTTGGCTTTGAAAAATAGCCTTCAAGGGGCAGCTGGGTGGCTCAGTGGATTGAGAGCCAGGCCTAGAGACGGGAGGTCCTAGGTTCAAATCTGGCCTCAGACACTTCCCAGCTGTGTGACCCTGGGCAAGTCACTTGACCCCCATTGCCTAGCCCTTACCACTCTTCTGCCTTGGAGCCAATACACAGTATTGGTAAAGGTTTAAAAAAATAGCCTTCACATTATTTGAGACTTTTTTTTTATAATTCTGGGAATAGTACTTTAAGCATATAAAAGACATACCAGAGCCATGGCTATATCAAAAACTTATATAGATATTTACCTTTGATCTTAATGGATTTTGACATTTTTAAATTATTTTTTAGAAACATTTTTTCCATGGTTATATGATTCATGTTCTTGCTCTCTCTCCCCCTACCCCTACCCCCCAGTAGCCAACCCACATTTCCACTGGTTTCTTCATGTGTCATCAATCAAGACCTATTTCCATATTTTTGATAATTGCACTAGGGTGGTCATTAAGAGTCTACATCCAAATCATGTCCACATCAACCCATGTGTTCAAGCAGTTGTTTTTCTTCTGTGTTTCCATTCCTGTAGTTCTTCCTCTGAATGTAGGTAATGTTCTTTCCCATAAATCCCTCAGAATTGACCTGGGTCATTGCATTGCTGCTAGTACAGAAGTCCGTTACATTCGATTTTACCACAGTGTATCAGTCTCTGTGTACAGTGTTCTTCTGACTCTGCTCCTTTCACTCTGCATCAATTCCTGGAGGTCTTTCCAGTTCACATGGAATTCCTCCAATTTATTATTCCTTTGAGCACAATAGTATTCCATCACCAACATATACCACAATTTGTTCACACCAATTAAAGGGTATACCCTCATTTTCCAGTTTTTTGCCACCATAGAGAGTGCGGCTATAAATATTTTTGTGCAAGTCTTTTTCCCTATGATCTCTTTGGGGTACAAACTCAGCAATGGTATGGATGAATCAAAGGGCAGGCAGTTTTTTAGAGCTCTTTGGACATCCAGAATGGTTGGATCAATTCACAACTCCACCAGCAATGTATTAGTGTCCCAATTTTGCCACATCCCCTCCAACATTCATTACTCTCCTCTGCTATCATTTTAGCCAATCTTCTGGGTGTGAGGTGATACATCAGAGTTGTTTTTTTTTTAAACCCTTTACTTCTGTGTATTGGCTCCTAGGCAGAAGAGTGGTAAGGTTGGCAATGGGAGGGGTCAAGTGATTTGCTCAGGGTCACACAGCTGGGAAGTGTCTGAGGCTGGATTTGAACCTAGGATCTCCCTTCTCTAGGTCTGACTCTCAATCCACTGAGCTACCCAGCTGCCCCCCTTCAGAATTGTTTTGATTTGCATTTCTCTAATTATTAGAGATTTAGAACACTTTCTCATGTGCTTATGATAGTTTTGGTTTCTTTATCTGAAAATTGCCTATTCATGTCCCTTGCCCATTTATCAACTGGGGAATGGCTACATTTTTTATACAATTGATCTAGCTCCTTGTATATTTGAGTAATTAGACCTCTGTCAAGAGATTTTTGTTGTAAAGATTTTTTTTCCCGGTTTGTTGTTTCCCTTCTGATTTTAGTTGTGTTGTTTTTGTTTGTACGAACCCTCTTTAATTTAATGTAATCAAAATTAATTATTTTACATTTTGTAATTTTTTCTAACACTTGCTTGGTTTTAAATTTTTTTCATTTCCCAGAGATCTGACAAGTATACTATTCTGTGTTCACTTAATTTACTTAGAGTTTCCTTCTTTATATTCAAGTCTTTCACCCATTCTGAATTTATCTTGGTGTAGGGTATGAGATGTTGATCTAAACCTAATCTCTCCCATATTGTTTTCCAATTTTCCCAGCAGTTTTTGTCAAATATTGGATTTTTGTCCCAAAAGTTGGGCTCTTTGGGTTCATCATAGACAGTCTTGCTGATGTCACTTACCCCAAGTCTATTCCACTGATCCTCTCTTCTGTCTCTTAGGCAGTACCATATTGTTTTGATGATCACCACTTTATAGTACAGTTTAATATCTGGTACTGTTAGGCCACATTCCTTCACGTTTTTTTTTCATTATTTCCCTTGATATTCTTGGTCTTTTGTTCTTCCAAATGAACTTTGTTATACTTTTTTTTTCTAATTCTGTAAAAAAGGTTTCTTGGTAATTTGATAGGTATGGCACTAAATAAGTAAATTAAGTTGGATAGAATGGTCATTTTTATTATGTTAGCTTGTCCTACCCATGAGCAATCAATGTTTTTCCAATTGCTTAGATCTAGTTTTAATTGTTTAGAAAGTGTTTTGTAGTTGTTTTCATATGATTCCTGTGTTTGTTTTGTTAGATAGATTCCTAAGCATTTTATATTGTCTAGAGTGATTTTAAATGGTGTTTCTCTTTCTAACTCTTGCTGCTGTGATGTGTTAGAAATACATAGAAATGCTGATCATATATGTGCATTTATTTTGCATCCTGCAACTTTGCTAAAGTTGTTGATTATTTCTACTAGCTTTTTAGTTGATTTTCTAGGATTTTTTAAGTAAACCATCATATCATCTACAAAGAGTAATAGCTTAGTCTCCTCATTGCCTATTTTGATACTTTCAATTTCTTTTTCTTCTCTAATTGCTACTGCTAGTGTTTCTAGTACAATGTTAAATAAAAGAGGTGATAATGGGCATCCTTGCTTCAGGCTTCTAATTTATCCCTATTGCATTTGATGCTTGTTGATGGGTTTAGATATATACTGTTTATTATTTTTAGGAAAGGTCCTTCTATTCCTATACTTTCTAATGTTTTCAATAGGAATGGGTGCTGTATTTTGTCAAAGGCTTTTTCAGTATCTATTGAGATAAGCATGTGTTGTTTTTTTTTGTTAGTTTGTTGATATAGTCAATTATGTGGATGGTTTTTCTAATGTTGAACCATCCTTGCATTCCTGGTATAAATCCCACTTCATCATGATGGATAATCCTCGTGATCACTTACTGGAGTCTTTTTGCTAGTATTCTATTTAAGATTTTTGCATCTATGTTCATTAAGGAGATTGGTCTGTAGTTTTCTTTCTCTGTTTTTAATCTACCTGGCTTTGGGATCAGTACCATATTTGTGTAATAAAAGGAATTTGGTAGGACTCCTTCTTTGTCAAATAATTTGTATAGTATTGGGATTAGTTGTTCTCTGAATGTTTGATAGAATTCATTTGTGAATCCATCAGGCCCTGGCAATTTTTTCTTAGGGAATTCTTTGATGGTCTTGTTTACTAATTCAATAGTTCTTTTACTTTCAATTTTATTAATTTCTCCTTTGATTTTTAGTATTTCTAATTTAGTTTTCATCTGGGGATTTTTAATTTGTTCATTTTCTAGTTTTTTAAGTTGCATGCCCAATTCATTAATCTCTGCCCTCCCAAATTTGTTAATATATCACTCAGTGATATAAATTTTCCCCTTAGAACTGCTTTGGCTGCATTCCATAGGTTTTGGTAAGAAGTCTCATTGCTGTCATTCTCTTCAACGAAATTATTAATTGTTTCTATGATTTGTTCTTTTGCTAACTTATTTTGGAGAATCATATTATTTAATTTCCAATTAGTTTTTGGTTTGCCTCTCCATGTATTCTTACTAATAACTATTTTCATTGCATTATGATCTGATAAGGTTGCATTTATTATTTCTGCTTTTTTGCATTTGTTTGCCATGTTTCTATGCCCTAGTACATGATCTATCTTTGTGAATGTTCTATGTGCTGCTGAAAAGAAGGTGTACTCCTTTTTGTCCCTATTTAGTTTTCTCCATATATCTATTAACTCTAATTTTTCTAGGATTTCATTCACCTCTCTTATCTCTTTCTTATTTATTTTTTGGTTTGATTTATCTAGATCTGATAGGGGAAGATTGAGGTCACCCACTTGTATAGTTTTGCTATCTATTTTGTCCTTGATCTCCACTAGCTTCTCCTTTAGAAATTTGGATACTATACCATTTGGTGCATACATGTTGAGTACTGATATTTCTTCATTGTTTATACTGCCTTTTATTAGGATGCAATTACCTTCCCTATCTCTTTTAACCAGATCTATTTTTACTTTGGCTCTGTCAGAAATCATGATTGCAACTCCTGCTTTCTTTTTCTCAGTTGAAGCCCAATAGATTTTGTTCCATCCTTTCATTTTTATTCTATGTATGTCTGCCTGTCTCATGTGTGTTTCTTGTAGACAACATATGGTAGGATTTAGGTTTCTAATATACTCTGCTATTTGCTTCCGTTTTACGGACAAGTTCATCCCATTCACACTCAGAGTTATGATCATCAACTGTATATTCCCCAACATTTTGATTCCATCTCCTTGTCTTGCCCTTTCTTCTTTCACTTTTTCCTTCTATACCAGTGTTTTGTTTTTAATCAGTTCCCCTAATCCCCTCCCTTATTGTACTTCCCTTTCTCCCCTCTCCCTTCTTATTCATTTCTTATTCTTCTTTAAGGTATTTCTAAGCTACCCCCCCCCCTTCTTAATGTTGCTTCCCTCCCCACCATACTTTCCCCTGCAAAAATATAGTCAGTTTTGCTGGATAGTTGATTCTTGGTTATAGACTCAGGTCTCTTGCTTTCTAGAATATTATGTTCCATGCCTTCAGGTCCTTCAATGTAGATGAAGCCAGATCCTGTATTATCCTAACTGTGGTTTCCTGGTATTTGAATGACTTCGTTTTAGTAGCTTGTAATATTTTTTCCTTGGTCTGGTCATTTTTGAATTTGGCTATAATATTCCTGGAAGTTGTCAGTTATGGATTAAATTTAGGAGGTGATCTGTGGATTCTTTCAATTTCCACTTTTCCCTCTTGTTTGAGAATGTCAGGGCAGTTTTCTTGGATAATTTCTTATAGGATGGTGTCTAAACTTTTTCTTTTGTCATGATGTTCTGGTAAAACAACAATTCTTAAATTGTCTCTTCTAGCTCTGTTCTCCAGATCTTTGGTTGATTCAATGAGGTGTTTCATATTATCCTCAAATTTTTCATTTTTTTAATTTTGTTTTATATATTCTTGCTGCCTTGTGAAGTCATTTGCTTCTAGTTGTTGAGTTCTGTTTTTTAAAGACTGAATTTCATCCCTGGCTTTTTGGTCATCCTTCTCCTTCTGGTCTGATTTTCTTTGTAGATCATCTTTTGCCTTCTTTGCTTCATTTTCAAGCTGGCCAATTCTGGCTTTTAAGACTTTATTTTCTTGTTTTAGTTCATGCATTTCCTTTTTCAAATTGTCTTCAGCCTCTCTTGATTGTTTTTTGAATTCCTAAAGTGAATTTTGAGATCTTCCAAAGCTTTTTGAGTTCCTGAAGTGAATTTTGAGATCTTCCAAAGCCTGTGCCCAATTCACTGGAACTTCTTCCTCTTCTTCTATTTCATTTGCTCTCTTTTCACTTCCTTGAAGAAGCTGTCAATTGTCATTTCTTTTCTCTTTTTCTGTTGTTTACTCATATTTTTTCCTTTTCTGGTCTGCTAGTTTAAGCAGATGAATTTAATGAGCTTTGATGAAAGATCTTCCCCCAGCTGGCAATGGAGGTTTGTAGTTACTTTCTCTTCAGTGTATGGGAGAAGGGTTTTGGAGTTTCCCTGCCCTCTGAAGACTTCTTATCTGTCCAATTGATGGGATTAAGCCTGTATTGATTGGATTAGTCTGTATTGTTTAATGTGCCCAGAGGCTAAAACCTGAGAGGGGAAAAAAAAAGAAGTGGGGAGACATGATAGAGTGTTTTTGCTGAGCTGTCCAGCAGTGGGGTCCCCCTGCTCTGTCCTGCTATTTGACCTGGTTTTCTTTCCTCTTGAAGCCCTTTGTTCTCTGTCTTGGTTTGATAAAGCCAGGTGGTCTGAGGTTTGGCTCCATCTAAGCCACCATCTTCCGAGAATGTTTGCTGTGTTTCTTTGGCCTTCTCCTACAGTCACCTCCCTGGTGCCTGTGTTCAACTCCCTGAGTCTGGCACCAACAAGGCCCTCTCTCCAGGTTGGTGCACCTGCCCGCCCTGAGATTTCAGGGGCCACTGGAGACTCCACATAGTACATAGGGGAGGGGTCCTGGGATTCCCCTTCTATACCCTCAGACCCAACAGTTCAAGAATTCAAGCCTTTTTCTTTATGTACGTCTTTAGCTATCCAGCATAGGGTCTCCCTGCTCTGTCCCATTGTTAGATTTGGTCCTCTTTCTTCTTGAAGCACATTGTTTTCTATCTCAGTGTGGATTTTGACATTATTAAAAGATGCACTTAATCCAATGAACTTAAAACACTTTCACTGGAATGTCATCTTTATCATTTATTCCTTCTGTGTTCCTAATCAGTTTTCCATTTTATGTCATTAAATCATCACTTGATTATACTATGTCATTATAGAAATCTAGATTTGATGGACAGAGCCAAGATAGCAAAATGGTAGGAGGCAGTGCAGTGAGTTCCCATCCACAAATTTCTTAAAAATCTAGAAAATTTATCAATCCAAATATTGATGAGGAAATCTAGGAAGTGAGTCATTTGTCCAGCCAAGCCAGCTTTGGGGGCAGACAGAGAGATCTGTAGACACTGAGGATAGGGAACAGCCAGGGGCATGCTGCCTAACAAGCACCCACCAAGAGGTTTGTTCAAGGGCAAGAAAAGGGTCCCAGACCTATATAGGGCACTGTACATTACCTCAGAGGAAAAAAATGAGAATAACTACTCAACTCCAGTCTTAAAGGAGATAAAATGATTTTTTTTAAGGAGTTAAAAATATTTTTTATACATGAAATGAGAGTGCTTAAGGAAAAAAGTGGAAAAGAAATGAGAGCTTTGGAACAAAGAATTAGAATGGGAATTAATGGTTTGGCACAAAAGGTACAAAATTTTGTCCAAGCAACAAACTCCCTAAAAATTAAAATAAACCAAATAGAAGATTCACTGGTTCCATGAGACAAATAGAAACATTTGAAGATATTCAAAAGAATGGAAAAAATAAGAGCAATGGGATGGAATCTCAAAGAAAAAATATTTAACCTGGGAAATATTTTGAATCAATGGACTATCTGAATGTCATTACCAAAAAGAAAACAAAAAGGCAACCCTTGTACCAAAGCCAATTGGTATGAATCTCTTTCCTTATTGGTGGAGGTGAAAGCCTTTCCCTGTGTGAAAAGGGGTAGGGGAGAGCTGTTGAGAAAGAAGAGCTTCAATTGTCAGCCATTCCTCCTTTAGAGAGCCTTCAAATAGGAGCACTCCTTTGGGGATCTCCAACCAAGAGATTTCTTTCAATATAGGATCAAATCAGCTTCTAGCTTTGAGAGAGAAGACAAAAGAGACTGTTAACCCTAATAAACAAAACTAGAAGTTGCAATAATAAAAGGCCTTTAATCAAGACAAGAAAATTATATGGGAGTCCAGAGGCACTCAGGTATTCATGAGGGACAGGGGCATGGGTTTAAATACATTTGGGAGGTACAACTTTGAGAAGGGATTTAGTAAGTTATTTTAAATAATAACCAAAAGTCCATAGACTAGGAAAGGGGCTACAGTCAGAGAATGGGGGATTGGGAGGAGTAGTACTTGTCCTCAATCAATTCTTAGCTCTGGGGAGGCACAATATAGTTTAAAATGTCAGCTGATGGAAGCTGCTGCATTCAACAGTTCCCCTTATTGATTAAGATAAATGACCAAGAGAAGCACCAAGGAATCAGATGTGCTGCTAGACCATTTTAGTCACCTTAGTCCTGAGTTTAGCTGAAAAGGATATTGACCAAGGCATAGACAGGAACCAAACATCCCTAGTAGCTGTTGGGGGCAGTCTTCTTCAACAAGCAGCTTTACAAAGAATGATGAGGCATAGGGAAGAAATGAAATGTCCATTTTATCAATCCATCATATCTTAGGGCTCTCACATCTTGTGTGTGTTTTTTGTTTATTTGCAATTTCATGCAGCTTATTTTAAAAAAAAGATACTCAAAGCTCAGCTGATCACTGGGCAAGGTGGACAAGTAGGACATTCTCTCCTTGGATAAACATCTAGTTAATGTGCTGTGTGAACACCTGCTGGTAATCCACTTTGAGCTTCTGTCTTTTCTTACGAGACCAGCCCCTCGAACTAGAACCCTCTGTCCATGTAGTCCTGCCTGACACATCAGACCTGGCTGCCAGAAGTGAAGAAGGTGATGAATAGAATGTTTCTGTGATCCCTGATCCTCATCTCCTCTCCCCCACACTGTGGCCATCTTCCAAGTCGATGTCTTTGAGACTGCAATCATCTGGTCTTCTGGAAATCTCTTCTCCTAGGCATTCTGCAATAGATGGGTTTGAAGGAAAGATTTCTTGCAAATCCTATCATTGCCAACAACAGGTTGAAGGAATAATCTAAAAGAATCTATGAGAATCTAGCTCATATAACCTTCTGGTTATACAATGATCTAAGAATGATACATAGAACAGAGGTAAAAACTAACTTCATTAGCCATCTTTTAGCAGCTTCTTCTTACATTCTCATTAGAAATTACTTCTAGCATATCATACTTGATATGAAATGTAGTTTGCCTAAAAATACCTTAGTTGCACAGGTAAGACAACATTTAAAGAATAAATGCTAAGCTATAAGTTAGAAACCTATTAATGAAACAAAGTTCCATTAAAGAAAAAAAGGTTAAAATAACACAAATGTGCTTTAAAACAAACACCAGATAATTGTAAATCAAAAAATTTTAGTTGAATATCCAATTATTAAACAAAGCAATCTCCTTCTCCTATGACATATACTTTTCTGTTCTTCTAAGAAGAGAACCCAAGATCCTTAATTTATAATACTATGTTATGCTGTATGAAAGTGCTTGTTCAACTATATGTTAATGAAAACGTATAAAATAACTACATAAATTCATCATAATATTTGAATTTCAAGATCATGAAAACCCTTAGAACTCTCATTTCCCCCCAAGGAGAATGAGATGTTGCTAAAGATCTAATAACAACACATTTGTGAGTCTAACAAATGCATTCATCCAAAAGATGCTTATTTTAACAAAGGGTCATGGTAGAAGGTCTGAATAGAGTAAGTATTACTATGATCATACTCAAATGAAATAGAAATTTTACCCACATAGATCCCTGTTTTCAATTTTTTCTTTCAAATCCCTTTTAAACCCTGGTACAATTTGTTTGTATTTCAGAGCATGCTTTGTATAACAAAAGTTAATGCCATATTAAATAAATCCAAGTAAAAATGGATCTTTGAGGTAACACTAGACCATAAGTTACTCTTCTCTAAAATTCTCGCGAATCTCACTAAAAAAAAACTTATGTCTTACTTTTACAAATTACACCAACATTGTCCAGTTTTTCCCATAACACTCAGATATTTCTTTTTTTTTTAACCCTAACCTTCCATTTCAGAATCAATAATAGGTATTGGTTCCAAGGCAGAAGAGTGGTAAGAGCTAGGCAATGGGGGGGGTCAAGTGACTTGCCCAGTGTCACACAGCTAGGACGTGTCTGAGGTCAGATTTGAACCCAGGACCTCCCGTTTCTGGGCCTGGCTCTCAATCACCTGCACCCCCCACAGCTGATCCCAACACTTAGATATTTCAAGGACCTTATGTTACATATGAATTTATAAACTAGTAGCCGACAGATGGCAAACCCAAACGTTCAACTACTTGTTAATTTGAATAGCTAGTCTTAATCACCTTTATATCATTACAGTAGCTTCAATGTGCTCCATTATTAGCATATTAAAGGCTGATCAGCAATAATGATTTTAGAAATTTGCCACTAAAAGAAAAGAGGAACATATATCTATAGTAAGGTAGAAATGCTCCCCTGGCTTGACATATCAATTCCAGGTTGGGGCCAGCAATATTGCACAACCAGGCTTAGAATGATCCAGGTGAGAAAATTTTCCATTCAAGAGGAAATATCATATTTGGGAAATTAAATAAGGAGAGGCCTACCCTAGCCCATGACAATAGTTATTCTTCCCTTGAGACAAAATTTCATCTTCAGTCCATAGATGTCACTCCAATAAGGCTGCTGGCATTATAGATCATTGGCTCAATAGGATTTCTTGACAATACTCAGAATAATATCAGTTCTAATCCTATAAGATTGAACCTCAAATAGCAAATTTCACTAATCATGCTTAGGGCTAGCTGCAAATAACCCTCATGTTCTTATAACAATATCCATTTATCTACGATTAAGTACCACGTCTCAATATCTTTTTTTCCCATAGTCTAAGCTCATCCTGATATAGGTATCTAACATCAGAAATAGAGAAAAAATTACATTCTGGAATTCCACATAGATAATGAATACATGATAATTTACCCAAAAATTTAAAGAAGCAACATCAGTCAGATTAACATTAATATTCACCTTTTACAATATATTTTCCTCCTTAATAAAATAAACATAAGCTGATTTTAAAACTTCTCCACTCTACTTAGAAGTGAGGCTAGCTCTTATTTCATAGTTCTCTGGCTGAAACATCTGTCAACCTTAAAAGGTACTTTGTCCAGGGTAGGATACTGAGAGAATTCTCTCTGGGGAGGGGACTATAACATAGGATAATCAGCCTATGTTCAAAGCCTTGGGAGAGTCTATTGCTGTTGGATGCTTCTTTTTTTCTGAATCAGACAGAGCTTCAAATATCCTGTAGGGCAGTGGTTCCCAAACTTTTTTGGCCTACCACCCCCTTTCCAGAAAAAATATTACTTAGTCCCCTGGAAATTAATATTTTTTAAATTTTAATAGCAATTAATAGGAAAGATAAATGCACCTGTGGCCATCACTGCTCCTCCCCACCCCCATGCCCCTTAATTGCTGTACCACCCACCAGGGGGCGGTAGCGCCCACTTTGGGAATCACTGCTGTAGGGGAATGGGCTGTCCTCTCAGAGTTGGAGACCTCTTTAGCTGAGATAGGTGCATCAGCTGTCAACTCTCTTTAGTTTTGTGGTGTAGGGGATGATTTGGTAAGGTTCTTTCCCCCTGGGCTGCAGGGCATCCTTATACACGTATCTTTTCCAATAGTCTCAGGCTCAAAGTTCCAGCTATAAGGTAGACTGATCCAAGGATGGATCCCTAGGAAATGATAGGGAAACATTGATAGTTAAGCCATGAAGATTTTGAGTGAGTCCCCTGTAATAGGACAAAAAGGGAAGCCTTGTTGGGAAAAGAGTCACCATAGGGGGAAAGAAGGGACAACCAGTGCCCAGGGACAATCTCAAAGAGTGAAAGAGAAAACTTTCCAAAAGGGAATACCCTAAGGCTAAGGAAAGGGCTCTGGGCCAAGGCAGATTTAAATTATTCATAAATTTGGCAAGCTAAACCTTAATAATCCAGTTGATGTGTTCTACCAAATCCAAAGATTGGAGGTGGTCAGAACTGTTAACCTGAAATAACAAGGACTACCAAAGTTGCAAGAATAATGTCTATAACTGAAGCAAGGGAATTGCAATTCATGATCATCACACAGTACCAGAGCTCAAGAATGCCTGAAAAAGGGCAAAAGGGGCAAGGTTTAAATATGCTTCAACAGGAAGGAGTACTTGGGAGGGATAGTAACAGGGAAAAGTGATTAACATTTAATTAGATCAAAGGGTTCTAGGTGTGATTAACATCTGATCAGGTCAAAGGAATCCAATGGTGATCAGTACTTGATCATATTAAAAAAAAACTCTAGGTAAAATGAGTTTCCAGAGATATCACAAGACCTGGTCCAACCATGAGGTAAGTGAAGTCAAGATAGCCCTTCTGCTAACCGCATTTAGTAGTTCACAGTAGAGATGTGAAAGAACCTGCCTAAACAGTCAACAGCTGAGAAACAATTTAACTAGTGAAATGGTTCATCTGTCACTATAGATTTCTCTCAGAATTCTCCAGGTGGGGAAAATCTTTTCTAGCAAACACTTAGTTCTGACCATGGCTGGCAAGGAAAAACCTCCACCTATCAGGAAAACATACAGACATAACTAAGAGATTTGGGACATATCTCACATTGCAGATAAATATGTACAGTTCTTCTCACCTTTCCTCACCAATACTGACTGTCCCAAAAAAACAATTTGTCAGAGCTTCAGTGATTCAAGACTCTCAAATTATTGCAATAAATTAGCTAGCAAATAAAATTTTTCAAGAAATTTCCATTTCATTTAACATGTCCTTTCTACTAGTATTTTCTCCTCAAACACATCTTAAAATCTATTCCAAAGCTAAAAAAGGAGTCAAAAAGATTTAATAAAGTACTAACCACTTGTAACATAAATATTTTTAAGTCTATTATAATTGTCAAAGTGCCTAAGGCCACCCTCACATAACGGTTGTGCTCTAAACCTCCAGTACAGCATTTGGCTGACAGGCTTTGCTATTAAGTTAACACTTGACCTTACTATAGCTAAAAATTCTCCCATTCTAGCTGACTGTGAAGTCATGTCCTCTACCACTAAATCCTGGAACAGACCACATTAGTGGCAGAGTCCATACAAACCTAAGCCCCTAACATCTCTTCAGATAATGAAAATTACATTACAGGATCCAAAGAATTGAGGCAACCACCATGGAGTGTGGAACTTCTTTTCTTCTCCCTTTTTTCAGGGTGAATCCTTATGGATTTTTACTAAACACAAAGAGTTAATACAGTGACTCTCAATTTGCACAAAGTAGGGAAAAGCTTAAGATGACATCTAAAACAGAATAAAGCATTAAAAATTACAATGACAAATATTTATTTTGCTAAAGAGGGTGGGCACAACTATCAAATGCCCATCTAATTTCATTTGTAACAGGCTAAGCAATAAAGGCTTCAAATCCCCAGCATTGTCGAAGACATGGCATCCATGCAGAATAGCACTCCCCAGCCACTCCATTCCCCCTCTTCCCAGCACATGGGTACATTTTTTTGTATGCCCCATCCCTTGTCCCCCCACCCAAAGCAAGCACTTTCTCCCTCAACTCTCTCTGGTAATCTGGGGGCTCATAAACAGTTTGAATTTGCCCTCTGGACACTCAAACTCAAAAAAGGTTCACCAAGGAGGTGATATATTAGGAATCTCTCCTCTTTGTGACTTCCAGTTCTCAATTAAATCATTATAAATAGATGGCAGAACTGTATGGGTCTTAGTTCTCTACTTTTAGCATATTTAAAAAATATATATTTTAAGTTGTTCTAATAAACCAATCAAGCATATAGCTCTATAGCAAAGATGTTTATTTTCAGTGAGAGAGCTCAAAAACACACATGAAGGTGGACAGGGGAGGGGATTGGATAGGCCAAGGACCCTACCCCAACCCCAAAGAGACTGGAAGAGAGTACAGGATTACATAGTGTTTCAAGAAAAAGGGGAGGAGGAGAATTGGGCAATGTGAGAAATTCTGCCCAGCAAAATAAATATACTGTCAATCTTTTGGAATGTACCAAGATGCAACTTTAATAAAATGGAGGAAAGTGTGGGCATCCTTTATGGCATGCTGACCTTTTGGGGTTAGAACATTGCAAAGTCACTTTCAGGCATATGTTACCATTCCAGAATCTTAATTTTCTAAAGCAATTATGAACATCACAAAAGCTATTAGAAATCTATTAACCTTTAACATTTCCCCCATTTTCCCTCCCATTTTTAGCTGAGGAGCTATTTGCCACCATGGCCAAAGAAGAAAAAACTTGGCAGGACGTAATTTTTATTCACAATCCAATGTATCTTGACACAATATCCATAAAAACATTAGGAAACAGAATAAGAACTTAGAACACAGAATGGGTGAAACAAAAGGCCAAAACAATATAATAATGAATATCAACATTAACTAACATAAAATCCTTTTGCATTTAAGTAATTTATTCCCAATGTCCACAAATTTCATTTCAGATCTCAGATGCCCTTTGTGGTTGTTTTATCTTCAAGAACATCTTCTCTTGGACATCCTGGGATAGCTGTAATGAGGTTGTTCCCTCAACTTTTCCCAGGTAAGGACCTCCTCTGTAACAGAGGACAATGTGGAAATAGACAATTTCACTGGTTACCTCTTAAAAGAAAGAGCAAAACAAAAATTTCCAGGAAGATCATAACCAAAATCCAGAGCTTACAAGTCAAAGAAGAAATGTAGCAAACAGTCAGAAAGAAATAATTCAGGTGCTGAAGAGCCACAGAAAAGATTACTCATAAAGGAGCAAACAGCCACCACTCTAACGGAGCAGAGAACTTGGAATATGATATATCAGAAGACAAAAGATAAAGGATCATAACCAAGAATAACATAACCAGAAAAGCCGAGCATAATTTTATAGGGGGGGAATTGGACTTTTAATAAAACAGAAGATTTATTTTAAATGAATCATTTAAAATGCAAATAAGAGATGAAAAGAAAATGTAGAATGTGACCAAGACAAGCAAAGCAGTGTTGCAACTACCAAGTTAAATTTAAGTATGTATATGTGTTTTAAAAGCTGTATGTACAATTCCATGTGTGGTCCTTTTCTTTTTCTCTTCTTTGAATGTGGGAATATTCATGTTTCTTAATGCTTAGCAAATTCATGGTAATAAAGGAGAATTTTTTTTTAAATTTGAAACAGAAGACTTCTAAATAAACAAGGTGAAAAGTCCACAGCTGCACAGAAACTCTGAAGTGCAGACATAGGAGCCAGGAAAAACATAAAAAAGGTAAGCATGAATGAAAAACCATAAAGGACTAAACAAGGACAAACTTTATATTCAAATAGGGGGAGTACCTGTGGTAGAGAGAAGCTAATTAGTTAAGGCCTTGGAATGGTAATGTTGGATCTTCATGATAGAAAAATAAAGGCAAGACAGGGGAAGAGGTATTTCCTGGGGAGGAAAGGGAAAGAAGTTTAGAGGAAATTATTTCACATAATCAGATGTACAAGTAGACATCTATACAAACACAGTGGAGAGAATAGAGGGAGTAGTGCACACTCTAACCTAATTTTAATCTGAACTGATTAAAAGAAGAAAAAATACACGCAAATATACACAGTTGGTTACAGAAAACATTTTACTCAACAGGGAAATGAGGAAAGGGGAGTAAGTAGTCAGAAGCAAGGTTGATTAAGAGGGATTAGTCCTAAGCAAAACAAACTTTGAACATGTACAAAAATATCTATAATATTTTTTAAGGTAAGAAAGAATAAGAATCTGAGAGGGTGCCCATAAATCAGGGAATAAATGAACATGTTGTGGTATATAAGTGTGTTGGAATACTATTGTGCTAGATTTCTATCAGCAATAATGACCAACCAGGATTCCAGAGAATTAAAGATAAACTATCCTACCTATGACCTGATAGAGAAGTTAAGATCTTAGAATGAAGAATGAGATGAATATATTTTTTGGACATATCTACTCTGGAAAATTGTTTTGGCTGACTATACATGTTTGTAATGGGTTTTGTTTTCTTTGTGTTCTCATTTGTAGGGAAAAGAAGCTTTAGGGTGGGAGAGTGGAAAGATGAATTTTGTTGGTTAAAATGAATTTTTTGAAGTTTGAATTTTAGTAACAGTTTTGGCATAAACTAGCTAGGTGATCTTGGGCAAGTCTCTTAACCTCTCTGGGCTTCGATTTTCTGGGTTTGGGGAAGTAAGAAAGTCGAGCTAAATTATCTCTTAGGTCCCTTCCTTCCCTCTGTAACACTTGGTCAGTCAGTGATTCTATGGTCAAAAATGGACCTACTGGCAAATTAGCAGATCAGTCTTGCCTCATACATAGAAGGTTTTATTTAAAGTTGAAAAAAAATCAATAAAGTTAAGTTTTAAAAGCATTATTATATCACTGCTGTTCAGAAACTCAATAAAATTTTCACTATTAAAAAACTCAGTGGAAATTTTTTGTTTTTCCGAATTGATTTTACCTCTTTATATTAACTGGTTTTATTGGTACAGGGGAAATTCCTGGCAAGGAAATTCTTTATGTCGATTCAGATTTAGAAGTTTCACTTCTAAAAACTTTTCTTTTAATGGGCTTTTGATGTATTTGTGAAGAGAAATTCCTTATGAGAAAATTTCTTTTACCACTGCCTATCACCAAACTAGGCTACAACCTAACCCTGAGCACCTCTCACTAAGTCTATTGCAGTGGACTTTTAATAGGTCTCCCTGCCTTCTCTCTCTCCATTCAATCCACCCCCCATTCAACAGCTAATGTGATTCTCCTGCAAGGCAGGTCTGACTGGGTCCTTCTTTTCCTACCCTTAATGAGATTTGGTGGCTCTCCATTACCTCCAAGACCAAATATAAAGTCTGCTGACATTTTTTTTTCAAACCCTTGTACTTCAGTGCATTGTCTCATAGGTGGAAGATTGATAAGGGTGGGCAATGGGGGTCAAGTGACCTGCCCAGGGTCACACAGCTGGGAAGTGGCTGAGGCCTGGTTTGAACCTAGGACCTCCTGTCTCTAGGCCTGACTCTCACTCCACTGAGCTACCCAGCTGCCCCCGAGTCTGCTGACATTTAAAACTCTCCATAACTTCATGCCTTCCCACCTTTTCACACTTCTTCCACATTACCTCCTCCACACATTCTACCCTCCAGCTATGCAGGCCAAATAGGACTATCATCCATTTCTCAACCCCAAGTCTGTGCTGGCTCTTTCCCATGAGTGGAATGCTCTGTTCCCTCAGCTCTGAATTTCACTGACTTCCTTCAGGACTCAGTTTAAAGAGAACCCTCTGTAGGAACCCTCTCTCATTTCTCTCAATTGTTTTCTCTTCCAGATTACCCTCATCTACTCAGCCTATATCTTATAGGGTATCTAGTTTTTTATATCTCATCTCCTGTATTAGAACACATGCTTCTTGGACACACAGACACTTGCTTTTTGCTCTTCTCACCATTGTAGGGGCTTAATATGCTTCTTGATTGACATAGCCTTGGAAAGTTGTCTGGGGGCATTAAGAGGTTATATTATTATTTAGTTACACAATCAATATGTGTTGAATGACAGACTTGAACCCAAATCATCTTCACTTGAAGGCTGACTGCATTGCCAACTACTCTTCTTAAAAAAAAACTAAATTAGTAAATAAAAGTGCAGTTGGCTAGTTCTCTTAATTACTTTAGAATACAATTAAAGAGCTAGTTAATTTTGTTACTTAAGTCAGGGCTCAATTGGCTAATAAAATTTTTCCTTTATACTTGGTCACCATCTGCCAACTTATGGATGGATTGGAACACTTGTAAATTTGGCCTTAGTCACCTATGAAGAGTGTGATCTTGAACAAGTGTCTCAACCTCAGTTTTTTTTCATCTGCAAAGTGGAAATAACAATAACACCTATTTTACAGGTTTGTTGCGAGAAACAGATGAGATCCTGTAGATAGTGCTTTGCTAAACTTAAGTGCAATATAAATGCTAGCTAATATCTATTTTTTGTAGAATACATGGAGCTTCTGGAGCTTTATCCCAGATGGTGGTCAGGGTAGAAAGAGAAAGGTTGTATGTAGACTGCCCTGTCTCCTTGTAACAGGACTCTCTTCTATCCTGATAATATTTCTCCCTTGTATTGTATCCTCTCACCCTCCTCCCACTTTCAACTTTTAGCTTCAGGTGAAAAACTTTGCAGTTATGTTTGTGACCCTGAGACATTTGATGATGAGTGAATTTAGCTGGATTCGTGATTAAACAGCTTACCTTACAGATCTATCCTTTCTCTTAATGGGCTATATGAGGAAGTTCTAATTACTTCTCTTAAAAGGTAGCAATATTTTGTTCTACTTTTTTTCTGACTAGTTCTGTCAAAATCAACTACCCTCAAGAAGATTGAGTTAATATTTCAATCACTAATAATAATACATTTTCATATTCAGATATATAATGACCTCAACTTCTCATGGAAACACAAAGTTTGGGATCTGATTTTGGCATCTTCTATTCTCCTCCCTCCTTACAAAAAGGAATTAATATATTTGCAAAAAAAAACAAAACCCAAATACATGAGTTATTTCTGCCAACCTTACGTAGCCAGGGTTTTAGTCAATAAACATTTGTTAAGCATCTGCTTTAAGCCAAAGCACTGTTCAAAACAGTGGGGATACAAAAAGAAACGAAAGATAGCCTTTGATCTCAAGGAGCTCACATTCTAATGGGGGAGAAGACCAACAAACAAATAGTTATGAATAAACTATATACAGGATGAACAGAAAATAATTAAGAGAGGAAAGGCACAAGAATCAAGAAGATTAGATTTTTATAGATTCTTAAAGGAAGCCAGGGAAGGTGGTAGGCAGAGATGAGGAAGGAGAGCATTTCAGGTGTGGAGGATGACACTATGTGAAAATACCTGGAGCCAAGAAATGAAGTGTCTTGTTTAAGCAAGAGGGCTACTATCACTGGTTTAAAGAGTATATGACAGGGAATAAGGTTAAAGAAGTGTGAAAAGAGGGGCGGCAGTGTGGCTCAGTAGATTGAGAGCCAGGCCTAGGTTCAAATCTGGCCTCAGATACTTCCTATCTGTGTGACCCTGAGCATGCCACATAATCCTCCTTGACTAGCCCTTGCTGTTCTTCCTTAGAACCAATACACAGTAGTGATTCTAAGACAGAAAGTAAGGTTTTTTTGTTTGTTTTTCCTTTTTTTAAAGAAGTCTAGAAAGAGGGTGGTTCAGTGGATAGAAAATCAGGCATGGAGATGGGAAGTCCTGGGTTTAAATCTGGCCTCAGACACTTCCTAGCTGTGACCCTGGACAAGTTACTTGACCCCCCATTGCATAGCTCTTACCACTCTTCTGCCTTAGAACCAATACTTACTATTGATTCTAAGACAGTAGGCAAGGGTTAAAAAAAAGCCTTCGAAGGTAGGAATGGGCTAGGTTATGAGGAACTTTGGATGCCAAACAGCATTTTGTCTTTGATCCTGGAGGGTAGAGGGATCCCTTGGAATTTATTGGCTAGGGAGGTGACATGGTAGGATCTATGATTTAGGAAAATCACTTTGGAGGTTGACTGGAGAATGCATTGGACTGGGGAAAGACTTTAGGCAGGCAGACCCAACAGCAGGCAATTGCAGTAATACAAATTTGAGGTGATCAGGACCTTAACTAGAGGGAATGCAGTATGAGAAGAAAGAAGGGAGTATATCTGAGATTTGTTATAAAGGTAAAATCAACAGGCCTTGATAATAAATTAGATATGGTGGGGAGGGAAGTGAATAGTGAGGATTTAATGGTAACACCTAGGTTGCAAGCTGGAGGGACTTTGAAGATGGTGTTTTCCTTTAGAATAGTGGGGGAGGGAAGAATTTTAAGGGGAAAGTTAAAGATTTCTATTTTGAACATGTTGAGTTTAAGACTTAAGACTTAAGTTGGACATCCAACTTAAGACATGTGAAAGGCAGTTAAAGAGGCAAGGTTGGAAGTCAACAGAGAAGTTAGGGCAGAATAGGAAGATTTGAGAATTGTCAGCCTAGAAATGGTAATTAAATCCGTGGGAGCTGATGAGATCACCAACTGAAGAAATATAGATGGATAGATAGGACATTACTCTGTGCGAATCCTATCATTAGAGGGCAAGATCTGGAAGAGCATCCAGCAAAGAAGATTCAGAAGAGGTGTGGGGTCAAGGTAGGAGGAGAACAAGGAAAGAGTGGTGTCTTAAAAACCTTGAGCAAAGAGTGTTTCTAGGAGGAGAGGAATCAACAGTGTCAAAGGGGAGAGGTCAAAGAGAATGAAAATTGAGAAAACTAGATTTGGCGATTAAAAGAGGACTGGTAGAGAGTATTAGAGAGAGTAGTTTTGTTGGAATGATGAGGTCAGGTGTTAGATTTTAAGAAGTTAAGGAGACAGTGAGAGGGGAGAAGTAGAAGCATCAACTGTTGATGGCCCTTTCATAGAACAATAGTTAGCAGGGATGGAAGGATCAAATGAGGATTTTTTGAGGATGGGACAGATATGGACATGTTTGTAGGCAATAGGAAAAGAGTTAATAGACAGAGAAGGATTGAAAGTAACTGATAGAATGGGGATGACAATGGGTTTGGAGAATATGGGATAGAAGAGGATTACTTGAGCAAGAAGAGGAAATAGCCTTGGTGAGGAGTATGACTACATCATTATGGAGACATTGGTGTAGAAAGAGATAGTGGCAGAGATATATGAGTGATGTGAGATGAGGAAGAAGAGAGAAGAGGGAATTCAAGGTGAATAGTCTTAATTTCTTCTATAAGATACGAGGTAAGATTCTCAGGGGAGAGTATGAGGGAGAGAGAACTGTGGAAAGTTTAAGAAGGGATGAAAAGATTTGGAAGGGCCAATGAAAAAAGTAGGATAGTGATCTGATAAAGGAGTTAAAATGGGATTACCAAGCAGCATTGAGGACCCAGTTGAGGTGATACAACAAAAATGTGTAATGGATTCAATCGGAAGACTTGTATGATTTTCCTCTACCTTTATATTACAGCTCATCAATAGGAAAACCACAGGAACAAAGATTTAGACCACAGAGTCTCAAAGGTGATCTAGTTCAATTTCTTTATTTCCCAGGTAAGGAAACAGACCTTCTCTGATTTTTTTTAACCCTTACCTTCCATCTTGTAATCAATACTATGTATTGTTCCAAGGCAGAAGAGTGGTAAGGGCTAGGCAATGGGGGTCAAGTGACTTGCCCAGGGCCACACAGCTGGGAAGTGTCTGAGGTTAGATTTGAACCCAGGACCTCCCATCTCTAGGCCTGGCTCTCAATCCACTGAGCCATCTAGCTGCCCCCCCCCCAATTTCTTAATTACTGCTCTTTTGCTCAAACCACAGTACCCCTTTTTACTTGAATTAGAGAAGAATTGCTATTTGTAATATCAAAAAAGAATACCACATAGATGAAAGACAAATTCTTGAAGTATTGAAGAAATTTTCATGTTTGCACCTAACTTCAGTTACACAGTATAAACTTTAATAGAACTATGGATAGTCCGAAATTTAGAATAGGGAATTATAGATCTCAGAAATGGATTATATTTTGTTTCCAGTTTTCAAAAGTGAAAGAAAATGGGTTCAATGTATCACCATATGCTTTCACTGGTATTCTTTTTAAACAAAGGAAACAGTTTGCTGGCTGGTACACAAAGTACTTGACAAAGGAACTTTTTTTTTGGTCACATGCAAAGAAGCTATTTTCAATGTCCTGAGACTAAATGGCATTTTGATTTTTAGTCGTTTAAAATATGTCAAAACCTTCTAGAATAACTACTTTTTGTGAGAAGATATGTAAATATAATCGATCTGAGATTTCTTAAGGTCAAGTACTCCCAAAGTGGGAACTTCCTTCTCCAACAAAGATTTAAACCTGTCCATGACATTAAGTTGAAAAAGTCCTATGGAGTTATGAGTAGGTCTAAGGATACATACTGGTCCCTTTTAATTTATAGGAAAAGAAGAAATAAAAAAAAAAAAGGATAGACACAACTCATCCTGTTAAGTCTTGCTACCCAAACTTAGGCAAATGAAATTCTTTGAAGTTACTTATTTACAAAAAATTACAAGGACAAATAGAATGCTTACACATTGAAGTGCTGACACAAAGGAAAAGAAAGAAGCTATTCAAAATTATCACTGACAGAGAAAAGACTATCACTTCCATATGCACAGTACCCAGTATCACCATACACAAGTCTTTAAATATAATTTCAACACCCATTTCCCTAGTGGTTTTGTATTTCTTTAGATCTTAGTGAGGTCTTCCTCAGTCTCTGAACTTTCTTCTAGCTCTCGTGGGCCCCTGGCATCTTCTGTTTATCTAATCTCTTCCTTCCAGCCATTCAGGGAAGCCTATGACTTTCCTCCACCCAAAAGGCCATCATCAGAAATATTTCATTATTACTTAATATATCTACACACTATAACAAAGAAAGGCTATGCTATAGTAAGGAAATTTCAGCAAGAATGTGCTGCATAAAACAAAACTCTAAGTTTAAGATATACATAGCTTCTTTTTTTTTTTAATGTCCTTTTGACAACAGGAATCAATAAAACCTTGGTTCAAATTTGAATTCTACTTTTTTCTATTTGTGTGATCTTAGGCAAGTCAAGGTCTGGCTTTGCTCCTGATCAGTGGGAGGGAGTGACAGTGAGGAGATGGGCTATGACTCAGTTTCTTTATCTGTAAAATGAAGAACCAATATTATTTTGTATTTACTTTAAGGGTAGTTGTTATATTTCTTTAAAGAACATAAGCTCCTTGAAGGCAGTAACAATTTTATTTTTTTTGTATCCCTTTCATGTAGAATAAGGTTTTGCACATAGTAGATGCTTAATAAATTCTTGTTGAATTGAATTAAATCTCTAAGGTCCCTATAATCTCTAAACCATATTCAGAATTGCTGGTGGAAAAAAATATACCTATTTACCTCATAATTTTGATCCCAAGCTGATATATAGCTAGATTATTCCGCTTCAGCCTTCCATTAATAAACTTAATATCAAAATTGAACAGCACGTAGGGATTCTTGGGTGAAAGGTACTAAGTAATTATCATTTGTGCTGTGCTCTGAGGACAGTCAGAAAATATGCTAATAGAACTGTGAGCCAAAAGAAATGATATCTATGCAGAGTTGTTCAAGGTTGGGGATTGTGAGGGAGAAAGAAAAAGAGGGTGTTGGGTAGCTTGTGTGTGCATGCATAAATGTATAGCATACCTTGAGTCTGAAAAGTGACTTTAGGCTATTTAATTGGCAGGCAATCAAAAAAAAAGATCACAAAACTAACATTTTATGAAAACAAGACTTTAAACATTAGTAAAAACTATCATTGTTCGGGGTGGGAGATGAAAAAGAATTGAGAGTTTAGTAGTGTATGTGGGTCAGAGAGATGGGAGGGAGGGGTGATCGGATGTTTGAAGAGGTATATTCTGCCCTTCCTAGGTTATTTGTAGTCACAAATCAGCTTGGTAGATGCATCTGTCCCTTTTTGCTACATATGGACTGAACGTTTGGCTGGCAAGAAAGCAAACCCTACCAGAGGAAAACAAGAGAATTGGCTAGCTGGAGGCAGACAGCATCTCTCCCAGCTCGAAGCACGCTGCTTCTCTAGCTCCTGGGGAGAGGAAGGAGCTCTGGCGAGCCTCTACACACCTTTGGACTGTGCAGAGGTCAGGGAGAAAACAGCAAGGAGTGGGATCAAGGTTTATCTTCCGGTGAATGGGAAAACCAAGACCAAAACTACGGCACAGAAATCACCCACAAAATTGCCCAGCCAGACTCTTTCAAAACCCTGCAAGGCAGACCTTGAAGGGGGAACAGGTCTATTCCTCCCTTTCCTAATTCACTCTGTTCTCCTTTCTCAGCTGGCCTCTGCCTCCTCTCCAACCCTGACACCTTCTGCGAGACTAAGCGAAGGTATCAGTGAGGAGAGTAAAAGGGGGTTACTGTTCAATTTCTCGGATTTGACAGAATCAGGGTGTTCCATTCCCCATCCATCTGCCCCCCTCCCTCAGCTTGCCCCCCAATCCGGCAGAAGGCGCGCAGCAGACTGGAGGTGGCGCTGGTGCTCAGAAGCCGGGAGCAGCAGGTGCGGCCGCCGCCGCCGTCGCCGCTGCTGTACCTACACCTCTAGAAGGGAGGGGAGCAGGAGGAGGAGGCCCGAGCCCCGGCCCCGGGGCGGGAGCTTGGGGGGTGGGGGAGTGGGAGGGAAGGAGCCTGGCCGGCTGTGCAGGTTGGGATCCGAGCTCCTCGCTTCCGGGAGGCGTCCGGAGCTCAATCTAGAAAGACCGGAGGGGAGCCGGAGAAGGAAGGAGTGGAGCTCGCTCCCGGGCTCCCCCCTCCCTCGTCCCTCCTCCCTCTCCCGCCCCGCGCCGCCCCC
>NC_058130.1:617963806-617981174 GCF_016433145.1 Gracilinanus agilis
CACACGGGAGCCGGCTCCTCCAGGGCGCAGCGCCGCCGGCTTACGGAGCGGAGCGAAGCGAAGCGGAGCTCGACTCCTCCTCCCCTGGCTGCCGCAGCCTAGCTCGGCTTCTCTAGATCGCGGGTCCCCGCTCCTCCAGTAGAAGGAGGAGAAGAAGGAGGAGGAGAAGGAGAATCCTCTCGCTGCCCGTTCGCACCCCCAGCCAAGAAAAGCCGATGTGTCGGGGCCGCAGAGACTGCGACTGCAGCGGCGGCGGCGGCGGCGGCGGCTAAGAAGCTGGGGGAGCCAGGCTACGGTCCCGTTTCCCGGGTGCCGGCCTTTCCCGCCCCCCCGGAACCCCTGCCCGCCGCCGGGGCGAGCGGCACGTCCGTCCTCCGCGGGTGGCGGAGCTGCTGCAGCCGGGCCGGAGGACGGGCAGAAGCAGCAGCCGCGGCGACAGCAGCAGCCCCGGCGGCGGCTTCGCTCCGAGCCCTTTCGGCTCCAGGGGAGGGAGGGGAAGCTAGCGGGCAGCGGGTGCCCGGCCCAGGGCGACATGGGCACGGCTTGACGCATAGACTGACCTGAGGATAGGAGCGACACCGGCGGGACGCAGCGGCCGCCTGGCCGTGCGCTCCGCGATCCAGCACTCATTCTCTGGGAGGAGGAGGAGAAGAAGGAAGAGGGGACCCAGGAGGGGTGGGGAGGATTTTTTTTTTTAACCGCAGATTTTATTTTTTTAAACCCAAATTGGCATTGCCCTCTGGCCGGGGCAGTCAGGGCGCTGGAGGAAGCGCCGCAGTAGTGGCACCAGTGGCATCTCTTTCGCCTCCCCCCCTCTATGTGCATCTCTCCGAGTGGCGGGACGCGAGGATGGCGATAGACCGGCGACGTGAGGCGGGAGGGGGCAGCGGGCCGAGACGCCACCAGCCTCCGCTGGAGGAGAACGGCTCCCTGCCGGCTGGAGAGGCTGCGGCTGCAGCTGCCCCACTGGGGGGCCCGGCTGTTGACCTGGGGGACATCCAGACCCTGCCGCCTCTCCCGGCCCCTGCGGCCCCCGGAGGCGCCCAACAGGCCAGCTGCTGTTCCTCGTCCTCAGCACCCAGTCCCTTGCTGCTGGACTATGACGGGTCGGTGCTGCCCTTCCTCGGGGGTCTGGGCGGGGGCTACCAGAAGACGCTGGTGATCCTCACCTGGATCCCAGCGCTGTTTATCGGCTTCAGCCAGTTCTCAGACTCTTTCCTCTTGGACCAGCCGGAATTCTGGTGCCGGGGGTCCCAGGAAGGAGCTGGTTTCGTGGGGGCCACAGCCACTGGCAGAGTGGGCATCGGTGACTTTGGGAACTGGACTAATACCCCAGCAACCTTCTCCACGACCACCTGGAGACCAACGAGCAACCTGAGCAATAGTAGCCTGGGAGGAGCGGAGGTGGATTACACGCTACCTCTGCAGCCTCCTCCTGACAAGGAAGACCACAACTCCAGTAACTGCCAGTGCCACCAATGGCACTACCGCATCCGAGCCGGTCTTGTCCAAAATGTAGTCAGCAAGGTAAGGTTGAATTGTTTTTCCTTCCTTCATCTTGTGAAGTGTACCTTATTCCCCTCCCCCAAACCTCAATTTCTGTAATCAATAACCTTTTCCTCTTTCTTATCCCCCCACCCTCATCTCCCATCATTTCCGTGATACCCAGATGTCATCTGCGTCTACTCCCCCCACCCCACCCCACTTCCACCTCTAGCAATGTATGGACTATGAGCCTCGAACGCAGTCCTCTAGGCAACCCTGAGAAAGAAGGTCGAAGGGACCATAGGTCTGAAAATGAGGCTATACCTTCATGTGCACATGTATCTCATTAACATAATCTTTTCTTCCATCTTTAGTAAAATTTCTTTCTCTGTGAAATAAGGGTCACTGAGCAGATATGCTATCTTTTTCTTCTTTCTCCTTTCTCCCCCCCCCCTTCTCTCCACACCAATCAGGGACAAGGCACCTTAACTTCAGAGGTGCGCAGTATTACACTCGGAAAAAACAAACAAACAAAAAACTGTTGCTGTGTTATCAAGCTATCTTAGGTACAGTATAACTAAACTCACAAGGGACCATAGATGGATCAGTCCTGAAAGCTCACCATCTACTTTGGATTTTGTTCCCTTCTCCAGACAGTCTGGGTGTCTGCAGTTGTTCTTCATGCCTTCAAAAGATGCTATTTATGAGATGTAGCATTTTCTTCCAAAAGCACATTTATTTTCCAGAACTAAAAATGTGAATATATTTGTGTGCATATACAAGCACGAATATACATACTGAAAAGTATGATCTTATAAGTTTCTTGCAGAAGCAAACCCAGAGAGTATTTTTTAGCTGGAGCTGTCAAAAAAAAAAAAAATCTCTTCACTTATCTTTCCATCCTTGCTGCTCTCTCTTTTCTAGCTTTAAAATTGACACATCTTTGGGTGGCCTTTCTGCTTATTTTTAATCTTCCACGATTTTCAGTATATAGGTGTGGGATATACTTGTAACCTTCTAAAACCTCAATTTACAGCTACATATTACTTTTTGGCTGTCTGCAAAATAATATTTAATTACAGAATAGAGAGTTTTAATTTTTTTCTATGAACTTTAAACTTTTTTACTTAATCGAGGGTCACCTTCATCTGATGAAATGCTCTATTCTGTGTTGAATGTTAATTCCAGTACTTGATGGCAGATGCCTCTGAGAGCCTTTTGGTTTATTAGGCCTGTGTCTGGAAAAGCAGAGCATTAAATTAACTATGATAACTGGGTTAAATAAAGATCACTATGCTTTTCTGCCATGGTTCTCTTTTTTTACTTAAACTATGAAAGCTGTCCTGCAATTAGTAGGTACTTGCATTTAAAGGTAAATATTAACTTCCCCACCTATATGTGCAATTTGGAGGCTTTAAGTAGTTAATCCAGATTCCAAGATAAACCCCAGCCATTCATAGTAGTCAATTTATGCGTGTTTCTTCTGCATGTTAGTAAACAATTGTAACTCATGGAAGTGTAAGATGAAACTCTTACATCATCATAATCATTCCCTTAATCTTGTGCTCACTGAGCTCAGTGAAAATGATTTATCCTATGGGAACTTTGTTTGGATCATCTGTACCTACTGCCTTGCAATTCGACTTAGCTTTATAGAAGCTATTTACTAGTGTGGTGGGCCTTTTCCTTATATTCTTTGTGCCTACCAAATCTTGTTCAGTGTTTCTTGAACTCTGCTCATCATTGGAGAATTAGCTTTTTTTCCCTTTTACTGCTGAAGACAAATGATTTAACGAAAGTATGTCTGTTGTGCCTTTAAAAGTTAACAGTCGGAAAATTTTATACTTCATCTATATGTATATTTGTCTATGTATGCATGCTTTTAGAGGTAAGGCCAAGAAGAGAGCAGTGAACATGCCAAGATAGAACGAGGGGAAATGTGAATTACTAACTAGAATTCAAGAAGGAGGGATTCAGTACTCAGCTGTAAATAGTGGGAGGCCAGTCCTAAAATAGTTTATTGGGGATTTGAAAAATCATTCTGAACTTACTCTTAGAACAGCTCCAAATAGAATAACATAATATGGTGGGGGAGTGGGGAGAAGTGGAGGCATTGAAGCCCCTGAAAGAATGCTTAAAGACATACTTCTTTTAAGAACTTTCGTGGTAGAAATAAATTGATCTTTAATGGGCATATATGATCTAAATAAAGAACTGTGGTTCCCATTGTTTGGTTTCATAACATATCTTTAAGAGACTTAGATCTTAACTACATTTTGAAGCCAATTTTGGCCAGTCTTTTCCTCTGCAGTGTGTTTAAGTGGAAACACTGTATTTTCTTTTTAAACCCTTGTACTTCAGTGTATTGTCTCATAGGTGGAAGAGTGGTAAGGGTGGACAATGGGGGTCAAGTGACTTGCCCAGGGTCACACAGCTGGGAAGTGGCTGAGGCCGGATTTGAACCTAGGACCTCCTGTCTCTAGACCTGACTCTCACTCCACTGAACTACCCAGCTGCCCCAACACTGTATTTTTATACACTCACACATACACAAATATGGGATGCATTATGATCAGTCACGAAACTGTGGGTCACAAAACATCTCAGCTTCCTTCATGAAGTATGGTGGCATAGCCCAAACCCAAGGGAAAAACATTTTTTGTTTGGCTCTATGTGTATTGGAAATTGGGGAGAGGGTCTCAAAAAAGTTCCACTTGAGGAAAAAAATCAATTTACCAATCTTGTATAACCTTTTTCCCAATCACAGTAAAGACTCTAATAAAAGTCCTTATTACTATAAATAGGTTTTATTCATCAGGTGTTTGTTGGAATTTTTACATAGTACTGTGCCAGGTGATGAGAATACTTGCAAGATCCTGGGAGTTCATAATCCATTAAGCTTAGGAGACATAAAGCACTTATATAAAACACTAGAAACATACATCTTAAAAGCAGGAAGGGACAGTTCATTTTGAGAATGTGACATGAGGAAAACCCTAAATTTGGAATGAGACTATTGTTCAAAGTCTGCTTCTACTGATAGTTGTTACTTTGTGACCATGAGTTATTCAACCTCTGGAAGCCTTAGTTTTCCCATCTACTGGAGCTAATAATATTTATACTGTTGACCTCTCAGTTCAGGCACTGGAGTTTACAGTTTTGGTGTTATCCTCAACCCTTCACCCATTCTCACTCTTACATATTCAGTCTGTTGCCAAGTCTTCTTGTTTCTATTTTCATAACATCTCTTGCATCTGACCCATTCTCACTCTAATACTGCCGCCATTTTATTTCAAGGCCTCTTTACTTCTTGTCTGGACCACTGCAATATCCTGAAATGGTTCCTGTATATGTCTCCACTCTGAACCCTCCTCCAACTGCCAAAATGGATTTTTCCAACAGTGTGGTTGACTATGTCACCCCCCCCCCCAACTTCAGTAAACTCCCATTAATTTTCTGTTACTTCCAAGATCAAATACCTCTGTTTAGCATGCAAAGCTCTCCACAATCTGGCCCCTTCCTACTGTTCCAAATCTTCTTATGCTTTCCTCCCACTGACCTCTCTCTAATTCAGCCCCATTGGTCTGCTTGCAGTTCTTTCCCATGCTACTCCATTTCCTATCCCTCTCCATCATTGTCTCTCATGCCTGGCATGCTGCCTGTTCTCACTTGTGCCTCTTCATTTCCCTGGCTTCCTTTAAGATTCAATTCAAGGGGCAGCTAGGTGGCTCCATAGAGAGTCTGATCCTGGGTTCCGATTTGGCCTCAGAGACTCTTCCTAGCTGTGTGACCCTGAGCAAGTCTCTTAACTCTAGCCCTAACCCTCTTCTGCTTGTAGAACCGATATTTAGTATTGATTTTTAGACTGAAGATAAGAGTTTATTTTTTTTAAGTCCCAATTCAAATCTCTCTAGGAGTTCTTTCTTTGTTCTTCTAGCTGCTAGCACCTTCTCTCAGATTATCCCCATCTTCTCTATCTATATCTCATATGTGCCTAATTACTTGTGTGTTATCTCTATTAGAATGTATACATACTCCTTAAGGCAAGGTTTGTTCTTGCCTTTGTCTCCTCAGCACCTGTACCTGACACATAGAAAGTAATTAATAAATAGTTGGTGACTGACTGGCAGGGTTGGTGTGTGGAGAACAGTTTATAAAGGGTCATATAAATGGAAACCTTGTTGTTATAGAGCTTGACCTCTTCCCCTGTTCAGGAATCCCTTCTCCAACATGCACAACAGATGGTCAGCCAGCCTGCGGTGACACATGGGGCCTTCCTGCCAGTCTTGAACTTACTGAGAAGTTTTTTCAAATTTCTAGTAGATCTCTGCCTTTCACTTCCTTCCCCTTGTGAGCCTCATGCTTGCTCCCCGACCTCCATACTCTGATTTCTGTGTGCGTTCAGGATGTGTTCAATGATTATATCCTTGCTTCCCTGCCCCCTCCCACCCACCCCACTTGGACCCCTCTCAGCTAGATTTCTCTGCAGCAAAGGGTACAGGTTTCCAACTGGATTCTGAAACCAAAACACAGCTTTTTCTTAGGTATGAAAAGATATTTGTTTTATTTTGTTTTGTTTTGTTTATTTCTAGCAACTACAGAGAAACAGACAAGGGCTTAAAATAACAAGCAGAAGATGAAAATTCTAAAGTTACAAGCCTTAAAAGCTAACTGATCTTAAAAGTAGCTTGGGAGAGGAGAACACCAGAGTATGAGTTAAAAGAACTAGCTAGATTCAGAGGCTGCTTACTAACTGAATGTGACAGGGGAAATCATATAAATCCCTTTTTAGGTCTCAGTTTTCTTCTCTGTAAAATGGTAATAGGACCTTCTCTGCATACATAGGGCCTTTGTGAGGATCAAATCAATTAGTGGATATGAAAGCATTTTCAAAAGTGTGAAACAGGTTTAGCTGAGTGGCATAGTAGATAAGAGAGCTGGGCCTAGAGAGGGAAGTCCTGGGTTCAAATTTGACCTCAGAAACTTCCTACCTATGTGACCCTGGACAAATTACTTAACCCCAGTGGCCTAACTCTTACCACTCTTCTGCCTTGGAACCAATACTTAGTCAATACTCTAAGACTGAAGGTCAGAGTTTTAGAAAACCATGTAAAACATTATAGTTATATCAGGTGTTTGTAGTTTTATTAGGTGAATACTTAAATGGAGCTTTATAGACATAGCTTATGCATTCTGCTTAGTAACACATTCTTTTGCTCTTCTATATAAATCAAATGTGTTTTCTGTCTTGTCTGGTTTAGATATTAGATCAAGCTCTTTGCCTCCTTATCCTGATATAAATATGGTTTATCAGGCCCCTTTAGAAATTGTTTCCTATTCATCTCCAGGTGTGGGCTTCTTAACTGAAGGGAAGGTACTTTACTGTCTGGCCTTAGACTTTAAGCCATTTTATCTTGACCTCCTTTTCCTTTCCTGGATGCATCTATAGCAGTGATGATGAACCTTTTAGAGACAGAGTGCCAGCATCCTCTCCCCCCCACCAAGTGCTGGGCTAACCTCACCTCACCCCCTTACCCCACACAGGGGAGGGAGAAAGTGCTCTCTCTCATTGGGCTACTGGGTGGAAGGGTGGGTAAAGTGAAAAAAATGACAGCTCCACCTGAGTCCCTCTGTCTTCCTGGTAAGGAACTCTGGGGGTAGGGGTGGAGGACAGGAAGGTGTCCAAGTGCCCACAGAGAGTGCTCTGTGTGCCATCTTTAGCACCTATGCCATAGGTTTGCCATCACTATCTATGGTTTTCCCTTTAGAGATCCTAAACTTGCTCTTTGCTTTTTTGAATGAAAAGGACATTTATTTCCCTATTCCATCTCAAAGATTCTTTCCTTGATTTCAAAGCTATCTCCATAACTCTCAACTTTTTTCTGTGTCAGTGGCTTCAGACCTTGGAAGCCTTAGTTCTCCGCCTGGTCTGTCCTCTCTCGGTTATTTTGCCCAGAGAAAGTTCATTTGTTGGTTGGTTGTTAATACTGATTCTAGGGGGCAGCTGGGTGGCTCAGTGGATTGAGAGTCAGGCCCAGAGATGGGAGGTCCTGGGTTCAAATCCGGCCTCAGACACTTCCTTGCTGGGTGACCCTGGGCAAGTCACTTAACCCCCATTGCCTAGCCCTTACACTCTTCTGCCTTAGAACCAATACTCAGTATTGATTCTAAGACAGAAGGTAAGGGTTTAAATTTAAAAAAAAAAAAAAAGACTTATTCTACCTCTTGGCTCAGGTCAGTTTTGGCATTTCATTGTAATCTGACATCTAGGTCTAGTTAGAGTAGACCATGCCATCACCATAGCCAGTCCCATCATCCCAGCCTCATTTCATGTACACGCTCCAAGACTAAGGAATAAGCTTTTTTCTTGTTCTATTTTATAGCCCAACCTGCTATGGGGACATAGCACCCCCATCTGTATCTCTTTTGGCCTCATTAAGTTCCTATTTCCCAAATAAAGATACCTTTAATTAGTTGAAATGACTGACAGATTCTGAACATGATGATGATTTTGCCTCACCTCAAGCTGCCAGCTCTATTCATTTCAGCCAGCTCTCTTTGATTCCTCAGGTAGATTCATTTCTTTTTCCCTATCTCACCCCACCATTAATTTTCCAAGTCTCTACCATTACAACTATAGAGTAATCAAAAAGTGCTTTTAACATATAATAATAATAATAATAGGTGGTATTCCACTAAGAGTTTAAAGGGTTTTGTTTTTTGTTTTTTGTTTTTTTTATCACACACTCTGGCTATTTAGATAGTTTGAGTGTCCGGACACTAAGCATTTTGTGAAGTAGCTCATTCCATTGTTAATACTGGGTTAACAGCCAACAAACAGCTACAAAGCACTTTCCCTTATACTAATCCTGGGAAGCATTAGTTAGCGTAAGTACTTTTATATCTATTTTATAGATGAGAAAACTAAGCCACAAAGAGATGAACAGACTTATTTGCAGTCACACAGCTAGTAAGTGGCAGAAGTGGAACTCAAATTAGTCTCTAAGTTCAACACTCTTTCCTACAGTAGAAACCTTCCTCTTTGTTACTTCCACCCCAGTAGCATATAGTTCTTTTCTTCTGAAGTAACACAAAATAAGTCTATTCCCCCTTCTTTGTGCCATCCCTTTAAATATCTGAAATCTGCTGGTACGTTCACCTTCTCTTCATATAAATCTTCTATCCAGCCTAACCATTTTCAGTGTATGACATGGTTCCCATACTCCTTCACCATCCCCGTTACCTTCTAGATGAAGACCAACTTGTCAATGTTCCTTTTCAAATGTAGCAATTGGGACTGGACTTGATACTGCAGGTTTGATATGATCAACTAATACAATAGTACATTGGGGCTATTAACTGCCTCATCATCAACATTATATTTTTTGTGCATGAAACCCAAGATTTTATTCACTTTATTGAACTTGTAACCAACTAAAACTCTAGCAGGTCATTTAGTCAACAGACAATTGCTAAGCACTTGATATATATTAGAAACTCTGTTACTCACTAGGGACAAAAAAAAAGAAGAAAAAGATATAACCTTTGACCTTGTTAAATTACGTATTTTTTATACTAAATGCAGAATTTTACATTTTTCCCTGCTTAATTTCATCTTGTTAAATTCAGCCCATCATTACAGCCTATTGAGAGCTTTTGAAATCTTGATTTGACCATCTAACAAATTAACTATTCTTCTTAGATTACTGTTCTTCCCTAATTCGATAACTATGACTTCAATGTGGGTAACACCTTGCAGTTTTGGAAGTACTTCATTATTTTTATCAAATGAGACAGTCTGAATCCTGTGACTCACATAATAATGAGCTCCTATCAAGCTGACCTCCATCAATCAATTTTTAAAGAATGACATACAGTCAGCTAACAGTATTAATATCCAGGCCACATCTCTCTGTCTTATCCACAAGGATGTCATGAGGTGCTTTGGCACATACATTGCTGAGATCAAGATATATTACATCTATGACATTTTTCCTGATTTTCCCAGTTTTTAAGGAAATGTGAGTTTCCTTGTAGGAATTAAAAAAAACAAACACTTACCTTCTTTCTTAGAATCAATACTGTGTATTAGTTCCAAGGCAGAAGAGTGGTAAAGGGTAGAAAATGGGGGTTAAGTGACTTGCCCAGGGTCACACAGCTAGGAAGTATCTAAGACTAGAATGGAACCCAGGACCTTCAGTTTCCAGGCCTGGCTCTCTACTGAGCCATCTAGCTACCCCCAGGAATTTTTTTAAACCCCTTAACTTCTCTTAGAATCAACATAAATATCAGTTCCCAGACTAAAGAATGGTAAGGGATAAACAATTGGGGTTAAATGATTTGCTCAGGGTCACATAGCTAGGAAATGTCTGAAGCCAAATTTGAACCCTGTGAAACTTTTTTTTATTGAACCCATGCCATGCTGGCTCTTCATAATCACCATGTTTTCTCTCCTAGTGTTCATATTCCATCTAGAATTTGATCACAGACCAGTATAAAACTGTAGTTTCTGAGATCTATCCTTTCTCCTGTTTTGAAAATTGAGATAATATTCATTCCTCCCTGGTGTTCAGGTACCCCTGTGGCTCATCATAATTTCTCATATATTTTCAGCAGTGGTTAAATTTCTGGGTTTTGCAATTATATAAGCTCATAGGATCATAGACTGAGAACTGAAGTAAACTTTAGAAACCCATCTAGTTTAACCTCCTTTCTTTATAGATTATTAGTAAATTGAGGACCAGGGAAATGAAATATCTTATCCAAGATCAGATTAGGTAGTGGCAGAGTCAAGCCTGGAACTCCCGGTCTCTGCTTTCAAGTTCTTTGAGTACTCTGTGATATAATTTGCCTAACTTTGAATTCATTGTAAATAGCTAGAAGCTTTCTTAATAGATTGTGTATATAAAACTTCAGTTCTGATCTTGGTGATTTTTGTCCTATCCTTTCCAGTTTGAAAATCATTCTTTTTTTTTTTTTTTTTAACCCTTACCTTCTGTCTTGGAGCCAATACTTAGTATTGGCTCCAAGGCAGAAGAGTGGTAAGGGTAGGCAGTGGGGGGTCAAGTGACTTGCCCAGGGTCACACAGCTGGGAAGTGTCTGAGGCCAGATTTGAACCTAGGACCTCCCGCCTCTAGGCCTGGCTCTCAATCCACTGAGCTACCCAGCTGCTCCTGAAAATCATTCTTTTTAATAGAAAATGCAGAGCAAAATAAGAGTTGGAATTCTTGTGTTCGCTCTCTGCTGTCCACATTCTACCATCTTTGTCAAACAATGAACCTATGCCTTCCTTGGTTAATGTTGTTCTGAACATACTTCAAGAAAACCCAACCACTTTTTAGTTGTTTTGCATTTTTTTTCCAAAAGCTTCAGCACATTCCAGACTTTAGTCCAGCATGTGATTACCTCAAAGTAAACGTCCAAGATATAGGATCAAAGGTTTGGGAGGAATAGTATGTTCAAGGGGCAGTTAAAAGACCAGACTGACTGGAGTTAGGTTTGTTTGGAGTAGGAGCAAGAAAGGCTGGAAAACTGACAGGATGACAGGATGGGTCATACAGTGTGGTTGTCTATTACTAGGTTTTTCTACCCTTTCTCTGGGATATTCAAAAGGAGGGACATTTTCAGTGGAACTGATTTGCCATAGAAATTCTTAATGATGATAGAGGAACTCTTTTCAGAATTGGGGGAAGGGGAACTGAGATCCCCACATTTTAAGTTTATGTCATTTTAAGGTTAACATCTTTATGTTGGTGGTTATTAAATTAGATAACTTATTAAACTAGATATCTTATTATTAAACTAAATAACTCCCAAGTACCCAGTAGATATATCATAGGTGGGGTGTCATTTTTGGTTCTGATGGGCATTGGTAGAGAGAATTCATTCCTCAATCAACTAAAAATGATTAAAGTCACAATTGTGTTGAGTCTTTCTGTATTTCTCACCTCTCTTTTTCAATGATAAAATTTTAAAAGGAGGATCTGGGTTCTTAACCCTTCTGAGACAACCCGGGATAATTCCCTGAAGAGGCAGGTCTTTATATTAACCATTCTGGGACAATTCCCCAGACGCCCATGCTCTAGATTAAAACTGATTGTACTTCCTTGATACTTACACAAAGTCAATTGTCATAAACCAGTTACCAAATTAAAATGAGTATTCACCTAGAATTTCTTCTTTCTTTTCTTCTCATCTGCATTTCTCACTTTTTTCTCTTTATCATCCCCATTATCTTTATTCTTCTGCTCTCTTAATTCTTCCTTATCTTTCCCTAAGCTCATTCTTCCCTTCCTTCTTTTATCATTAGTCAAACAAAAGTTTTAATGATTTACTCTGCCCAAGTCCAAACTTCCCTTCTCAAAAAACCAAATTTTATGGATATCTGTGCCAGGTTGATCACAGACAATTGACGTGTGTTGAGATGTATTACGGAATCAAAAATGTTGGGCAACACCATCTCTTACAATTCATAAGAATAAGAGGACATGAGTATTCTTCTTCAAGTGAGTTCTAATAGTATAGCTAACTTACTAGCATTCAACCAAATGGCTATGTCATAGAAATAGCTACCGGTTATCTTTATCATTCAGGAGAAGGGTAAAGAGCCCTTTATACAGATTCTTAAATTCACTTGCTTTATTCCTTAGTATTGTTTAAAAAATAAATACAGAGTTGTTGCTAGCTACATAATATAACCACAAGAATCCCAGTGGTCATATTAAATTATGGATGGGTTATGCACTTAGCACCATGATTTGCCCGCTATGAAGCTTTTCTCCTGGAGCACGTTTAAGAGCTATATTTCTTGTTTAAAAGATGCTTTACAAATAGAATACACTGAACTGTTAGACTTGAAGGAGAACTTGATTATCACATCAATGTACATGTATTTATATGTGTGTATATTTGCATGTATACACACACACTATATACCTTACTTCTCTCTGCTTTTCAAAATGAATTAAATGAGACACCTGCCCTCTCTGACCCTCTCTCAGACTACAATCATCTCTCAATTATTCTTGCTAATGGATGAGCATCCCAAACAGCATCTAATAAAAAGTTAATTCAAATCGAACTTTGGAGTACATTATATGTTTGTGCTGGGCTAATACCCAAATTAGTCTGTATTCCCAGGGTGTAACCTTATAGGTTATAGTAGGGGAAAAGAAATATGAAATATTTATTTGTCATGAGTTATCCTCAAAGTATATAATCTAGATTTGGGTAACCAGTTCAATTTAATAGTTCCTTAAGTTCCAAAGAACTCCTGAAGGACCTACAATATACAAATCACTATGAGAGGCCTTTGGGATACAAAGATTTAAAAATTTAAAAAAGGAACTAGTCCCTGCCTTGAGATTACATTCTACTAGAATAATACAACATTTGCAGAGATAAGTAATCAAAAAGATCTAAAGAGAGAGTATGCAAACAACCAGAAAGGAATCCAGAAAGGCTAACCTGAACTACCTTTACTTTTTAACCCTTACCTTCTATCTTAGAATCAATACTGAGTAATTGTTCCAGGACAGAAGGAAGATAAGAACTAGGCAATTGGGATTAAGTAACTTGCCCATGGTCACACAGCTTAAAAGTGTTTGAGGTCAAATCTCCAGGCCTGGCTCTCTCTCAACAGAGCCACATAATTGACCCTTGAGCTGAGTCTTGAAAGAAGTTAAGAATGCTAGAGAGTGGAGGAAAGATAGGAGTATACCCCAAGCATGGGGCAAAGGCAGGAAGTTCAGAAACAAAATAATTTAGTAGGGTCCTTTGGTGGAATGTGAAGTTGATGAATGGGGAAGAATAGAAAATAGATCTAGAAAGTTAAGTGACAGCCAGATTTTGGAGGTCTTTTAGTGCCAAGATAAGAAGTTTCTTTTACCCTATAGGCAGTGTGGAACAAGTGAAGATTTTTGAGCAGAGAAGTGTCTTTCTGTTGTGAAGGAGAAGTTTGGAGGAGGAGAGAGGAGAGCAAGCCTGTGATTTTCTTTGGTATAATGAATGACTAATGAAGACACTTCCTCTGCCAAGCAACATCAACCCCTATGCTCTGCAACTTAGGTTTATAGTTACTGGGAAGGCAGTGAGAGTTAAATGAATTGTTCAGGGTCCCATAACCAATATTTGTCCAAAGCAGCAATTCTGGCCTCCCTGACTCCAAGACTACCTCTCTGCATACTAGGCCACACTGCTTCTTGGCCCAGAGTTATAAAGCAAAACACTTTAACTTGAGGCCTACTAATTAGAAATGTGATGATCAAGTTTTCCTTTGTATCTCTAGGAAGAAAAAAAATTTAAGTACTTAAACAAATATATATATATATATACATATGAATGAATGCTGCTGATTGGTATCTTGTCACTAAAGTAGGCCTCTATTTGAGTTACTTGGTAGTAAAGTTAGGAAGTTAGTTAAGTAGTTAAAAGTTAGGTAGTTAGTAAAGTTAGGTACTGGAGTTTGGTAGGAAACATGAAAGTAATGACTACATTTACTTTTCGAAATATAGGTATTCTCTTCAGTAATTAGTCTATAATTTTGGAGGTTATGTAGTATTTACAATAGCATATATTTGAAACTATGCTGATTTGATAGAATAACTAATCAATATATAGGCCAGAATTAAAAATAAAAACTATTTTATGTTCATTCAAAAAAGCATTTAAGCATTGTAGGTCATTGAACACCATTTTTATGTGTGGTGTCTTATGTATACATTTTGCTATGTGTTAGACATGAATAATATAGCTAATCATCTCTGAAGTGAGCAAAGTTTATTAGACCTAAACTGGGAATAGAGGAGATCAAAGTAATATTGGCTAATGAGTTCCTCCCTGCTTATCTAAACTTTATCATTCTGTCAAGCCCCACTTTGTCTATCTATGAAGCTTTACTTTATCTCTCTAGCTAGCTTCTGGATGCCTGGGGAGAATACCTAACCACACTAGTAAGACTTCCATTTGGAAAAATCTAGACCCATGTTGGTGAACCTATGACATGAGTGCTGGAGGGGGCTGCTCTCTCCCCCCTCTCCACCATGCCTGAGGACATTTCTCTCATCATCTGTCCCTCTGTCTAGCAGCCCAATGTAGCGCTTCCTCCCTCCCCTGTCCTTGGTAAGAGGGCAGCTTATGTGTGGCATGGAGACTGCATTTTGGTCTCTCAGTCTCTAAAAGGTTCACCATCACTGACCTAGACCCTAACTGGAACCTCTAAGCACTCAATTGCTTAGTATTTTAACTGTGTCACAACAGTTGTTTCTGGAGCTTCATTAGTATAAAATTCCAATGCATGGTACTTACTCTAACTATCCCTCTTTGAAGGGAGTGGGAGGGGGTAAAACCCTGGACTTCTAATCCAGAGAAGATCTGAGTTTAAACCCTACCTCAGAGGCATAATAACCATGTGACTTTAGAAAATTCACTTAACCACTTGAAATTTAAATTCCTTATCTCTAAAATGAGGGAACTAGACTAGATGGTCTCTAAGGTCAAAATATGAGATGCTGTGTATTAGCCACTTTCTGAATAAAGTTTTTCTGATTCCTCCAATAGCTAGTGCTTCTCTCTTCCCCCACCCCCACTCTTATATGTAGTTTTTCATATACTGTGCACATATTATATATGTATATAGGTCCATTTTGTCTCTCTTATAAGAATGTAAACTCTTTAAGAAAGGATTTTTTTTCTTTATATATTCATCATCTTACCCAATACCTGGCACACATAGTAAGCCCTTAGTAAATACTTAATTGATTGATTCTCTTCTCCTCAATTCCTAGATAGGACTTCTAAATTAAACATAGTTTAGTTTCTGTAAAGTTCAAGCATATAATGTTTCCTTTTTTATGAGGCAGTCAACATGATTATACTATAACTGGTTGTATAGTCTATGGGCCATTCTGATCATTTGCTGCTTTGCTGGAGATGTGTTACAGCCATTTAATTGTTCATCAGCACAACTTCCTTTATTCCCTCCCATACCAATGAGAAGTCAGAAGGGGTAAGAGACATTTCCCATTGATTCAGTTTCTCGTAGATCTTACTCACTGTTGTGACTGTAGAACTCTTTCTCCACTGGGACAGGCTTTGTTTGCATTTGCTGTTAATGCAATTATATTCATTCTCTTGTTTGGAACTGGCTCATGACTTAGAACCATATTTGCCACAATCTTTTTTTTCCCTCTTTTTTTAAATCCTTACCTTCTGTCTTAGAATCAACACTTGGTTCTAAGGCAGAAGAGAGGTAAAGGCTAGGCGATGGGGGTCAAGTGACTTGCCCTGGGTCACACAGCTAGGAAGTGACTGAGGTCAGATTTGAGCTCAGGACCTCCTGTCTCTGGGCCTGATTCTCAATCCACTTAGCCACCCAGCTGCCCCCTTTGCCATAATTTTAATCCTTGAAATAGCAACCAGAGTAAGAAAAGATTTGGTCACAGATCTCTTTTTAAACAATACATTACCACTCAGTGGAGTTAATATAGTTATTATTCACTGCATTGTTCATCATCTCATCACTTAGTTTATCAAATGAGCAGAGACCTTCCATCTTTCTCTCTGATGCTCACTCTTATGAATTTTCCACTGTCTTATGTGGCACATTAGAAAGGCACAGGGCTAAGCAGTCTGAAGACCTGGGCCCCACTGCCTTTTCCACATCACCTTGGGCAAGTCAGCTTCTCTGAACTTTGGTTTACTGTTGTACAAAATAGAAATAATACTTGAGCAAACAGGCAACATAAGCACAAATATTTCAAGCTTACAGGATAAAAGGCTTGATGTGGAATGGAAAGAGATGAGACCTAGGATTTAAGAGGACTTTGGTTCAAATCCTGCCTCTGATCCATGCTGGGTGTGTGACCCTGACTAACTAACAACTTTCCAATGTTCCAAGTCCTTTATAAGATTCTAAATTGGGTCACAGAATAATAGATCTTGAACTGGAAGATACCTCTGAGGCCAGCTAATCCAACCCTCTCATTTCACAGTTAAGGAAACTCAGGCTGAGGGAAGACATTGAGTGACTTGCCCAGGTCCTGTGTAGATTCTGAATTCAGTTCCTCTGCCTGATACACTGTTTAGTCATTTTCACTCATGTCTGATTCTTCATGTCCGCCATTTGGGGTTTTCTTGATAGAGATACTGGAGTGCTTGCCATTTCCTTTTCCAGTTCATTTTATAGAGGAGGAAACTGAGGCACGCAAGGTTAATAAATGTCTATCATATTTGAACTCAGGAAGATGAGTCATCTGACTTTTGGCCCAGCACTTTATCCACCGCACCACCTGATACATACTAGGTGCTTAATAAATGTTCACTGACTCCAGAGCCAGTGCTCCTACTTTACCACACTGCTGCTAATGTGCCTGGTCAGAAGGACTTTTCTCTTGAGGATTTCTCTGTACCAATGGAGTCACAAGTCTGATGCAAAACAAAACAAAACAAAAACTTAAAACTCAAAATTGTTGTAGAGAGCAAATTCAATATCAGATCAAAGGAATATTTTTGCCAAATTATAAAGCACTTGGTAAAGGAGTTATGGTTGTTGCTTTTGCTAGTATCAATGCCTAAGGACTAGACCATCAGAGATGAGCATTAGAAGCACCTCAGCTGTTATCTAATCTAGTCTGTATCTATACAGGAATCCACTCTCCACTCTCCATTCTATGGGAGAAGTAATCATCTAATCTTTGCTTGAAAGCCTCAGGGGAAGAGGGAACCCACTATGTCTGAAGGTAGCTCATTCCCTGCATAGACAACTTTAATTCTTAGGAAGTTTTCCCCTTACATTGAACCTAACAGTTTGTTCTCTCTCTCTCTCTCTCTCTCTCTCTCTCTCTCTCTCTCTCTCTCTCTCTCTCTCTCTCTCTCTCTCTCTCT
>NC_058130.1:617984102-617992383 GCF_016433145.1 Gracilinanus agilis
CTCTCTCTCTCTCTCTCCTTCCCTGTCTCCCTCTCCCCCTTGTCTCTCCTTCTGTCTTTTCCTCTCTGTCTCCATCTCTCTCCCTCTATCTCTGTCTCTGTCTATCACACTTGTTTCTACCCTCTGAAGACAAAATACAGTTAAACATGACAAATTTAGACAGCTCTATGTACTCATAGTCTTTTTCCTTCCCCTTAATATTGCCAGTTTTTTCAGCTAAATTTCATGTGGTGTAACTTGAGTCCTTTGCCAGACAATTGTTCTCTTCTGGATGCCTTCCAACTTCTCAGTATTTTTACAATGTAGCATCCCAAACTGAACACAATCCTAGGTGAGAATCACTGTGTATCCTTTCTTCTACAGTCTTCAGAGTGTTTCTGAACCATACAGTTTACCTCTCTAAACTGGATCAGGCCTGTTTTCATTGGCTGACTTCTAGCTGATTTTCAGTAGATATATACTGAATTAAAATGAAAATCCAAATACGTATGTCATTGTACAAATTTATAAAAATGCTAATATATGTGGCTTGGTAGTCAGTTCCCTATATCTCCCTCAATTTTCTTTTTTTCCAATACAATTTAAGCAAAAAGGTTATGAGATTGAAATAGTGTACCTTTCTTTAGAGGAAAAAAATTTTAAGCCAATTACTAAAATGAATTTTGTAAATGATCAATAATCCTTATGTACTACTAAATACTTAAAAAAAAAAGTTGGCTCTTATTTACCTATTTTAAAAAAAAAAGCTTAAAACTCTTGATGTTGCAATCAAGATCCTTCACAGTTTTCCTCCAACCTGCCTATCCAGCCTTAATCTCATATCTGTAAGCTACATTCCAGCCAAATTGGACTCCTTTACAGCAGAAGCATCAAACATGCAGGCAGCAATTCCCATGGGTAGCCCAAATCAGATTAAAATATGATTGGAAAATATTTAACAAAATTAAACAGAAATACAACACAAAAATAAAATATAAAACATAGATGACACATTTTTAAAGTCAGTATATGGTAATAGGGATCCTTATGTACAGATTAATGGCCCATTTCAATTTGAGTGTGATACTATTACTCTTGTGCTATCACTCACTCATCTCTTTTCCCCATCCTACTTCTATCTCCCATCTTGTCCTGCTCACCCCCATTTCTGTATCTTTGGAATCAGAAGATATGAGTTCAAGTCTGGAGTTTGCTACCTATTGCCCTTGTGATTCTGGGCAAGGTATTTCATTTTGAGCCTTCATTACCATATATGTAAAGTGAGAAGACTAGACCAGATGATCTCTAAGGTCTCTTCCATCTTAAAATCCTGCTTTATAATCTTCGGTGAAATCTTCTCTTTGCCTAGTTCTCCTTTGCCCTTATCACATTCTACCTGGTATCATATTTGTTTGTGTAGCTATCAATTTCCTACCTTTAGTCATTTTCTTGAGGGCGAAGACTGTCATTTTTTAGCTTCATGTCCTAGCCCAGTGTCTCAAACAACACAAAAGCTCAATAGTTCCTTATAGAATTGAATCAGAATTTTCATCATCACCAAGAAGAATTAAGCAATAAGTGCTTACTATGTGCCAGGTACTTTGCTAAGTGCTAGAGATACCCCTCCCTGCTCCAAAAGACAAAAACATGACTCTTCCCTTCAAGGAGCTCATGTTCTAATGGAGGAGACAATACGCAAAAAATTAAGCACAAAGATCTAAACAATATAAATGGGAGGAAATATCAACTGAAAAGAGGTAGGGGAGGAAATGGTAAAGAGAATAAGAACTTCTGTAGCACCTACTATGTACCAGATACAGTGTCAAGCCTCCTCCCCCTCTCCCCCCCCCCTTGCCTTTTATTAAACAAGAATTTTAATTCAGATCTTCCTAACTCTAGGTCTAGTGCTCTAACTATTGGGCAACCAGATTCCTCTAAGGCAAGGACCACAAAAAGCTTTTATGTCCACCTCTAGAGAAAGAACCAATAGATAGGAATAAATAAGACATAGTTTTATATATACTTGTATCTATTTGTCAAACAATGCCTTCTCTAAGTAGGGAGAGGTGGAAGGGAATTAAGTGGGTATTTTAATGGAACAAACAAATAAATAAAAGAAAGAGAAGAAGAAGGAAGAGGAGGAGGATTTGAACTGAGTCTTCAGGAAAGCAGGATGGGGAAATGAGGAGGAAAAGGCATGGTGGACAGACAGTGAAAACATATGGAGTTAAGAGATGGAATGTATGTGAGGAATAGCAAGGTCATTGTTGCTAGATGGTAGAGTACTCTGAGAGAATAAAATGGAATTGTGTGTGTGTGAGAGAGAGAGAGAGAAAGAAAGAGACAGAGAGAGAGAGAGAGAGAGAGAGAGAGAGAGAGAGAGAGAGAGAGAGAGAGAGACCTTCAGTTCCAGTTCAGTTGTTGTTGTTTTTTAAGCCTTTACCTCCCACCTTAGAATCAGTACTAGTTATTGGTTCCAAGGCAGAAGAGTGGTAAGGGCTAGGGAATAGAGATTAAATGACTTGCCCAGAGTCACACAGCTAGGAAGTGTCTGAGGTCATATTTGAACCCAGGACCTCCCATGTCTAGGCCTGGCTCTCAAACCACTGAGCTACCTACCTGCCCCTTCAGTTCAGTTTTACAAAGATCACTGGCAGTTGAGTGGAGGATGGACTGAAATGAGGAAAGTTGTTTTTTTTTTTTTAATTTTAAACCCTTAACTTCTGTGTATTGACTTATAGGTGGAAGATTGGTAAGGGTAGGTAATGGGGGTCAGGTGACTTGCCCAGGGTCTTGAGGAAAGTTTTGAAGCAATTTGCTCTTGGCACTTCCTTTGTACTTTTAACCTCAATAAATAAAATTTACCTAAATGAACTTAAGCAGCAGAATGGAAAGTTTTGATAAATATATTCCAGAAAAGAATTGTTTTTTTCCTTCAAAATAGAGATCAACCATGTCAGAAAAAGTATATGGTATCTGAGAGGTGGTATACTTTGTGATAGGAGTAGAAGTAGAAGTAGAGGTGGCTGTGGCCCAGTGGTTCAAGCACTGAGTCTGGAGTCAGAAAAACCTGAGTTCAAAAACAACCTCAGACACTTTCTAGCTATATGACCTTGGAAAACTCACTTAACTTCTGTATGCCTAGGAGTCAGCTAAATGGTTCAGAGGATAGATTGCTAGGCCTGGAGTCAGGAAGATCTGAGTTCAAATGTGACTTCAGACACTTCCTAACTGTGGGACCCTGGGCAAGTCACTTAATTTCTGATTGCTTAACAAAAGGATCCACTGAGTCCCTTGAAGTAGGAAATGGCAAACCATTCCAGGATCTTTACCAGTAAAAACCCCTGGATAGCTGTGGACCGTGAAGTTATGAAGAGTCAGACATGACTGAACAACAAAAAATGTGTTTCCATTAGTCTGTTTTTTGAACTAATTCTATATTAGAATGGATACTAGGAATTGGTTCCTAGGCAGAAGAGCAACAAGGGCTAGGCAACTGGGGTTAAGTGACTTGCCCATAGACACAACCAGGAAGTATCTGAGGTCTCATTTGAACTCAGGACTTCCCATTTCCAATCCTGGCTCTCTGTCCACTGAGCCAACTAACCTGCTCCAGGCTGGGATGGTTTTTGTTCAGGGTCTCTGAAGGCTTGATTTTCAGATGGGAATGGGGGTAGAAATGACCATGGTGGGTGTTTTCAGTATTTGAAGAATCTAGTATGTTCTCATCAAAAGAATGAACAATTTAGAGAAGTACAACTAAATTTTTGTCACGTGCCATTCATATTTATCCTAAGAATCACTACCAAAATAGTGGTGTCTTTTTTTTTTTAATTTAGGAGAGAAATGAGTGATAAAGTAAAAGGCCCATAAGACAGAAGAGAACTATGAATTTAGTTGCATTCTCCACATAAGTGCACAGTGACTAGGAGAAAAATTTCATACATCACTGAAAGACTGATTCAATAACACCTAGTTATAAGCTTTTTTCTCTGTACCATTTTTTTGATAATTATCTTTTCAAGGTAGAACGTAGTAACTATCAGGATGACAGTTTGTAACCAGTGTAGTGACTATGAGCCTTTTGAAGCCAGAGGCAAAAAGAGTATCTGCTGTCTACATTTCACAGAAAGAAAATGGTCCAAAAGAGGTTTAAATGACTGCCAAGGTCACAAGGTCAGCAAGGCCCCGATGGAACAACACTTAGACCCAAGAATTCTGCCTGAACTTTTCCAAAATGACTTGGTGTTGACCTTGTACTTGCTTTTTATTTACCTATATGTGTACAAGTCTTGTCTTCCAGTGGAAATAGTTTACATTTATTATTTCATTTGATTTCCACAAGACCAATGCTTTCTCCATCTTACCAGGCAGAATAATGTACCATCAATAGAGGTACTGAGTGGATGCAGAGAGATGTCGATATGTATTTCATAATCCAGAATTGTTGTTCCTGGAAATTGAAATCATTAAGTGAAGAAAAGGAAAAGACAGTCAAGGTCAGGCATTGGCCAGAGATGATTTTTTAGGGCATGAGCCAGCAGGGCTCCAGGCACAATTGCAAAACAATCATTGAATGTGGCATCTTTTCATTTCTCTTCCCAGCCTCCTCGATCATCTCCTCCTAGTTTGATTTGCTACCTTTTGGGTGTCCCAAACCTGCCTCCTCTGTCCCCCAACTGTGGCAGTCTCCCTAAATCTGACCTTTCAAAAGGGCCTTTTACTTCTCTTCCCCACCCCCACCCCCCCACTTTTTCTCTATCCTGCATTTTGTCCCTAGAGTCTCAGCAGCTTGTAGTACCTTTGATCACTGACCCCCCTAGATATAGTACTTTCTTTTCTTCCTTTGCTTTCCCCAGACATGCTTCTCTTTCCTGGTTTCTTCCTGCCTGAATTGTGATCTCGAAATTTCTTTTACTCTAATATATCTTATATAGATCTTGTTTGTACATGGTACTTGTTATTTCCCCCATAAGACTGATATTCTTGAGAGCAGGAACTGTTTTTATATTTTTGCCTTTCTTTGTAGTCTCAGTTATACCTTAGCCCAATGCCTGTCATGTGGTAGATGCTTAGCAAATAGTGGTTGATTTTGTGGACTGTTGCCTTCTCTTTTTTCAACCTCTTCAAGTATTGGCTTCTCTGTAACTTTGTTCTAGGTCCTATGCTGATTTTTCTTTGTTCTCTCTTGATTCCTTGAAAATGTCCTCTCTTTCTTTAAGAAAAACCTCTAGGAAGGTTTTCTTTCCCTCCTTTATCCAGTTCCTGATTGATGCTGTGCTTCTTTTAAAACCCTTACCTTCCGTTTTAGAATCTCTTCCAAGAAAGAAGAGTGGTAAGGACAAGACAGTTGGGGTTAAGTGACTTGCCTAGGGTCTCACAACTAGACAGTGCCTGAGGTCACATTTGAACCTAGGACCTCCTATTGCCAAGTCTGGATCTCTATCCACTAAGCCACCTAGCTGCCTCTGAATTATGCTATTTTATCTGTATATATATATATATGTACTGTCTGCCCTACTCCTACCCCCTCTGAATCTAAGTTATTTGATGGTATGGATTTTCTGCAAAGCATCATGTTAAACTTAAAATACTATAGTAAATATGAGTTATTGTTAGTCAGTTCCTACTAACTTGTACATAGTAGACCTTAAAAAGTATATGTTAAGTGAATGAACAGGGCACCTGACATCTACCAGTGCTGGGAGTTTAGCTGCTTAAATAAATTCATTCTAAAGTGTTAATGACTGACAGACTCAAGACTCTAGTGATATTTTTATCTTTTCAGAGAGTGTCTTATTTAATACAGGAGAATATCTGAATACTGGATCATGTGTGGGAAATATTCTTGGGCCAGTGGTTCTTCCCATTCCTTTCTTTCTCTGTAATGTTTCCCCATCCTCAAAGGTCAGAGGTCAAGGACTTGGTCATCTTAATTCTGAAAAGTTACTAATTCCTGCTAAAGGTTTATGGATTCCCAAAACAAACAAATAAATAAATAAAGTACTTGAAATAGATTTAGATTATTCCATCAGTATATAACACTTTAGAGAATCTATTATGCAAAGATTACTCTCCTAACTATTTTATGAAAAGAAAAAGTAGCTGTAACTCCTTGCCCTTGAATATATAGAATCATAAAACATAAACAAGTCTATCAATAGTAGCATGTGTGCCGTTATACCTAGAGAGCTCCCATGTCTAATGTCTCTTACGCATGGGAAACTAACTCCTTCCTTCTTCAAGGTACCCTTAGATTTCTCTTCTTTCCTCCCATTTCACCCTAAGGTCTACAGGGACTAGAGCAATGCTATCAAATTCAAATAGAAATGGGAGCCACTAATCAATATATAAGGATCCATGTGCCTTTTGTATTGACTTCGTTTTAAAATGTAATATTATCTATGTTTTATTGTATTTCTAAATTCATTTTATTAGATGTTTCCCCAGATACATTTTAATCTGATTTGGGCATCACTGGGGAGAGTATTGCTGGCTAGGGCTGCATGTTTGACACCAATAGAGTGGCTCTAAGGTAATAACACTGGGAAGTGGGCTGGATGGGAGGCGTAAAATTAGTGTTCTAATTCCCATTCCCTCTCCCCATCCCTTGCCATGGAAGGCTAGCCTTTATAGTCCTATAGTTTTATCCTAAAAAAATAGATGAATTTTAATTCAGTCCTTTGTGAACCAGAAGAGCAGTGTTATATAGTGATTAGAGGGCCAGCCTTTGGCAAGAAGAAATCTTCAGGGCTCAGATGCTCCCATGCATGTACTCTGTGACTGTGGGACAAATCACTGAAATTCTCAGGTTCCTCAGCTAGACTATAAATTATAGGCAGAGTTGCTAATCTGCACTGGGAATAGGTATTTTCATGGGAGGAGTTCCTCAAATAGATGGAATATCATGATGATTTGATTTGATGATTTCAGTCATTTTGTCCAACTCTTTATTGACCCCATATGGGGGTTCCCTGGCAAAAATACTGGAATGGTTTGCCATTTCCTTCTCCAGCTTATTTTATACTTGAAAAAACTTGAGTGATTTACCCAGGGTCATATAGTTAGTTTATAAAGCCAGATTTGAACTCAGGAAGATGTCTTCTGGACTCCAGGCCTGGTACCCTATTCATTATCGCATTTAACTGCCCCAGTGGAAAATCAGGCATTGACAAAAGCAAACCACCTCTTTTGTGAAGGAGAAGATTGGCCTTCAGGTCCACAAGCTCCTTTGAATCACAAAGATCTAAAGGAAAAGTGGGAAGTTGTAACATAAAAGGAAGAAACTTTTCTTTGAAAGGAAAACAATAAATGAATGCAAAGACATATAAGTAGCAACTATTATTTACTAAGTATTAGAGATTTAAAACAAGCAAGATATAATCCTGGATTATTGGTTTCAAAAAAACAAACAAAAAAAGAGGTTGGGGGGCAATGAGGTGGCTTAGTGGATAGAGAGCCAGACCTGAAGATAAGATAAGAACCTGGGTTCAAATGTGGCCTCAGACACTTTATAGTTGGATGACCCTGGGTAAGTCATTTGACTGCAATTGCCTATTCTTACCACTTTTCTACCTTGGAACTGATATTTCATTTTGATTCTAAGACAGGAGCTAAAGGTTAACAAAGAAAAAAAAAAGATTGGAATATAAGATTTGGTTGGCACCTTGGAGAATAGAGATTATGGTTGTTGAATGGAGAACATAAGGGCCAAATTCTAGTTATCTCTGGAAGAATTCTCAGGATAATTTTTTTTTGTTTGATTTTAAAGAAACTTTGTAACTTTTCCTCTTTATTTTTATTTTTATCTTTCTTATTGTTAAAACATAAAAAGATTAACAAAACAAAACCAAAAAAGGAGTTTATGTTTCTTGAGGCACAGGTAGAAAAGAAATTGACTCTCTCTTCTGCTCAGTCATTCCCCTAGTGCCTCTGTTCTCTTACCTTCTCTAAGCTATTCTTCACACCAATGCCAAAGTCATCATCCTAATGGACAGATCTGATCTGTCTCCTGGTGAATAGCTTCCAGTGATTTCCTCATTGCTTCCAGGATAAAATACAATGTTTTTATTTTGGCATTCAAAGGCTTCCCTTGTGTCATTTATCTCTCCTTCATAAACTCTTCTTTCTAGTTAAACTAGATTGCTAGCCATATCTTAATCTTTCCATGCCTTCTCCTCATTCTAGCCAAACTCGATCATTGGTCATTAACAGCTATGGCCTTTTCCTTTTCCTTTTCCTTTTCCTTTCCTTTCCTTTTCCTTTCCTTTCCTTTCTTTTCCTTTTCCTTTTCCTTTCCTTT
>NC_058130.1:617995079-618004174 GCF_016433145.1 Gracilinanus agilis
TCCTCCCACCCCTCATTCCTAATTCCTTTAAAATGTAGGCTTTGGGGGTTGGGTGGTCCGGGCATGGTAGATAGAATTGCTGTCATCACTCTCCATAGCCTGAGGTCAGCAAGAAGAATGCTACCTTGCCACATGAGAAGCTGATGGGATAGGTGTAAAAGGTAGCAGGGGATTCAGTGTCCTCCTTCCTGACTCCTTTCCATTTGTCTGAATTCTATAAATTTCCTTTCCTTTCCTTTCCTTTCCTTTCCTTTCCTTTCCTTTCCTTTCCTTTCCTTTCCTTTCCTTTCCTTTCCTTTCCTTTCCCCTTTCCTTTCCTTTCCTTTCCTTTCCTTTCTGCCTTGCCTTTTCATTTTCCCTTCCTTTCCTCGTCTCCCCACCCCAGACCACTACACTCGACTAAAACACATCTTCCATACCTGGTAAAATTATTTTTCTTCATAACTTAGCTCTTGTGCTCCCTCCTCCAGGAATTTTAAGTTTCTTTTGGAGTCCAAAGACTAGATTGTATTCCAATCTTTAGCATGCTTCCTTATTTGTGCCTAGGACATAGTGAGTGCTTACTACCTGTTGATTATTAGGTTCATTTTATGCATTTATCACATTTTAATTTATTAGTCTTTTGTATAGATGTCTTAATATTACTCTTACTAGATTGTTAACTCTGAGACAAAGACTGTAATTTTTTTATTATTAGGATCATAGATTTAGAGTTAGTTTTTTTTAGATGACCTAGTCCAATTCTTTTATAGTGACTTGCCCAAGGTCATATAGCTCAGGGAGTGAGGGACAAGCAGATTAAGCATTCTTAGGAAACTCTAAAAAAATTAAAGTCATTCACTACAACAGGCAGTCAAGTATAGAAAATCAAGTTTCCCTAAACACAAAAAGTTATATTTCATCTACTGGTTCACCTTCTGAAGGGACAATTTATACAATTTCTTCTTATTCCTTAAAAACCTCCAAACCTTCATTTTAGGACTTTAATTCAAGCCCAAATCTAGGACTGAATTCAACCATTAACTTGCTAATTGCTAAACAGAACCATTGCTAGAAAAAGGTAAAAGTATGTTCAGGACTTGTTTATTCTCAAGAGGTAAGCAAGTTCTCTCATAGGCTTTGGGGATCTCTAGTGCAGAGGACCCCAATCTGAGATCTATGAGTCTATGAATCCCTGACCCCCTGCTACCATGATAGGTAGAAGAAAAATACCTTGACCCTTACAATAGAAGCTGTGTTCAGAATTGGGAAACCAGCAACACATCTCCCCAGAGAAACATTTATATATGGTGGCTACAGAGGTTCTATAATACTAGAATATAATATATTCAGGTATGTTATGAATTACATAGGATTTTGTAGACTTGTGTCAGAAACCTAGCCACTCTGAATATTTATTCCTATAAAAAAAATCTGTTTGAAATTATGAACTTCCCAACATAGGATTAGACTGTGCATAATAAATGCATACTTATTATGTATATATATTTATCATATGTATGTATGGTTCAGAGAGCCTTAAGACAAAAGGATGAAAAAATATAGAAAATTATTTGAAATAGTCACAGGTTTGAGGGATGGAGAGGGTTGCTTGTTTTTTCCTCACCTATTATGTGATCTTAGTAAGTCTCTTGATTTTGTGGAGCCTCAGTTTACTCATCTGCAAAATTAGAAGTGGTAATAGTGATGATAACATGTATCCCCTACCTCTCTGGGCTTTGGCAAGGAAACACTCATGATGTAGAAGCTGTGAATTAGTATTACTAATACCAGATGATGCCACCCTCTCCAAAAAGGCCAACAAATCTCAAGCTTACTTTAAAGCAGTCCTAGCTCAAATCCCACCTTTTATCTAAAAAGCCTTTTCTGATCCCTCTTAATGCTAGTGCCTTCCCACTGTGATCATCTTCAGTTTTTCTTGTATATATCTTGTTTTTCCCTCATAGCTGTTTGCATATTGCCTCCCTCATGAGAGTGAGGACTGTTTTTGTTTTTGTTGTTGCTGCTTTCCTTTAGCCCGGTGCCTGCCCCAAAGAAAGCTTTTAGTACTTATAGATTGTGTAAGTGTTTGTATGTGTGTATGTGTGTGTGTGTTGGTTTGAGGGAAAACTGCTTTAGAAGTTCAATAGCCCTACCTTGAGACACTTTGGTCTCTTTATATTCTTATTTCTTTTTTTATATATATATTTCATTTTTTACCAATTACAAATAATAATACATTTCCACATAAGTTTTCCAAAGTTATATGATTCAAATTGTCTCCTCTCTTCCTTCTCTTACCCCTCCTAGAGATGATGGTAAACAATTCAATCTGGGTTATACACGTATTAGCATGCAAAACATATTTCCGCAGTATTCTTTTTTTTTTTTACTAATTATATGTAATAACAAATTTCCACATTTTCCAAAATTATATGACCCATATTGTCTTACTCCTTCCCTTCCCTCCCCCATTCCAGAGCTGGCAAGAAATTCAATCTGGGTTTTATTATTTATTTTATATATGTACATATACATATATATGTACATATATACAATGAACAATATTGAAATATGTTTTCCTTGATTGAACAATATGGAAATATATATACATATATATAATCAAGGAAAACATACTTCCATATTGTTCATTTTTGTAAGAGGATAATCTTATAAAACCAAAACCCCCAACTAAAAATCCAAATAAATTAAATTTAAGTGAAAAATCATGTGCTCTGATCAGCATTCCAACTTCAACAGTTCTTTCTCTGGAGAGGGATAGCATTCTATGATATATCCAGAATTATCCTAGATGATTGTATTGCTGAGGATAGTTAAGTCTATCACATTGATCATTCCACAATATTTCTGTTACTGTGTACAGTGTTCTCCTGGTTCTGTCCACTTCACTCTACATCAGTTCGTGTAGGTCTTTCCAATTCTTTCTGAAATTATCCTGTTCATCATTCCTTATAACGCATGAATATTCCATCACTATCATATACCACAATTTGCTCAGCCATTCCCCAATTGATGGACATCTCTTCAGTTTCCAATTCTTTGCCACCACAAAAAGAGTAACTATAAATATTTTTGTACAAGTAGGTCCTTCTTTTTTTAAAAAACTTTTTGGGATACAGATCTAGTAGTGTATTACAGGATCAAAAGATATGCATTGTTTTATAGTCCTTTGGGCATAATTCCAAATTGCACTCTAGGACAATTGGATCAGTTCACAACTCCACTAGCAATGCATTAGTGTCCTAATTTTGCCACTTCCCCTCCTTTATATACTTATTTCTCTATTTTGTAAAAATTATGAGACCTGATCTCTGTTTCTTAAATCCTCAACTTTTCTGCTCTGATTAATGTTGGTGAAATGACAAGGGCCAGGTAGCCAAGGTTGTAAGTTTGTGTCTGGGAGCTGTCTTCCAGAGAATTGTTTTGGCAGCATTAAACAGGAGTCATTGGAAATGATACTAGCTTTGGCTTAAAGATGACCTTTATTTGGGAGAATCCTGGGGAGTTTGTTTACATTCTGGAATGCCTTTCACAAGTTGTGTGACTTTGTATGTTTGGGGGAAGAGGTCAGTTTAATGGCTTTCCTCTATTCTCTTAGGTATCTTTGCCTTCTTTGTCTATCAGCCTTTCTTCAACATATCCCTCTCTTGATGAACCACTAGGTAGCAAAGTGGATAGAGCACCAGACCTTGAGTTGGGAGGATCTGGGTTCAAATTTGGCCTCAGATACCAGGCTATGTGATCCTGGGCAAGTCACGTAATCCCCATTGCCTAGCCCTTACCACTCTTTTCCCTTAGAACCAATACACATTATTGATTCTAAGATGAAAAATAAGGGTTTAAAAAAAAAAAGATATAGAGAAAATAAAGGAGATTCCTACCAGACTAATCCAACCTCACTTGCCTAGTCCTCGCTGCTCTTCTATCTTAGAACTGACACTAAGACAGAAGGTAAAGGTTAAAAACAAAACAAAACAAAACCATATCCCTGTGTTGAATGCAGGCAGTCCTTCTGTTAACATCTCATGGAATAGGACACACTAGGTGAATGGGAAAGCGCCATCCTTTCACATGCGCATGTCTCTTGGTTCCATTCACCTATTTTTCTTCACCTTTCTTTCTAAGTGCTGTGCCATCGTGATTCATGCTTATTGCCTGTTAGTCATATACTGGAAAGTCATATTTTGCTATTGAATTGGCAGGTCAGCTCATGTTTCCAGATTCACATGTACCAAAGAAACAGGACAGAAGAGTAGAGTAGAAAGAGTGATGGACTAGTTGTGTGACTGAGATCAAATTACTTAACCTTTCTGAGTTGGTTTCCCTATCTGTCAAATGAGACTGACAATAATAACTCTAAAACCTATCTCACAGGGCTATTGCAAGGCTCAAATAAGATAGGAAGGATATTGGGAAGCACTTTACAAGATCATGTCAATGTTGGTAGTCAATGCTGCCCAATTTGTTGGTATTTTGTTTTGATGTTTTTTAGTTTGGTAATTAACATATATCTAATGTGTTTCGTTATCTTCGTTATTTCAAGAGAAAGTGAAGGGGACAGGTAGGTAGCTCAATGGATTGAGAGCCAGGCTTAGAGATGGGAAGTCCTGGATTCAAATCTGGCCTTGGACACTTCCTAGCTGTGTGACAAGTCACTTAACCCCCATTGCCTTTGCCCTTACCACTGTTCTTCCTTAGAACGAATATTCAGTATTGATTCTAAGATGGAAAATAGGGGTTTAAAAAAAGATACAGAAAAACTGAAGAAGATTCCTGTCAGACTAATCCTATAATCAGTTGGTTCATCAGACTTCCTGTGGCAAGTTTAGGAGAGTATATGGGCAATATCGCTTCACCCAGAATGGACAGACATAAATGGGTTGCAGTCTATACATTGCTAGGAATAGCCACATCCATCTGAGAGTAATCCTAAAGAATTCTTGATAATGGAAGTGTTCGTTGTTCTCAATTTCCTTCTCTGGTTCCATGTATTACATTAGATCATAGAATTATTTAGTCTAACCTCCTCATTTTGTGGATGAGAAAACTAAGGCAAATGATTTGTTCAAGGTCACACAGTGAATGAACTGTAACTTCTCCCAATTCCCAGTTTAGTGCTTTTTTAAAAATTATAACAGGCTGCTTTAGTCATAACATGAATGAATATCAATTTTACTCTGCTGGCTAATGGCAGAAATGGGAATAAATTTGACTTCTCCTGCTCATTGTCCAGTCCTGGCCTCATCTGTCCTGCTAGTACCGTTACCTCTTCTTGTTCCAAAAATCTCCCGTTTTCAGAACTAATTAATAAGAAGTTGTTGAATCTGAATTGGTAAGTCTGAATTTTAGAATATTTTAATATGAGTAAAGTTTTTTTTTAATTTTCTGTCCTTTAGTAAATAGCAATTTCTAATCACTAGTAATTTTGGATCCTAGAGGAGATGCTTTAATGATTAGATAGGATGTTTCTTGAAACAATTGCTGACAACCTAGACATGATTTAAATACATCCCAGTTACAAACTTATTTATGCTATTTTTATCTCTGGTAAGTTGCTTATATTAATGATTGTAGAATGTAAACAGGAACTGTTTTCTTTTGGTTTTGTCTTTGTAACTTAAGTACCATTGTACCTACCTTATTGCCTTTGGCCTTGAATCAAGTGGCCCATAACAAATGTTCATTTGTGGGGCAACACTAGGTAGTGTAGTGGATAGAGCATCAGACTGAACTTGTAAGGGTCTATGTTCAAATCTTACCTCAGATACTGATGCTTCTTAACCATGTGACCCTGGACAAGTCACTTAACTCCAATTGCCTAGCCCTTGCTGCTCTTCTATCTTAAAATCGATACAAAGACAAAAGGCAAGGGTTAAAGGATTTGTTTTATTTTAACGTTCATTTGAATTAAATTAGTGGATTTTGTTATTATTTAGACAGTGGTAGTAAACTAGTCCAGCCCAAACTAAATTTATAGTGTTTCAAGTACTGAACTAGTTTAAAGATTTATTCAGTTTCCTGAATGTCCTAGAACCATTTGAGACATGGCAAGCAGGAAAATATCCTATGGCAGCTCTGCCGTAGTCCACTATCAGTTTGGGGGGATCATGTGCCTTGGAAAAGGAAGATATTTCCATCTTACAGTTCTTTTACTGGCTTCTAGTTCCACCAAAGCAAGAGAGGAAAGAACAATTTTGCTTAAGTAGAGCATTTCATTAAAACCACTTCTGCCTTTTCCATGATGGTTAGACTGGTGTAGAAACCGAAGAGAAACATGTGCATTTTCTCACCACATTCTCTCTGTTGTGGGAGATAACTAGCTGATAGGAGGCTCAGGAGATAATCACAATTGAAATGCCTTTTGTTCCTTCTAATTTATTTTGTGTTTCAGATTACTGGTTTTTACATTTAATGTATAGTTGTGTAAGAGGTGTCAGACTTAAGAATTTGGGGAGCAGCCTTGTTTTCCTGCTTTGATCAATAGTTTCTGTTCATCAGATGATATATTTAGAGCCAGAAAGAATCAGAGAGGTTGTCTACTCCAATCCTTTCATTTTACAGATGACAAAACTGAGGTTAATAAAGAGATTTGCCCAAGACAAGTAAGGTAGCATGTGATACATTTGGCATTTGATAGAATACCTCATTTGAATTCAAATTATCTGACTCCATATCTTCCCCACATATCACATCACCTCTGTTGCCCATCAAAATGAACTTGATTCTTCCATGCCAGGATCTTCCAGTGGTTCAGGTGTGAGTTTAGAACATGATCTTTCACAAAAGAAATTTCTTTAACAATAGCATGGAGAGAATCTTCCATCTGAGATAGAGCAGTGTTTCAGGTAAATTCGACTCCCCTTATCTCCATGACCAGGTGGGTGAGGAATGTATGTGGACTCCTAGGAATTTGCCAAGTCTGAGGAACTCTGAGTGGGTTGAGTCTCTGTGCCTTAAGCAATCAGAAGCTATGACAAGAGTTGCAGCCTTCATTCCCGGTGCCAATTAAGTCTCCAGTGCCCTTTGGGGGCTGGGAGAGGAGTAGGAAAGGAAGGAAACCAGCTCTGTAACAGGGATGCTGCTCCAACCACATTGATGCTCAAAAGGACCTACGTGCAAAACAGGAAAGTGTGAGGCCACGTAGTGTAATGGAAAGAACACTGGACTTTGAAAGAGATAAATGAACAATCAATCTGCAAGTATATATATAAAGTATTTACTATGCCCTGGCACTATACTAGGCAAGGGGAATACAGATACAAATAATGAAACAATCCCTACTTGAAAGGAACTTATATTCTAATGGGGAGACAAGATATGTGTGTGTGTGTGTGTGTGCACGCGCACATGCATGTATGGATACCAGCATAAATATAAAGAAAAGAAATGCACTGGGTGGGCTGGGAAGGTAGGCTTGAGTATTCAAAAGGAAAGACTTCATAGGGAAATAGCACTTGAGCCTTGCCTTAAAGGAAAAAAGGGACTCTGAGCTGGAGGTGAGGGGTGGGCATTCCAGGTATATGGGAGAGTCAGTACAAAAGCACAAAGATGGAAGGTGGAATGTCAAATGTGAGGAACAGAGAGAAGGCCAAATTGGTTGGTTTGAAGAGTTCAGAAAGAGGCTAAAAAGAGAGGTTGGAGCCAGATTGTAGAAATATTGGGTTTTGTTTTTGTTTTAAGCCCTTATCTTCTGTCTTAGAATTGGTTTTGATTAGCTGTAAGGGTTAGGTAGAAGGGTTAAGTGACTTGCCCAAGGGCACAAAATTAGGAAGTGTCTGAGGCCAGATTTAAACCTAGGACCTCTGGTCTCCAGGCCTGGCTCTCTATCCACTGAGCCACGTAGCTATCCCCCTGTACAAGTCTTTGAAAGCTAAACAAAGGAGTTTATGTTTTATCCTTAAAATAGGAAGCCACTAGAGTTGATTGAGTAAGGTAAATGAGATGGTCAGATTCATGTTCAAGGAAAATTATTTTGGCAGCAACATGGAGCATAGAGCAAAGTACTGAGAAACTTGAAGCAAAGACCAATTAGGAAAATGCTGGGCCACTTAGTAAATCTGTGTCCTGGGTCAAGTCATAGGTTAAACTGTCTTAGCTTTAAAGGTAGAGGAGAACTTCAAGGTCATCTGGTCTAACCTCTTTCTTTTGCAGATGAGGGAATTCAGTCTCATATAGTATCTGAGGTCTGATGGAACAAATAAAAGGCTGTATTCACACCCAGTTCTCAGACTCTTAAATTTGATATTCTTTTCCACTGAACTACATAATCTCAGGGCCTCTGTGCCTTTGTCTAGAAAATAAAGGGTTTGGATTAATTGGTCTGTAAGGTGCCTTCCTGTTCCAATATTTTGTGATTCTGTGTATTTTGCTACTGACTGGAATGTAAGGCACATGTAAATAGTTTCCTTCCCTATGTAGAATTTTCATATTAAAGCTCATTAATCCCTTCAAGGGGAAGAGGGAGACTAAATAGCCAAATAACAAGAAAACTGCCCAAACTATTTTGGATTTATCCCCTGCAGGTTTTTAGAAAGAGAATAAGATGTTGAGGTCTGAAACACATAGTGAGAGCTTCTGTGAAGCCAAAGTTAAAGATGTCCAGAAATTAACTTCTGTCCCTTTAAAAAAAAATCTACAGGATTAAATTCCTCCTTGAATTTGGAAGCTAGAAAATGTTCTTTTTCCCTCTTTCTATCTAGGTGAATTTATGTCTTTTTCTTCGACAGTGAAAATGACATGCCATAAACCAATGTATTTCTCTTCTTTTGCCTTAGCTGCCAGGAAGCTCAGAGCAAAATTCATAGTAACAACAAACTTAACCATCAGGTGCTTTGGTACATCTATTTCTCTTTTATGAAGTTTTGCTTTGGTTTCATTTGTAATTATCCTAATTTATGTGCTTTTATTTCTTAAATCGCCTTAGCTCCCTCTCTCCCCTTTATAAGAACCTGCAGGATATAAATTTAAAATAATTTGTGCTGTTTTCTTGTTATTTATTTGGCTTTTTCATCTACCTCTTTTCCTCAAAGACATTAATGAGCTTTAATTTGAAGCTTCTATACAGTGGGAGGAGACTATATATATATATATATATA
>NC_058130.1:618007154-618100048 GCF_016433145.1 Gracilinanus agilis
GAGAGAGAGAGAGAGAGAGAGAGAGAGAGAGAGAGAGAGAGAGAGAGAGAGAGAGAGAGAGAGAACGATCACCTGGGCAAGTCACTTAATTCTTGGTGTTCTGCAATTCTGACTCTTAAGTTATAGAGAGAGATAATCTGCTTTGGTAGAAGAAATTTCCTTAACTTAAAGTATGGATGAATCAAAAGCCTTGTCCCTACCTATATTTTTAAAATAAATAGATATTCAATTATGCCTTTATTTAACGTTTATGAACACATCAAATTAACATGTAACTATGAATATATACATACACACACAATATTCACAGAATTGTAGGCTCTTGAGTAGACATCCTGTTATGAGAACCCAAGGGTTGTTGGCTTTTAGAGGTGGAAAACATTCATCAGTGTCTCACTGGAAGCTCTGTGATCCACTGGGGATGAAGCCCTGGAGAATGTTTTACCAGTTGTGTTTTTGATGCATCCTCAAATCACTGTATAGAATACTCCAAGTATTTCTTCTCCACGGAGAAGGGTTATTTAAAGCCATCAGCATTTGGAGAAGGGAAGATGACATCAGTGAATCCATCAGTAAACATTAATCAAGTATCTACTATGTGCCAGGCACTGTGCTTAGAGCTGAAGATACAAAGAGAGGTAAAAGGAGCTCTCAATCTAATGAGGAGAAAAACATGCAAATATCTGTGTTCAAACAAGCTGTATGCTAGATAAATAGGAAACAATCAAGAGGGGGAAGGTCCTAGAATTAACAGGGATTGGGAAGGACTTCCTTTTGAATTTGAGATTTAGCTGGGACTTGAAGGAAGCCAGGAAAGCCAGAAGTCTGATTTGAGGTGAGACAACCATCTCATTAGTTTACCAAATTGTAATTATGTAAACTAAAGGATTCCAGGTGGCTGTTGGGTGAAGATACAAAGGGGTGGTTGCAGGGGAAAAGAGAAAGGCCTGACTAGAAGCAAAAAACTAGGAAGCATTACTTTTCCCTTTTCCTTCTTGCCAAAAGTAGTAGTACTGGGGAGGAAATTAAGAATGACTTCTCTCAGGCCAGTCTGCTATCTTCCCTGTCCTGGGCTTCTAGGTTTTTTAGTACAACATGGAGTCCATTTTTCACTTAACCTTTCTTTATTCATTGCATTTTTAGAGAAACCTAAAATTCCTATTTCTAAGGAAGGAAATATAAGCAAGGAAGTCATTCGATATATGTTTTTTTTTAAGTCAGCTTTGTCTTCAAGAACCTTAATGGTCAGACTTAAATTAAATTCACTTGTGATCCTTCAGAAGAATTGGTCTGAATCATAAAAGGCCTTTTAACTTTTATTTAAATAATTAATAATATTGCACATAAGCTTTCTTTTCTTAAGTATATTCTCGTAAGTAATTACTTGGCTTTTGTCTAGCACTGTTCCCTAGCACCTGTGGTCTTTATAATGGTGAAATACTAAGGAAAATGGCTTTATAGTGGCCTTTGAAGTTGTAGACTGATGTAGCGATTGGAAATCTAGAAATCTATACCTTTGGGAATATAGGGGGGTTTTTCCCCCAACAAAATAAACAGGAACAAATCAAATAAAAAGAGATTTTGTTGAAAGGACACCAGGGATACAAATAGGAATCTGAACTGGAATCTATTCTAGATTTAGTTGGAGATGAAAGAGAATTGAAAAAGACTGAAGCCCATAGCAATTCCCTCCTCTGCCCCTGTGGTACTTTTATTTATTATTTTTCTTTTTTTAAATTAATTAATTAATTTTATTTTGAATATTTTCTCATAATTACATGTTTCATGTTCTTTCCCTCTCCCCCAAGCCCTCCTAACCTCCCTTAGCCAACGCACAATTCCACTGGGTTTTACATGTATCATTGATTAAGACCTAATTCCATATTATTGATAGTTGGACTAGTTATCGTTTAGTGTCTACATCCCCAATAATATCCCCATCAGCCTATGTGTTCAAGTGGCTGTTTTTCTTCTGTTTCTACTCCCACAGTTCTTCCTCTGAATGTGGCTAGTTTTCTTTCTCATAAGTCCCTCAGCCTTGCTCTGGATCCTTGCATTGCTGCTACTTTTATAACACGCCTAAGGAAAATATTTCTAATTCTATAGATCAAACTTATGCCTAGGGTATGAAATAGAATCATAGAATTTAAATAGAAAGACATCCAACTCCTTAATTTCACAGAGGAAAAAACTATTCAAGGAGGTTCAGTGACTTGCTCAGCTCAGACAGGTAAGGCAGAGGTAAGGAATAGAACCCAGGTGTTTCTATTTCTTTTTCAGTGTTCTTTTTCCTATTCCCATGTGACAGTTCCTGGAGGGAATATAATTAGTCACTTTTTAGAGACCAAAATAAAAATGAGGACCTACTCTTCTGGGTAAGCCAAAACAAAAGATTGGTTTTTGTCTTAAGTTCAATGACAAAGTTGATTTTTTTAAAATTTTAAATCTTATTTTTATAGAATTTTTTTCTTTTGGTATCTCTTTCATTTCCAAATATATCCCTACTGCAACATAAGAGATTTAAAATGAAACAAAGCGATACAGCCAATCAGCACTTTATGCCATTTTCCACACCCTTAGACTTCTGAAAGGATTTGGTGGGGGGAGTTTTGCAGAGGGTAAATTTTGTCAACTCTTTCCTGAAGTCAACCTTGGTCATTAAAAATATTCAGCCTTCAATTTTGTTCTTTTAATATTGTTGTTGTTCTTTTTTCTACTTTCAACTATGAACCAGAAAGACTCTCCAAAAATCTTCACAGATTATTTGTCAGTTATTTGCTTTAGAGGAGTTGTGCCCACTTGTAAAATGGACTACATTATTTCTTAGCCACCTTTCAGATTTCTCATTCTGCACACAGCAGTATGACTTCCAAGCCATTTCTAATTAGGTTTTTCTTTGAAAGATATTAATGGAAGATAGATCCATAAGAGACATTCTACAGTCTTAGAGAAGTTTCAAGCTATTAAAAGCTAACAGTTTAACATTTAATTTTCAAAGGTTCACCCGTGAATCCTTCTGGCCTCCTCTTTGTTTCCTTCTCATTTGGGGATGGACCTTATTACTACATACCACTCCCCATTGGAAAAAAAGAAAAACAAAACCCTTGTCACAAATATGCATTGTCAAGCAAAACAAATTTCCACATTGGTGACATACAAAATGTATGTCTCATGCTGTCTCTCTCACACATTCCTGCTATTCTACTAAAGCATGCTTCATTTTCAGTACTTAGGAATTGTGGTTGGTCATCACAAGATCTGATTAATTATGTTTTTTAAAGTCATATTTTGGTATTATTGTTATATCAAATGTTCTGCTGGTTCTGTTCATTTCATATAAGTCTCCCCAAGTTTCTTTGAAGTTGTCATTCATTATTTCTTACCGTGCAATAAGACTCCATTACATTCACAGAATGTAATTTCTCTAGCCATCCTCCTAAGGATGATTAGCACCCTTTTAATCTCTAGCTCTTTACCACTACATAAAGAACTGCTATAAATATCTCTATTCATATGGATCTTTTTCCTGTTTCTTTGGTCTAAAAGTGGTACTTACAGTGTCAGAGGATATGCACATTTTAATGACTTTTGGAGTATGGTTCCAAATTGGTCCAATTGACTGGACTAATTCACAGGTTCACCAATGTGCATCAATGTGCTTGTTTTCCTGCAGCCCCTGGAACATTTTCATTATGGGATTTTTGACTTTTTTGGGTTGTATCTGCCAATTTAATAGATGCGATAGAACCAAAATGCTTTCACTTGCATTTCCGTATTAGTGATTTGTAATCATTTAATGGTCTGTCAATATCTTGGATGTCTTACTTTGAGAACTGCCTGCTCACATCCTTTGACCATTTATCTCTTGGAGGGTTGCTCATGTTATAAATTTGAATCACCTTCTTACATATCTTGGCTATGAGATCATTATCAGAGAAACTTAGTGCTAAGATTTTTTTCCCAGTTAACTATTTTCCTTCTAATTTTTATCTGCTTTGAGTGTATCTTGCAAAAAAATTAATAATTATATGCAATTCAAATTGTCTATCTTCTGTACATGTCTTTCCTTTATTTGATCATGAGCTTTCCTTTTATACATAGCAAGATCTTGAGGTTCTCCACTGGATAGGCTCAAGTTTATTAAAATGTCCTTCCGAAGAATGTAGGACTACCAACTAAATACAGAACTCTGGTTGTGACCTTAACCCAGGGGACTGGATGGACCCACCATAACAATTTATATTCCAAGTTCAAGGGTCTCTACTTTTTTGAACATTATATTTTTTTGGATTAAAATCAAACAAAAAAAATGTACACAATGAGATGATCTAATGCTGTACCATCTCTAGGAATGCTAAAAGTATTCAAGAATGTAATTCAAGAATGTGTTTTATACTTCCAAGTGTTGAGGTATCTTATCTCTAAGTTTTGCAGTAATTCAAAGACTTAGTAAACAGGGTACTAGAGAGAATTTTTTTCCCTTATCTTTTCCCTGATAAAATTACATCAGTACAAGTGGAAATTTAGTCTGGAATGCCCAGCTCCTTGCTGAATTTCAAGAATAGAGTCAGAGCTACTAAGATTTTCTTTTGTTAATAATCCTGCCTTGGTGAATCTGGTAACACACACACACACACACACACACACACACACACACACACACACACACACAACCATTCTCATTTTGTTTGTTTATCAACTCAAGTATCTAACCATTTGGATAACTGGGACTTGAATCAGGCCATAGGTCTAGGGTATTCATGGCGTCTGTTCCCTAGGTTCATGTGCAAGGTGAATGTAACCTGAAGCTTCTCAATCCTTTCCTGTATCCCAGGGATTTATTCAGTTTCCCCAGCTGTCTTAATTTTCTGTGTTGGCATCCGATGCATGTAACTGGTGCAGCTTTATGCAGTGACCACAGGGCATGGTGCTAGGTAGCCTTTAAACTGGCACATTATTGTCCTAGGCCAGATGTCTAGTTCAGGTATCTTGATCTGTAGGTAATTCCCTGAGTCATCCATTCCTCTGAATTGTTGTTATTAAAATCAGTTTTGCTCTTGGGCCATCTAATGTAAGCATAATGTGCTCCTTATGCATCACTTAACCTCAAATAAACTCATCAATGAGGAATCCAGATGAAGGCATGCAAGTGTTTAAAAGCAGAGAAGATGATTCATAGCCATGGAGGCAGCAAGCAGCTGGTATCCTTTTACCCTCCAGCAGCCTAGAGTTAGGGGGTGTAGACTTCAGGAGCCAAGATTATGTCAGCTTGAGGCACAGGTGCAATAGGATTATGATATTAATTGTTGCAGTTTTCTTTTTAAGCTTTACCTTTCCTAGGTTAACTAAGTATGTACTGTGTTGAGAATCAAGCAGTGAACACATTATTTTGTGCAAGGCACCACCTGGTTCCGTGGGAGATACAATGATGTATACTATGAGGTGTCTCACCTCAAGGAGCTTACAAACAAGCCACAGAGGAGACAAGACATGAATACACTACATTACTAAGTGGTATCCCATAAGGCTATTGTTTTACCACTCCAGAACATTGTCCCATAGATGAGTGGAATAAATGGTCATTAGATTCCCACACTAGCACCACAGAGGCTACTTAATATATCAGACAGCTGATATACATTTCCAGTGGGAAACAATATTGTTGGTTGATGTAGAGCAGTGATTCCCAAAGTGGGCGCCACCGCCCCCTGGTGGGTGCTGTGGCGATCCAGGGGAGCGGTGATGGCCACAGGTGCATTTATCTTTCCTATTAAAATTTTTTTTAAAAACTATTTCCAGGGGGCTAAGTAATATTTTTTCTGGAAAGGGGGCGGGAGGCCAAAAAAGTTTGGGAACCACTGATGTAGAGGCTGGAGCTGTTGACTTGCAAGCTGGAAGCTCTATGAAGGCTGAAGACCTAGTCTTTAGTTCAGTTCAGTTCAACAAGCACCTCACAGAAAATGCATGAGAGATGAAGGACTTGCAGGAGTCCATAAACAAATACAGAAAACACATAAAGGGACTTAATCATCATCTTTGTATCTCCCCCATTGCTCGGCATAGTATTTTGGCCATATTAGGCATTTAATAAATGACTGTGCAATACCTGCCTACCAGTAAGAAACCATATTTATACACAAAGGAGTAGGGCACCAAACCTAAATTCTCTTCCAAAGCTCTACACCCAGGCAAGTACTCAATGTACAGTATGAATCAAGTATGGGACAGGTATTTATTTCTGCATCCAAAAGAAATGCCAAGCGCAAAAGGCTCATCGTGCACGTTGACAGAAAGGCTTCAAGTGGGGATTCAGTAACTTATAGTGACCCTTACAATCTGTTTGAAGACTGACACCTAAACTTCCTCAGGACATAAAAGCAATTTGAAGAACTGCTGAAAAGGCATTTTACATTTCATCTTGGCACTACAATAACTCCCTCAGTGTCTCCATCTTCTGGCAACCCGTGGTATTGGGCATCTTCTCTGAGGAAGAACATCCCCTTCATGCCAATCAGCTTCACTCAAGGGATCTAGGACTTCTGGACCGTTCAGATACCCAAGGTTGCTTCCAAGTATAGACACCTTGAGGCTGATGCTCAGTCACTTACTTGGGAAAGAAAATACAGAGGGGGAAAAGGAAATCAGGGGCCAATGAGCAAGCTTGCCTATAGGAATTTCCCTACACTAGCTGCCATGTGAGAATGGTTATCATGGTACCAGAGCAAGCTTACTTCCTTGAAAGTCTCAGAGTTAGAGGCAGGTAGGTAGCACAGTGAATTGAGTGCCAGATCTGAAGTTGGGAGGACCTGGTTTCAAATCTGGACTCAGATACTTCCTAGCTGTGCAACCCTGAGCAAGTCACCTTAGCCCCAGTTGCCTAGTCCATGCAGGTCTTTAAATCTTATAATTGATATTAGGAAAGAAAATAATGTTTTGTTTTGTGTTTTTTTTTCTTTTAAATAAGGCTTAGGGTTACAAAATTCACCTGTAGGGTTGAAAGAAGAGAAAGTCAAAAGGAACTATATCTCCTTTTAAGGAGTTCAGCACCCTACCCATTTTGGCCTGGTTACAGAGAAGGAGGAAGACCAAGGTGGCATTCAGAATTTTCACAATACCAAAGCAATAAGTTCTTTCAGCAGTGAGCCACTACATAGGTAGAAACAGTCAGGAAATTCATCATCTCCAAAAGCTTTAAACATTGAGTCATGATGTCTCCAGAGTTCCCAGAAATTCCTAGGACAGCTCCAGGCTCAGGTTTTTCAACCTTCCTATAAACCAATTCAACCTCTACTACACTCTGGCAATGTGAACCTGGCCAAATCCCTTAACCTCACTACTCTAGTCAACTCTTGAAGCTATGATTGTTGCTGAGCAGTAGACAAACAGTGGGTTAGGAACCTTACTTATCATGACCTTGATACAGGGAACTCCTGAGTGAGGAAACACCCTCTACCACTTCAGATTGGCACGCTCTCCAACAATCATAGCTTTGAGAATTGACCAGAGAGTAGTGAGGTTAAGGGATTTGGTCAGGTTCACACAACTGGTGTGTGTCATAGACAGGACTTGAAGAGAACCCTGTTTTTTCTCAGCTTCAAAGCCCCCCTCAATCTCATGCTGCTTCCTTAAGTAAATAGGTTTCCTTGGTCCTCTACTATACCACTTCAAATAAATAATTTTTTTTTTACTTTTATGACCTTTTAACTTGTGCTATCTTTCTTGAATTTCTATAGTTCCACCACTTTCATTTGGGTAGTCTAGAACTGCAAAATAACTCATATATGAGAGGGAGAGGAGGATTTCCTCTAGGTTTTTCAGAGCCAGACTGACCAAAACTGGATCAAATTTGATTTCCAGATTGGGTCACGAGGGCAATTTGAGGGTAAAGAGGTCTGACGGGAGCCAAGCTTTGAAGCAAAGGAAACCAATTAGGAAGCTACTTATTACTACATTCATAGTATTGCTTCTAATCTCTCCTTTCTCTATCCCATCCTCCTTACTACTACCATAATAATATTCCTATAGCATTTCTGTTTGTCTCTTCCCCACTCAAAACCCTTCAAAGGTTCTCTTTGTTTTTAGGATAAAATGAAAACACTTCAGTGTGACATTTAAGGCCCTCTACAGTCTGGTTTCAACCAGCCTTTTCTGTCAAAGTCCAAGGGAGAGCTGTCAAGAATCCAAAGCCACACATTTAAAAAAAGACACAGAGAGAGAGAGAGAGAGACAGAGACAGAGAGGGAAAGAACGAACAAACTTTAAAAAAAACCACGGAATTAGAAACTCTTTTCAGCTTAATTATTTATAACGTAGCTTCTCGTGACAGGAAGCATGAGAACCAACCATAAGCAAGAAGCCAGAGCACGAGCCCATCCCTATGTGTACCCTATGGGATGACACCTCTTCTGCCCCTGTCCTGTCCCAAAGACACCCGGACCAAAAAGAGATTGCTTTGTCATTCCAGAGCAGGTCAGTCCCTGAAGAGCTAAGTAGGAGCACATGTAGACCACTAGAAGAAGTCAGAGAGCAGACCCACCCACATACATCTAGCATGAGTTGCTCCACCCTGCCCTTGGGCCTCAGTGCTACCAATTCAGAGATTCTTCTGATTAACTCTATGAGTCACTTCAGTGTGATATGAGTGGGACTTAAGTAGTCCTACTATACTAGTATGCCTCAGATAGTAATGCATCTCCTTCCTTTTTAATTCAAAAAGCTAAAGATTTTATCAGTTGCCTAAAAACCAGATAGTTGGGGCAGTTAGGTAGCTCAGTGGACAGAAAACCAGGTCTGGAGAAGGGAGATCCTGGGTTCAAATCTAGCTTCAGACACTTTCTAGTCATGTAATCCTGGGCAAATCACTTAACTCCAGTTGCCCAGCCCTTACTGCCTTGGAACCATTCTAAGGCAGAAGGTAAGGATTTAAAAAAAGAAGAAGAAGAAGAAGAAGAAGTAGTAGCCTATGATATTCTAAGGCAAATGTGTCAAACCTGTTGCCCACCAACATCCAGCCAGAATTCCTAAGTGTAACCTGGACCACATTAAAATGCATTTGGAAAATGTTGGACAAGATAAAAAATATAAAATAAATACAACATAGGTAATGTTAATGTGTGGTTTTCTAAGTCAATATGTAGCCCTCAAGAATCCCTTCACTTTGGGTTTGATACCACTGCTCTAGGGTAATAATTCCAGGAAGTTGAACTTTCTGCTGCAAAAGAAAGAATATGCAGACATTTGGGAACCTTTGTGAAATTTTTATTCTGTTTGTATAGTTGGAGGGAATAGAATTTTAATTTGAGGAAAAAGAGGGACCAGCAAGAAGGAAAGAGGAAGAGTAATTTTAGCAGATGGAGCATTTGGGGAAGGATAGGCCCAGGTACTCTCTTCACACAAAGAAGCAACATAGGGCCTTTGAGGTACTGGGGGACAGAAGGACAATAAAGGAAGTAGGATTCCCCAGCAAGGAAAAATTTGGCCCGTATGAATCTTTACTTTGCTTGGGGATCTGTAGCAAAAACTGCCCTATATAGTCTGCTTAAAAAACAACAACAACAACAACAAAGCCAAATCTCCTTCTTTCTTGCCTCAGGTACCAAATTCCAGGTGAGGAGTGGGGAGACCTGGAGACTGTGTGAATGCAAAATGGAATGGAACACTGAACAAAATGACTTTAATTGTCATGAATACTAGAAAATTTTGTCTATTTTCTAATATAGTTTTTTTTTAAAATTCTATTTCTGGAGGAGTAGTTAAAGTCTCCCTAATCAAAATATTCTTTTTAGGCAACTTTTTAAGAATACAAATTATAAAAATAGTGCCAGTCAGTTTTCACAAGGGAAATTCTTCATCAAGGGCTTCCTATGTGGATAAAACTACAGTTCTAGTTTTTAAAAAATAATAATGTACTTCAGAAGTTTTAGTCTAAAGATTAAGCTGCTACCATAATTGACCATTTTTTTTGTCTCTGAGATTAGAGTCCTCAAAGGATTTGGTCCACCTGTACCAAACTCTCTAACCATCTACTGAATTTCAAGAAGAGATGCAAAGGTCTTCTGAATGCCCTCATTTAGTTCTAACCCTCGTATGGCACCATTCTGAAGAAGTTAGGGATAGCTGATTAATGTATGAAAGATAAAGCATGTATCTTTGATGTTGACTGATGAATGAAAGATAAAGCATTTATTGTACTTTCTAGGTACCAGGTACTGTCCTAAGCACTAGAGATATAAGTACTAGAAAGAAAGATACACAAAATCCTTAAGGGATTTGCATTCTGAAAGAAAGCAATGCTTAAAGGAGAAATAAAAGGAGAATTGGGGTTTTGAATGTCCAGGATGTGACTTAGACATATGTTCTGGACAACATAAGGTTAAAGCTTACCTATCAAAGCCCAGGGTAGTTTTAAGGGCAGAGTCTAAATTATTCATGGCATGGGGCATGGGGGTGGGCACTTGGCATACATCCTTCAGTTTTCTTTTGGATAACTTCTTATGTAGTAGATAGAGTGTTAGGTTTAGAGTTAAGAAAACTTGTCTTCCTGAGTTTCAGATCTGGGCTCAGACAGTTAGCTGGGTGACTTTGGGCAAGTCTCTTACCCCTACTACATAGTTTCCTCATCTGAAAAATGAGCTAGAAAATGAAATGGCAAACCATTCCAGTATCTTTGCCAAGAAAACTCTAAATGGGATCAAAAGAGGCTGATACAACTAAGCCAACAACAAAAATATTTGGAATTGGATTTTTTAAAAATTTATTCAGCACCTGCTATGTGTAAAGTATATTGGGATACAGAAATAAAAAATGACTCAATATCTGCCCTCTAAGAGTTTGCAATATTCTCTATATAGGGGATACAACACATACATGAATATATATGATACAGAATATCAAGTATTACAGAAAAATCCGCACAAAGTGCTATAGGGAAATTTTAGAAAGGAAAGGGAGGTAGATACAGAGAGGAGGATCAGGGAAGACCTCCTAAAAGAGGTCATCGGAAAGTGGTTTCTGAGTTCCTACAGAGAAGTTTTAAATTGTCTACATGGGAAAGTCCCTATGTATAGAGTAACTAATCAATAAATAAACATTCCAGCAGTAAGGGAATAGTGGTTGTTACTTAACCAACACGTTGATGCCTCTGCCAGGTCAGATGGGAAGAGAGCCTCTTGAAAGTAATTGAACACTCTTGTCAGATAAGCAGCGGGGCTATGGTCAAGCTAAAAATATTGTAAAAATAAATTCATCTTTGAACTTAATTCTCCCCTGCAGGAGGGGTGGTGAGAAAGAACTGACCAAATGTGACACAAAGCAATTATTCCATATTCCCAAGTGTGCATGGAGTCTCTTGATTTTTCCTGAAAACATGGAGGCAGCTCATAAATAGTGTGCAGTATATTATTTTCCCTAAGTTGAAGGTCCGTAAACAGCTCACAGAAAGATTTCAGTGCTAAAATCTTGGAATTCTTTGACATTGTGCCCAGGCACCATGGCAGCTCCCTGTCTCTCCCATTCTAGGCTTATGTGGTATTATACATGCTTCAGTCAATTTCTTTTTTCTTTTCTTTTAAGCCCTTACTTCTGTGTATTGGCTCATAAGTAGAAGAGTGGTAAGGGTGGGCAATGGGGGTCAAGTGACTTGCCCAGGGTCACACAGCTGGGAAGTGTCTAAGGCCAGATTTGAACCTAGGACCTTCCATCTCTAGGCCTGACTCTCAATCCACTGAGCTACCCAGCTGCCCCCAGTCAATTTCTTGATGCCTTGACCACCTATAAACTAAAGTCGTGCTAGGGAAAATCTTAATCTACTAGCTTGATTCCAGCTAAATTAAGTAGGATCATAGAACTGAGAACAAGAGAAAGCCACAAGGGTAGCTGGGTATCTCAGTGAATTGAGAGCCAGGCCTAGAGACAGGAGGTCCTAGGTTCAAATCTGACCTCAGACTCTTCCTAGCTATGTGACCCTGAGCAAGTCACTTAACCTCCATTGTCTAACCCAATACACAGTATTGATTCTAAGATGGACAGTAATGGTATAAAAAAATAAAAAAGAAGAAGTTAGAACTCATCTAGTCCAAATGTTCTTATCCTTTTTGGGTATGGGTACCTATTTGGCAGTCTGGTGAAACCTGTGGACCCTTTCTCAGAATGATGTTATAAAATGGATAAAACAAAATATTGTACATAGGCTTAGAAAAGAAACTAATAATGTGGAAATAGTTATCAAAATACACTTTAAAAAATAAAGTTCAAGGCCCCCAGATTAAAAATTCCTGGGTTCTAGAGTGCAGAATCATCCATTTTTTGGTGAAAGAAATCAGAGCCATTATCTTTCCCTCTAAGACTTTGCCAACCCCCCCACCTCCTACATTCCCTGTAGAGGCAACCCCATCTTCCCCATCCCCCAGGCTCCCAACATAGGAGTTATCCTGGATTCCTCACTACCTCTCGCCTCCCACATCCAAGTCAATGCCAACAATTGTTCATTTCTGCCTTGCAGCATCTCTGTAATATGCCTCCTTCTCTTCTCTGACACTCTCCTCACTTTAGTGCAAGTCCTCAGCACCTCACACCTAGATTATTACAATAGTCTGCTGGAGGGGGGGTAGGGGGGACAGCTCCCTATTGTCAGGACATCCACCATTCAGCCACTCAAGTGATTTTTCCTAAAGTTCAAATCTAACCATATAACCTCCTATGGCCTGTAAGATCAAATACAAGATACTCTGGCATTCAAAGCCCTTCATATCCTAGCCTACCTTTCCAGTCTACTTACATCTCACACCCTGCCATATTCTTTTTAATCCAGTGACACTGACCTCCTTGCTGTTCTAAGAACAAAATAATCCATCACTCTGCCCCAGGCATTCTCCCTGGCTGCTGCCATGTCTGGAATGCTCTCCCTCCTCCACTCCAACTATTGACCTCCTATTTTCTACAGGAAGCCTTCCCCAACCCCTCTTCATTCTAGTGCCTTCCCTCCATTAATTATTTCCTATTTATATTTCCTATTTATCCTTTATAGAATTTCGTTTGTATATATTTATTTGTTGTCTCCCCCATAAGACTGTAAGCTCCTTAAGGTTAAAGACTCTCTTTAGACTCTCTTTATATTTTGGCTCTTAGCAAAGTACCTGACATAAAGTAGATGCTTGATAAATGTTTATTAATTGGTTGATATCTAGACCAACTCCCTCCAAACTAAGACCTAGAAAGGTGAGGGCACTTGCCCAAGTTTACACAGGCAGTAAGTAGTGGGTCTGGTCCTCCAATTTAAAATCCAGCACTCTTTCAGGTAGCAAGATATTAAAGCAGGTAGAGCACCCAGCCTGGAATCAGAAGTACCCAAGTTTAAATCAGGCTTATATACTTTAAGCGACTCTGGACAAGTCACTTAACCCTGTTTGCTTCCATTTCCTTTCATATAAAATGAGCTAGAGAAGGAAATAGCGAACCACTGCATTTTCAAATAGTCTGTCTTTAGGTTTTTTCTTTAAATGAATGATTCTTGACTATCATTTTCATGAACATATAGTTTAAAAATCAGTACTTCAAAACCAACTAATTTTAGAATTTGTGATAATTAGAACAAGAGCTTAGCCTTAAGCTTATCTAGGCACTAATTTAAAGGAGCTGTCTAAGTAGCAAACAGTAAAAACAAGATTTTAAGAGGGAATTTTTAACATACTTGTTTAGTTGTTCACTTGTTGTTCAGACACAAATCTGACTCTTCCTGATCCCATTTTTTGTTTTTGTTGTTTTGTTTTTTCGAAAAGATACTTAAGTGGTTTGCCATTTCCTTCTCCAATTCATTTTAGGGGTGAGGAAACTGAAGGTTAAGTGACTTGCTGGAGAAGGAAATGGTACCCTCACCACCAAGACCTTATCCCTATCAATCCGAATTCCTTGAGGTTTTACTATTATCACTGGAGTTAGATCTTGGTTTTGTTTAGTATAGGATATAGAAGAATTCTGGTGATGGTCACCTGAGAAATAAGAAAATACAATGGTATTTTAAGAATGGAATATTGTAAAGTAGGGTTTATGGTTTTAGAAATATGCATACACATGCACATGTACAAATATACACGTATACACAGACATGCATGTGCGTGTGCCCACACACCACCTCCTCCATTCTTCCCTTCTCTTTCTCCCCCACCTACCTCCCAGCTTTTCAGGTATCCTCTAGGTGTTCTCTTTCCCTTGGAATGTAAGCTTCTTGAAAGTAAGGACTATTTTTTGTTTTCATTTGTATTTCCAACACATATCATAGTGGTGGCATATAAGTGCTTAATAAATGTTCTTCCTATCTTTATCTATTTAATGTCTAAGATTTAAAGAAAACTAACTCTCACAACTATAAGACAAATAACTACACCCCACTGGTTAAGTAGTAAAAGAATTTAAATAAATAATTTTCAAAAGGATTGCTACTGTTAACAGAACTTTAAAAAGTTGTTCCAGGTCACTAATGAGAATGACAAATTAAAGCAATAGAGGTTTTACCTCTCACTCAGTAAATTAGCAAGAAGACAAAATGTGGGAATAATCAATAGTGGAGGAGCTATAAAAAGGCAAACAAATGTATTTTTTTGGTGGAACTATAGTCTATTTTGGAAAGTAATTTTTTGAATTATCAATCAACAAATGATATGCTACACACTGAAGATTGTAGGATCAGCTCCTACCTGGCTCACCAAAAACTATTAAAGAAATAAAGGGTAGAGAGGAAGATACAGATGTATAATGATGGTGATGATGTGTATCTATCTATGATCTCCGCAGCTGCAGTTGGTGGGAGGAACACCTACTACTATTACCCTGACTGCTGCTGTAAGTTATCCCCTTCTCTCTAACAGGTTTGGTTGATAACCTGTTGGAATTCCTTTAATAGCTGCCCAAGCAAGGACCCTTGAGAGGTTAGATAGATGGGTAACCTTTCCAGGCCCAACTTGGGGTTGGATAAATTGGTATCGGGCTATTGATCAGCCTTGGATAACATTCAGGATCTGACTGTATTTGACTCCCTTCCCAAGGGCCATGATAGAAAGACCACTCATGAAGGTACTTGTTATTGAACACTCTTTTATCTATAAGTAGGGAAAGGATAACAAGGTCAAGGATTGGGGATTGGAAACCCTATTGATTTATTATCTATTAGACTAATTAACAATCAGGACTGGAGGCTACTGATCTGGTGGAGGCTTGAGATTTCACCTCTCCCTCTTTATCTGGCCGGACCTGGCCACAGCCAAACCAGAGAATAGGGAAGGCTATTGCTGCAGATGTATTGATGGTCTTTGTTCTCTCAGCTCTCTCACCAATAGTGTTGATGGTTCACTAGCTCTCACAGTCCAGCCAGGAAATAGATTCAGGCTTATTCCTACCCTCTTCTTCTACCTCCTGGCCACCCTTCAACCACCCTTCAGTCAGCCACCCACTGCCTAGACTGAAACACAGAGGTTTGCAGAGATCTGTGATCTCCAGTTCTCAGCCTCTGAGTCCAGAGACCTCCCTCAATGTAGCTGTGAGGGGTATATATAGGGTGGGACCAACCGACATTTGCCCCTGGCTCATGGCACCTGGGAACATTCTGAATATCTCAACTGCCATCCCTGTCATTCAAGGTGGCATCCATCTCTTCCCAGATTATTGAATATAACAACACTGAATACAAAGGTAGAAAAAAAAAGTTTAAATAGATCTTGCTTTAGTCCATATTCTAAGCCAGCATTGGTGAAATTTCAGAGATCATGTGCCCAAACTGTACCTTTGTGCTGCCTGTGAGCCACCCCCATTACCCCAGAGAGCAGAGGGAGGATGTGCTCGCATTTGGGCTACTGGGCAGAGGGGTGGGAGATGCAAAAATGTCCTCAGGTGTGGTAGAGAGAGGGAACAGAGCAGCCCCCTCCAGCGAGTCAGGGCACACATCGCACATCTTTGCCAATACAGTTCTAAGCTAAGAATGTGATTAAAATGTCCACATTCTTGAACACTTAGATTCCCTTTCTGGGGATATGTGCTAAGAAAGTCAAAGACAGAAAAAAAGGTCTTACATACTCCAGAATACTTAGAGTCAGCCTTGGTGAAAGCAAAAAATAGAAACACCATGGATTAGGGAATGGCTAAACAAATGAGGAAGAATGAATAATAAGGATTCAGAGAAGCATGGGAAGACATATATATATATATATATAAACTGACTGAGAGTGGCATACCCGGAACCAGAAAAACAATATGCATCATGACTATTTTTTAAAACCCTTACCTTCTGTCTTAGAATGGATAGTAAGTATCAGTTACAAGGCAGAAGCATAGTAAGGGCTAGACAGTTGAAAGCCACACAGTTAGGAAATTTCTGAGGTCAAATTTGAACTCAAGACTTCACAATGATTATTACGATATAAAAGGAAAAAATTAAAGCAAAACTGGACATTGTGTAATTATAACAAGCAAATTTTCCTTTAATAAGAAATGATACCTCCCTCCCTTCTTTGCAGAAGTAAAGGGACTGTTGGTTATGCAAAATTCTGGAATGCAATTTTTTGATTATCAGTTATTGTTGACTTATGTCCAACTCTTCATGAGTCGATGGACCATAGCTGTCTATGGGCCTTTCTTGGCAAGGATCCTGGAGTGGTTTGCCATTTCCTTCTCCATTGTGCCAGTAGATTATTTTGTCAGGCAATCAGAGATTAAATGACTTACCCAGACTCATACAACCAGGAAGTGTCTGAGGCCAGATATGACCTCAAATTTTCCTGACTCCAGACCCATCACTCTATCTGCTGAATCACTTAGTTGCCTTCTATCAATCAGTCCATTGGTTCAGTCAAATAATCAATCAATCAATCAATAATTTACTTAATTATGGCCATTATGAGCCAGGCACTGAAAATTAAAACAAAAAAGAAGTAATCCTAAGTCTCAAAAAGCTTTTATATTTTATCCTAAGAATGTAATTAAAATATTAAAAATTTCATTCTTGGTATCAGTTAATTAACTGCTTTTTCCCCTCCCCCCATTTTTGGTGCAGGGATGGCTCACTTAATGGGGGCAGGGGAGGGGGTAATACATTTGAAAATTAAGGTGAGTATTAATAAAAGTATGTCAATAAAATTTTTTTACTAGAAATACAAATTCTATTAGCTTACAGTCCTTTTACTCATAAGACAAATTGCAAAGTTTGGACTTCTTTTTGAGTATTAAAAAAAGCATATGCTAGCAATTCATTTCTATTATGTTTCTCATGATTCTCTATTTTTTTTTCATTTTTCCCTGAAATGTCATTGTAACATATGCTCTCGTTTAGGTGAGATTTAACGAAACTTGCTTCACATGCAGATATGTAGAGTTTTTTCCAACTTATTAAATGGCATTGGTTTAAAATATTTTAATCTAAGCTTGTGTGAATAATTCTCTCCTCCTAGGTTTCTATGTCTTCATAGCAATTGCAACACAGGGAGCACAAATCAGATGCTAACTTTAAATGTTTTAATATTCTGACCCTATATTATGACCAAAAGGTTGAGTTTTCCTTTTGTGTATATGTTAACCTTTATCTCCTGCTTGTTTTCCATCATTTAAGAGGATCCTAACAGAATTTATCAGAAAAGGCTGAAATTAAGCACTAGTAAAATATGGTCATCATGCTCTTTTGATTAAATACAGTACCATTCATTGGTGTTTATTTCATAGTAGTGTTTTTTTTTTTCTCCTCTTTTCTAGTGGGATCTTGTGTGTGACTCTGCCTGGAAGGTCCATATTGCTAAGTTTTCCTTACTGGTTGGTCTAATCTTTGGCTATCTAATAACCGGATGTATTGCTGACTTGTAAGTACCAAATTTATCTGGAGAAACCTTGTCAATGTGGTTAAATTCTCTTCTGTACTATGTTTTGATTCTCAAAGCAGAAGCTTGAATCAGTTACCTGGGTAATTCAGAACAAAAAGTATTCACTAAAGGAGCAGTTCACAAACTTTTTCATCTCAGGACCCATTTATACTCTTTAAAATTATTGAGGGCAGGAGCAGCTAGATGGCTCAGTGGCTAGACATCCAGGCTTGACAATGGGAGGTCCCGGATTCAAATCTGTCATTAGATATTTCCTAGCTAGGTGGCCCTGGGCAAGTCACTTAACCCCAAATGCCTAGCTCTTAGCTTTTTTTTTTTTTTTCCCTTGGAACCAATACTTAGTATTGATTTTAAGACAGAAGGTAATAGAGGATCCCACACACAAAATTTTGGTTTATTTAGGTTATATCTATTATTTAGATCCTAAATATATATAACCTAAAATTCTAAATTTTAGAATTAAATATTTAGAAATTAAAATCTTCTAGTGTTCTTATGAAAATAGTTTTAAACTAAGGGATCCCCAGGTGTATTGATCTTATGGAGTCCCAGGAATCCCCAAACCACACTTTGAAAACCATTAAACTAAAGTATTATATATATGTACATATATACATAAATATATACATATATTACATATATAAAGTATATAATACAGACCATTTTGAAATAAAACTTGAAGATGATAGATTATGGTCTTCCTAAACATAGCTGCTATATATCTTCTTCTTCCTCCATACTCATGTATCTCCTAGCTTCCATTGTCAATATAGTAATATTAATATTCTACACTCCATTTTAAAAAATCCTTTGGCTCTTTGCTTAGCACTATGCTAAGAAAGCTATAAATAAAGGCTTAAAAATGTTTCCTGCCCTCCACAAGCTTCTGCGTAGGTGGAGGAGAGAAAACTACTCATTATACATCAATACTCAGTCACATAACTGCTAGGTACAATGAGAGATAGTAGATTGATAAATGCCCATCTACAACATTTGTTATATTGTTTCAAAGGAAGTGATCTTGGTAGAACCTAGAAATCCAGGAAAGCCAATGTCAGACTTGGGTTCTACTTTAATGTATGACATTTGTATAAGAAGAAGGAAAGAGGGGGCAGCTGGGTAGTTCAGTGAATTGAGAGTCAGGCCTAGAGACAGGAGATCCTAGGTTCAAATCCGGCCTCAGACACTTCCCAGCTGTGTGACCCTGGGCAAGTCACTTGACCCCCATTGCCCACCCTTACCACTCTTCCACCTATGAGCTAATACATAGAAGTTAAGGGTTTAAAAACCAAAAAAAAAAAAAAAAAAAAAAAAAGACTAGCTCAATGAGAAGTCAGACTGGCCCAGCAGAGCTTGTTGAATAGTCCCAGTCAGGTAGACCCAGAATGGTCACTGATAACAGCAGAAGATCTTACACATCTTTCAAGGTATGGTGGACATTTCTAATCATAACAGTATGTTTGGAAATTCCTTTCTCATTTAACATATTTCTCATTTGTTTTTAATACCTTTAATCATCTGCTTACAATTGTGATACTTTTTAACACATTCCTAAAGTTTATTAATGAATTGGTTTTAGTGCCCTCTCTGTACCTGGATACTCTTTCTTTTACCCAAACATCTACATTAGAAGAAATACAAGAATGACTTCGATTATTTAAAGCAGGAGATTTTATCCTTTTTCTGTATCATGGGCACCTTTGGCTATCTAGTAATACCTATGGAGCCCTTCTCAGAATTGTTTTTTTAAATGAAAATAAACACAGAAGATTACAGAAGAAACTAATTATGGTGAAATAGTTCATCTATCTATAGAAGAAGTTCACCGACCTCAGGTTAAAAACCCCTGATCTAAAGGGATAGATTGTTCTGTTCTTTAATTATTCACATGCGTTTTAGGAATCCATAAAGAATGGGGTTAGGAGGATGGGAAGTCATGCTGAAAACGACATAAGGCACCCTGCTTTCTAGAAATACTTGGAAGAGACTTTGTTTTCACTTTGTGCTTGTTCCCATGCCAAAAAAAAAAATGTTTGCATTGGGAAAGAAAAATATCAATTAAAGATGTGGAATTTTATTATGGAGGAGTTCTGAGAGCAGCTCACAGTTAAGTTACACAGCTCTTTCCTCCCAACAACCCTGTGAGGTAGGTAATGTCAACATTCATTATTTCCATTTTATATATGAAGTAACAGGCTCAGCGAGACCATTAGCAACGTGTCCAAGTTTACATGACTGGGAAGTTTGTAACTTGCTGAACTGGAACCTGAGTCTTCTACCTTTGAGTCTAATTGTCTTTCATCTGGACTGTGCCATCTCAGATTAACATGTTTTGGACTTTTCCCTCCATGTAAAACACACATTTCTTTTTGTCCCTGTACCTTTAGCTTCTTAACTTTTTTGGTCCTGGACCTCTTTGCCATTTGGTGTAGCCCCTTTTCAGAATAATTTTTTTTTTAAACCCTTGTACTTCGGTGTATTGTCTCATAGGTGGAAGAGTGGTAAGGGTGGGCAATGGGGGTCAAGTGACTTGCCCAGGGTCACACAGCTGGGAAGTGGCTGAGGCTGGCTTTGAACCTAGGACCTCCTGTCTCTAGGCCTGGCTCTCACTCCACTGAGCTACCCAGCTGCCCCTTGAATAATTGTTTTTAAATGCATAAATAAATAAATAACTAAACGAATACCCAAGACTACAAAAGAAACTAATTCTATTAAACTATTTACCCCAAAAAATGTTTTTATGTTTGTAGAACACCCAGATTTAGAATCACTACATTAAGATCTCACGCTATGATTTAGACATTATTTGCTCTCATAAATACTTGGTGGGTTAAGTTGAACATGATGTTTTGGTTTGCTACAGTGCTGTACACGCTGAGGAAAATAAGGGACAAATAAGGCTGGCTTCCCTTTGCAAGACAGATCAAAAGTCTGATAGTGTAACTTTACTCTCTTTGTGCCCTCTTCTACTTTGAGAAAATCCATGTCCAACGGCTTCAGGTGGCAAAATGTTAGGAGGTGGAAGAGCAGACGTTGTTTGGATTCTGACTTTCTGAGAAACTGGTGTCACCTTTCTCTGGTTGAGTTGGGATGCTCTGGTTTTGAGCCCTACCCTAAGTGACTTTATTGCCAGTCTGAACCCTGCATCAATAAAAAGAACAACATATAAAGAAAACAAAAAAACCTGCCAAGAACTTTTGTTTGGTTTTTGTGGCTTTCTGGAAAGTAGTCTCGAGATCGTGTGTCTATGAAGAAAGAGTCCCCTGTCACAAGGTGGGCTTTTGGAGGTCACGAAGAACAATCCACATTCAAACAGCAAGCTTTTTTTTTTTTTCAATGTTCATTTTTGGACCAAATTTGCCCAATAATAATAGTTTCCATCACAGAATGCTTTATAAATATTACTTCATTTGATCTATACAATGACCTTGTGAGATGGGTGTTATTATTATTATCCCTATTTTATAGATGAGGAAACTGGTTCAGAGAGGGTAATGATTTGCCCATTGTTACCCAGATAGTAAGTTTTTGAGGTATGACTTGAATCTAGGGCTTCCTAAACCCACAGCCAGTGCTCTCGTCACTATACTTCACTGGTATACTGCTATGTAGATGCTTATTTAACAGTGAGCAAAATAATACTAACATTTACTTATTTCTTAGATGACAGCTTTTTGTGGGAGAAGTCAATGTGCTTGACCACAACATATTTAAAAAACATTGAATGTTTCTTAATGACTAGAACAACTCAAACTGTGTCATGATGGGCCTGGTGGGCCTGAGAGAATAGGAACGCAGGTGTGAAGAACAAAACAGACCAGACCAGAAGAAGCACAGAAATACATCAAGAGTACCTGATTTGTTGCCTTGCAAGGACAGAGTGTTTGCTCTTTCCCCACATCAGGCTTATATCCTCCTAGCATCATTTCCTCATTAGCAGGATGGATTAGTATTAAACCCTTTATACTCACTCTGCCTGCCTTGTGACCATGGGCATGCATTTGTAAGTCAGTCAGCCAGCCAAGGTTAAGGGTGCAGACAGCAGACAAGTTAATTGACCAGTGCATAGACTGAATGAACAACCTTGGCCTCATTAAAATGGTGTTCTAATCAACTGAACTAAAGTGGCCAACTTGGATGGTAATGAGCTATCAGCCGGTATGTTCAAATGTTCCCCATGAAAATCTGTTCAGATTCTTTTGCCATTTTTTAAAATAAATCTTATCTTCTGTCTTAAATTGATATTTTGTATTGGTTCTAAGGCAGAAGAGTTTTTAGGATTGGTCAATAGGGGTTAAGTGACTCGCCCAGGGTCACATAGCTAGGAAGTGTCTGAATTCAGTTTTGAACCCAGGACCTCCTGTCTCTAGACCTGGTATTCTATTCACTAAGCCACCTCGCTGCCCTCTATTACCATTCTTTTTTTTTTTTTTTTTAAACATTCACCATCTGTCTTAGAGTTAATAATGTTTATTGGCTCCAAGGCAGAAGAGCAGTAAGGGCTAGGCAATGAGGGTTAAGTGACTTGCCCAGGGTCACACAACTAGAAAGCATCTGAGGCCAGAATTGAATCTAGGACCCTCTTGTCTCTAAGCCTGTCTCTCAATCCATTGAACCACCCAACTGCCCCCTTATTGCCATTCTTAAACATTATGTTTCTCCTTCCTGGGTCAGAATCCTGCCGCTTTGGCTAGTCCTTCAGTATAGATCACTTTAATAAGACAGAATGGTCATTCAGCCTCCTGGATGATAGGATGTTTAAGATGGAAGGAGTTTTGTATTTGGTTGTAATTTCATTCAACAAACTTGTCTTTTTGTTTGGCCAATGAATGCCCAGTACCTTGCACAGTAGGCATGCAGTAAAAGTGAATATTAAATTTCTAGTCTGTCAGAAACACCTCTATTCTCAAGGAGTTACTGTCAAGCAGGGGTTATATACATTGTATATTTGGTATAGAATGGAGGCTCCCTGAGAGAAGGATTGTTTCATTTTTTCCCTTTGAACTGACAGCCTAGCATGTTGCCTAGAACACAGGAATAACTTATTAACTATTTTCTTAAACCCTTACCTTTTGTCTTAGAACCGATACTTAGTATTGCTTCCAAAACAGAAGAGCAGCAAGGGCTAGGCGGTTGGGGTTAACGGACTTGCTACTCCAATAATTGTTTGTTTGATTGGTGAGAAGATTGGGGTTCACTGGATTTTTAAAATTATCCCAAACTAAGTCAGCTGTTGCCAAAGACTGTCTTTAATCAGTGTTCTGATAATATTAAATGGTCGTAAATCAGAAGTATTAAAATTATTGTTAATCCAAAAGGCAATGAAAAGTCCCTAATACACACACATAAGCAAGAAATAGTGAGATGGAGCATAAGGAGGAAAGGCTCTCCAGCCTTGACATCTGGGAGTCTTAGGACATGATGGGGAAGAAGAGTTGGAATTAAAGATGAAGGAAATGATCAGTTCTATAGAATTATAGGACACCAAAGCACACAGAGCCATGATATGTTCTTCCTGTCGGTCAGTAACACTATTTAGAGCCTACCAAGTGCCAGGCTCTGTGCTAACTACTGGGGATACAAAGAAAGACAAAAGATAGTCCCTTTCTTCAAGGAATTCACAAAATAATGGAGAAGATGGCAGACAAACAACTACGTACTGATAAGCTATAGAAAGTACAGGATAAATAGGAAATGTTGTAATCAATAGAGAAAAGTTATTAGAATTAAAGATTTAGAAAGCCTTCCTGTAGAAGGTAGGATTTTGGCAGGGACTTGGAGGAAGCCACGGAAACCTGGAGTGAAGATGAGGAGGGAGAGCTTTCCATGTATGAAAGAAAGCAATAAAAATACCCAATAGCACTCATCTAAGAACTCCCAGGAAAGAAGTTTCTAGAATCTCACCCAGAGTTTATAACAATGCCCCATTCTCCTTTTCCCTCCACTCTGTCCAGGGAGAATTTGGAAGGTTTGGGAGGATAAAGACCAACTTCATTCCTTCTTATTCAGTTCCCACCCTCAGATATACTCTAAAACAACTAAAACAGGTTTACCTTCAGTGACCTTGTTTGGTATTTCAAAGGCAAGGAAAAGGCCTTATGTCCCCTAAAACTCCCTTCCCATCTGCCTGAGATTTTTTTTTTTTTTTAGTCCAGATCAGGCCTTTTCATTCATTAGAGATAAAAGGCTTAAAAATGCAAATAGATGGTATGCTTATCAAATTTACCTATGAAACAAAGCCAGGAGGGATAGCTAAGGCTTGGAAGATGGAGTTAGGATTCAAAAAGATCTTGACAGGCTAGAACACTAGACTGAATCTAATCAGATGGAATTCAATAGGAATAAGTGTAAAGCCTTATAATTAGGTTAAAAAAAATCTGCCTCCCCAGTATAAGATGGGAAGGAAGAGAGTATTAGACAACTATTAGAAAAAAAGATTGTGGCAACAGGCTAGGGCTGGCTGGTTTCAGTGATTGCCAGCTCACTACAAGACAGCAATGTGATATGTCAGCCAACAAAGCCAAAGTCAATTTAGGTTACATTGACAAGGGTAGCACCCAGGAATGAGGAGATGATACCTTTACCAGAATATTTTCTTCAGTTCTGGGTGCTGCATTTTAGGAAGGATTTTAATAACCCAGAGAGAGGCCAAGACAGCAGATGGCTTCAAGTTCATGTCTCATGAGTATCAATTGAAAGACCTGGGAGTGAGATATAGACATCATAACTATGTTCAGGTATTGCAAAATCAAGGCCGCTAGATGGAAGAGACCATATTTATTATGTTTACCCACAAAGGGCAGAATCAGGAGCTGCAACTAGGCAAGGTTAGGCTTAATATCAGGAAAAACTTCCTAATGATTAGAGCTATCCAAAACTAGGATGGAGATATCTTAGGAGATAGTGAGTGCCCCTTCACTTGAGTTCTTCAAGAAATGGTAGGATGACTACTTTTTAGTCATGTCATAAAGGATACTCTTTTTTTAAACCCTTACCTTCCATCTGAGAATCAATACATTGGTTCCAATGCAGAAGAGCCTTGGTAATGGAGGTTAAGGAACTTGCCCAGGGTCACACAGCTAGGGAGTGTCTGAGGCCAGATTTGAACCCAGAACCTCCCATCTCTAGGCCTGGCTCTCAATCCACTGAGCCACGTCGCTGTCCCCCATGTCCCCTGCAAAGGATACTCTTGTTCAGGCATAGGTTGAACTGGATGGTTACTAATGTTCCTTCTAACTCTGACATTCTGTAATTGAGGTTATACAAATATATGTGACCAGCAAAAGGAGACAAGCTACATTTGTCACTAAACCACAGGTGGTAGTTGATATATCTCAAATCCGAAAAGAATAAGAGGTAACCTTCGTTCATGTGCGGTCTTTCTCCTTCCTTATAGGAACCATGTTTGGGAAGTGTGGACAGACTATTGCAGGATGAAGTAGCTTGGAAGTTTTGTAATCTGTATCAGTGGAGGGATTATCTCTATCGTTAAAGTAATGGTTCTAAGAAAGTGTCATTAAATATCTATTATATGCTCTAGTTACAAAATTCTCTGGACACATTGTCCCATTTGATTTTTATGATGATCCAGAGAGTGGGTAATACATTAGATGATAAGCTCCTTGAAGGCAAAATTGTCTTTTTTTACTTCTTTTTTGTATCCCTGACACTTAGCACAGTTCCAGGTACATTTGTTGTTTGGTCATTGTGCCCAACTCTGACCCTCCGAGTGTCCCAAAACCTTTGGGGTTTTCTTAGTAAAACACTGGAGTGGTTTGCCATTTCTTTCTCTAGCTCATTTTACAGATGAGGAAACCGAGGCAAACAGGATTAAATAACTTGCCCAGGGTCACATAGCTAGTAAGTATATGAGGCTAGCTTCAAATTCAGGGAGATTAGTCTTCTTGATTCTAGATCTAGCACTCTATCCACTCTGCCACCTAACTGCCCACTCCTGATACATAGTAGGTGCTTAATAAATGTTTACTGACTGACCAGGTAATGTTATTCACATTTACTGACTGTGGAAACTGGTGACCTAAATTAAAATAGTCCCTCCTCAGATCACCACAGTAAATGGCAGATTCAGGACTTCTCTCAGGGTCTTCTAGGCCCATTTTTTTTAATTAAAAAAAAAAAAAAAAAAGATCTATGAGAAGAAGCTTGGATATGCAAATAGACACTGGGCTAAACTAAGCTAAGGCTTGGAGCTGGAGAAGCTGTGCTCAATGGGTGTCCCCTAGTTTGTACACTCGACTTTAGAGCTCAGTTCAAGGTTCATTTATTTCTCTGATCATCTGGCACAAGGGTGTGTCAAGGTTTATGTTTGGAGAGTTATTGACTTTGCTGGTTGCTCTTGACTTAAATTATATCTCTGTTGTACCCTGAAGTACTGCATAAAGTAGAAGAAGAAATTAAACCATTTCTCTTAAAAATGGAAAGAGTACCATATGACTCTGGGGAGCTGGATTCTAGCTCCAGATCATTCACTAGATAACTGTGTGACTTGGGCAAGTTATAGAATCCCTCTAGACGTGCCAGTCTTATCTATAAAAATGACTGCATTGGGTGAAATCAATCCACTTTTTGGAATCCCAAGTTGCCTTCAAAACTCAGATCAATGCCACCCTCTACATGAAGCCCAACCTGATTACCCCTAGCTATTAGTTCTACCCCTTCTCTCTGTCCTATCCCCACCAATTACCTTGCATAGGTGTTGTATTTTTTACACTTTCTTACCTAGACATATGATCTCCTCTCATATTAGGGAACTCCTTTAGGGAAGGGGAAATTTTATTTTTATCTATGGATCCCCAAGAGCCTAGCATAATACTGGGTACATAATAAATGCATAATAACACTGCTTGATTAGATTATTATTTTTTTAACCCATACCTTCTGTCTTAGAGTTGATACTCATGGGGGCAGCTAGGTGGCTCAGTGGATAGAGAGCCAGGCCCAGAAAAGGGAAGTACTGGATTCAAATTTGACCTCAAACACTTCTTAGGTGTGACTCTGGGCAAGTCATTTAATCCTAGTTGCCTAGCCCTTACCGAGCTTCTGTCTTAGAACCAAAACTTAGTATTGCTTCTTTTTTTAAAAAATTCTTACCTTCTGTCTTAAAATCTATACTTACTATTGGTTCCAAGGCAATAGAGTGATAAGGGTGAAGCAGTGGAGGTTTAGTGACTTGCCCAGAGTCACATAGCTAAGAAGTATCTGAGGCCATATTTGAAGCCAGGACACCCCCATCTCTAGTCAGCTGCCCCTTGATTAGAATATCTTGAGAGAGCTAGTGTTGCTGTAATGGAGCTCTGGATTTGGAGTCCCAAATATTGTTTCTAGCACCTCCTATTTGGGTAAACCTGGGCAAGTCCCATCTCTTAGCCTTGGAACATTCATCCTCATCATATAAAAGGAGAGGTATTCAATACATACACTATCTCACAGGGTTCATCATGAGAATCAAAGGACATAACAGTGCCTATAAAAATGCTCTGTAAACCTTAAAAGAGCATATCAATTTTATTATTATTATTATTACCATATAATTCCGTGAGGTTTTTGTGCAGCTTTTAATTTTGGTACCTACTGTCGCATGAACTATAATGGTACCTCTGAGCTTTTTTTTTTTTTTCCCAGGGTTGGCCGGAGGCCGGTGCTGCTCTTTTCCATCATATTCATTCTGATCTTTGGACTGACTGTGGCGCTTTCAGTGAATGTGACAATGTTCAGCACACTCAGGTTTTTTGAAGGATTTTGCCTGGCTGGAATAATCCTTACCTTGTATGCACTGAGTAAGTATCAACCTTTCAAACCTAGCCTGAAATGAAATGAGATGTGCTGAGTAAGTAGTTTTGGCAGAAGGGTTTTGTGTTGGACAATGAACATGTTGCTCATGTCTTCAAAAGCAGCTGCTTTGGAAGGGCTAAATGGACTTTCCTGCCTCTAACTGTGTTGTCTCCAGGAAGAATTGGGCTAATAGCTGGGTTGTAGCTGTTGTCGTTGTCGTTTTCTGTAACAGAGGGCTCAGACAAAACAAATGAGGATGCATTACCCTTATCTGGAAGATTTAGGGTTGGCCTATGCAATCAAAATACATTGGGTTTGGGGTCGTAGACTGAATCTCCTTTATTGTCTGTTCACAATATTAAAATCATTGGATAATTACCCTTCTGCATCTGGGTCATTTGAGATCATGCACAATACTGTATGATCACTTTGGATTTATTTCTGATAGCTCTTCTCATTGAGATTGTTCAGTATCCCATATTTATACTTCCTTATGCATCCACATGATTTTTTTAATTGTTGGGAGACAAGTTATAGCCTGCAGTATAAGTAAGAATTAGAAGATGGAGTAAGAATTCAATTGCTTCTTGGGCTTCTCTTCCATGTGGCTTTCTTTCCCCCTAAAAGTTTTCCTTGCTTCTCCAAATATCTATTGTTTATTTTTTTTTAAACTTTAGTTGCAAGCATAGATCAGAATTCCCCAAAAAATCTCATTCATCTGTAGCTCAGTCTTGCTAGCTTGATGATGTCACTTAAAAGAGGAGAAGAAAGATTCTCGTAGGAGGAAATAGCTGGCTAAAGTTTATTTAGGCATTTCCTAAGAGAGGCAGAAGGGTAGCCTACTTTGGGCCTTCACACCAAATATTGCAGGAAAAAAAAATAGTTACCAGATCAGAATCAGCAGGCAGAGAAAAAGGAAGAACTATATGGTGTGGGAGCATTTAGCATTGTATACTTCAGTGATCCCCAAGCTCATCCCTGTATCACAGTCCAGAATAACAACAAATTCTCATAATGACTTTGAGACAGCCTCTAAGCCCTGTTCACTAGACTCTGTTTAAGAAGGCAGGGAAAATGTGCAATACATTTTAGGAAGTTTTTCCAGCCATTGATTTGTGAGTCTATTAAAAATGGTTATTTTTTGGTAATTTTTGGTACCTGACGTGATATCCTCATTTATAGAACTTTCATATCTGTTGTAGAGACAGTTAGGTGGTATAATGCTGGACTTCAAGTCAGAAAAGACCCAAGTTTAAATCTGGCCTTACCACTGTTTTATCTTGGGCAAGTCACTTCAGTGTGTCTAAGTATTTTCATTTATAAAATGGGGATAAGAATAGCATCTACCTCCCAGGGTTGTGGAGTTAAAATGAGATAACATATGTAAAAAGTGCCCTGTAAAGCTCAAAGTACTACATAAATGTTAGCTACTATTGTACCTCTGCATTGTGGACATATCAAAGGACAGGTATTTAATTTAATCCTTCAACTATTGTCTCCAGTCTATCTTTTCTGTTTAGAAGTATGTCAAAGACATACTTTTTCTGTGTGTGGCAGCCCTATGGCATTCCCTCTCAGGCAGGGCACTTGTACTTATTTGTTCAAGAAGTCACTCATTGCTCTTCTGCGATATTTCATCTCTTCTTCCCTAGACCCCAAGTAAAACCTGGCAAAAGATTATAAGTTCTCATTTTTGTCCAGATAACACTGACTGGAAGAATCGTGGCATTTTTCCTTTGTTCATCACCTGAGGAAAGTTGGCAAGAGAAAATTAGAGCTCCTTGGCAATATCATTACAAGGACTATTGCATGAAAATTTCAATATAGCAAAAGATTTCCAAGTTCCTCCCCCCCAGCCAATGTTTATGATTTTGAGGATTATAGTATTTGATACAACCAAGTTCTGATATATCAAAAGAATTTGGCTCATCCCTTGATGTTTTGGGGGAATGTGATCTGACCTGTAGACATGGCGAGCAGATGGGAGAAGAAAGGAGATGAATTTAGGAGATGATATGTTGAAGTAGAATATATGGTAGCACTTGTTGCAGAATAAACAGCAGTTTAGGAAGAAGTTAGTAGGACATAAGGAAGACACTTCTTACTAGAGCACAGTAGTAAGTATAGTCACAGTTTCTTGAGGGTAGGATGTATTTAGTTTGCCTTTTGTATAAGAGTAATATTGCCTACATATTTATCTATCATTTAGAGGTTTTTTTTTCTTTTTGCTTAAGGAAAATTTTATTGAATGCCTTTTACAAAGGATTGGAAATCTTACCTGAGGATCTTGGAAAGTTAAAAAAAAAAATTAGGGTTTTTTTTTTCTTTTAACAAGCGATCTAGCTCAGATGTTTATTTTCAACTGAGAGGTTCTTATTCCACTTAATGTATTCATTGGAAAGTCCCCTACTTTTTCAGAGCATAGTTTGGTGTCATTTTTATTTTGCTTTTACAGGTAACATTAAACCAGTGATGGTGAATCTTTTAGAGGGACAGGTGATGAGAGAAATATCCTCAGGTGAGGGGGAGGAGAGCCGCCTGGCCCCACGCCCCTCTTGTTTTCTAGTAATGAACTCTGGCAAACTCTGTGCTGGAGTGACAGTGCACATGCCCATAGAAAGGGCTCTGAGTGCTCCCTCTCTGGCATGTGTGCCATAGGGTCACCACCACAGCATTATTCCATTATGACTAAGGAAAATGCAGCTAGGTCTGAAGTTAATGTATTCTCATCAAATTAGTCTCCTTTTCTTCTCTCAATCATTTGGTGAACCCAACTTATCTGAACCCAATTCTTGTTTGGAATCTCTCACTAAAATTCCAAGCATTGCAAAGTGGTAGTATCATAGCCAATAAGGTTTAACCAAGGTGAGATTATTGTTTATTGAAAACAAAACCTAACTAAAATTCTATCATTCCCCTTTCCTAGCCTCTAGAATGATACAGGGGAGGCCTTTCATGATAATCCTTCCATTAGTAAGTAGAAATAGAGGGAACAAAGAGCTCACCATACTAGGCATTAACAAGGGGGGAAAAATTCAAATAAGATGCTTGCTCCCACAAAACTTACAGTTTCCTCTCTTTCCTGCCCTTCTCACATCTATGGACCTCATTGCTGCCTTTTTATCTTATACAAAGGATGAGGAAGAAGAAAAGAGAGGGCAAACCCCTAACAGCCAACACCCTCTCTTTGACTATTGCCTTATAACTGTAACATTGATCTAATAGGAATCATCTTTAGCCTTGATTCCAGTTCTTGATTACCGTCAACTCCCCATGCATGTCCCTGCCTCCATTCCTTCCTGTTTCATCTCCTTTGAAGAAACCCCCAGGAGATTCCCTGATTCTGAATGTTCCTCTGAACTGTTGTTGAATAGTACCTTAGCCCTATCATTATCTTTCCCTATAAGGTACAAAATGATGGAGTGGGAAGTGAGGAGGACATAGAAAGGAGCTTTTGAGAGCTCAGTTTTCCATTATTCCTTGGATATCTCACAGTAAAATCCCCTAGAAAGTTCCCAAGAGGCTGTATGCTTGTTTCAAAGAAAGGAAGGAGAAGCTGACATGATGTTTTCTTTCACAGTGGACCAGAAAGGAAGGAAATGTTGTCCAGTTTACTTTTGTAAATAAAAAAACAAAAGACAAAGCAAAAAGGTAGTAAGCATACCAATCCTTGGAGTCCATAGAAATTAGGAAAGATGATATGAGGGAGATGATCTGGATGGAGAAATTTACACCACCAGCAGATCACAGGGATATATGTTTGGCCATATGCAAGTTAACATTTTTTTCAGTGATTTAGATAAAAGCATGATGGGATGCTAATCACATTTGTAGATGGCCTCAAAACTTGGCGGGGTAGCAAACACAACCAAACAAAAGAATCCATGTGTAAAAGGATAGTAATCGGATTAAAAATTGAGAGAACTTAATAGGGATAAATGCCAATCTTATACTTGGGTTCAAAAGGTTCAAAAGTATCTTACAGGTACAAAAGAGGAGAGACATGATTAGTCAGCATTTCATTTTTAAAAGAAGGTCTGAAGTTGTTTAAAAGCCAGGATATTTATAGGAAGAAAATAAAATATTATTTTTTTAAACCATAACATCAGTGTAAATCAACAATGCACTGTGGTATCCCCAAAAGGTAATGTAATGGTAGGTTGCATTTAGAAATATATGGTATAGTGCATAGACAGCCAGCCTCAGAGTCAGGAAGACCTGAGTTACAGTCTTGTCTCTGATATATACTCTTTGTGTGACTTTGAACAAATCACTTAACCTCTCAAGTACCACAAAGGCTAAGAGTAGAAGTTCCTTCCATAAGAATTCATTCTATATACCAATGAAACCACAGATCTAGCTTTTGTTTTGTTTTTTAAAGTGATATCTGAGAACAAGTTGTTGTTTTTTTCTCTACCCTGATTAGACTGCCTCTGGAATAGTATTTTCAGTTCTATTCAAAATATTTTGGGAGGGTCACTGATAGGACAGAGAGTGACCAGGATGGCAAAGGACCTTGGATTCATTCCACTTGAAAATAAGCTGAAAGAACTGTAGGTCTTTATCTTGAAGAAGAGAATATTAGGGTTATAGGATGAAAACTTAGAAGACAGCCCAACCATCTACTTTCCTCCAATTTTTCTCCAGCAGAATTTATGCTACTAAAGATGCTATTGGGCTCCAGGCACAGTAAGGGTTAAGTGGACATTTGAGGCCTTAACAGGGTCCTTACCACTATTTGTAACATTTCTGTGAGGAAAATCAAAAGTGCACAGAACTTACATGCTTCTGGAATATAGCCTACAATGAGCTGGGAACTGCCCTTGATGTTACAGCAGAAAAGAATGTCTGTTTTTATAAATAAAAACCTCCTGTAGGGTTTGTGAAGAGGGGAGGTTTGGAGGCAGTGCCGAGGTGGCAGGGAAAACCCAACATGAGATGAGTCAGGAGACTTCTCTGTGCCTCTGTGTGTGTGTGATCTTGAACAAATTTAGGAACATAAAGACCATGCCTGGAAGGGGAGTTTGACTTGTTTTCCCCCCAGAGTGTAAAATGAGGGGTGGTGGATATAGATTGCAAAGAAGAAATCAGAGGCTTGATGTAGAGGAAAACTTCCTAACAAATTAGTCACCTAAAAGCAGAATGGGCTTCCTTAGGATGGAGTGGGTTTTCTCAAACTCCTCAAGCAAAGAATAAGTAGCAATTGTCATGCCTTAGAGGAGATTCTTTTTCAGATACAGCTTGAACAAGGTGGCCTCAGAAATTCCTTTCGGCTCTGAAAATTTGTGATTCCCAACACCTCTCTGCACTTCAAGAGTTCTCATCTATATTGCCAGGCTAGATCAGAGCATCTTAACCTGGTGTCCTTGAACATGGGTTTTTAGTTTTTGTAATTTTAATTTCCTTTTTTTGTTTTAAAAAACAATTTTTGATAACTGTACTTTTAGGATAATTGGTTTCTTTTGTGATCCTATGCAATTTATTTTGTGCATTTTTAAAAAGTCATTCTGAAAAGGGGTCAGGTTTCACCAGTCTTCCTGAAGATCCCCACCCCCAAAAGGTTAAGGATTGATCTCTAAACTACATGATCTCTAAGGTTTCTTTCTAGTTGAAATGTCTCATGGATTTCTTTGCAAGATATACATACAAGCACATACACTTATATGTATGTATATTAAAATTATAAATATAGATCCCATACTATATATGTAACCTATCTCTCTCTATATATATACATATATGTAATTTGTGTATTGTATAAATAGAATTAGCTCCAGCCCATTAATAGTCAAAAATCTACTCAACCTAGGCGTGCTAATGATGTCACTCTCACCTCCCTTAGTGGGGAGGGGAGACGAGTTACCCACACGTGACAATAAGTAACAAATCAAGAATAAGGGACTGCCCTTTGGGCAGTCCTAATCAATGTAGAAACTGCCATTTGTCCATTTGAATTAGAGGTGGACCACAGGAAGTGATGAAAGACATTATCTCTTTAAGTAAGTGAGTGAACTTCCTGTGAGGGAGAGTTGCCGTCTCCAACTGGAAGAGGAAGCATCTCCTGAGACCACAGAACGCTTACGCTCTATATTGTCACGTGGGTAAGTTAGGCTGACTTCCTTGGCCTTGCTGGGCCAATTCTAAACTCTGCCTATCTGGCTGTTGGGTCTTGTGGCTTACAGCTTCATTTATTTAGCCCCCTTAACCTTCTCTCTCAGTCCAGGCACCCTCTCCTTTTCTCTTTATTCCTACTTTTACCTACCGATTGTAAATAAACTCTTCAACCCGATGCTGACTTGGGTCTGATTTAATTACGGAATCAACCTAAATTGTTGATTCCTGGCGGCCACATATTTTTAATATATATCTATAAATACCTAAATTTTATTCCTTATAGTATGTAGGAGAGACACAGAGAGATAGATATTAAGATTTATCTATCAAAATTATATGTCCACAAAGCCATTTGATCTTGGCGATAAGAAAAAGAAGACATTTCTATATACGTATACAAACACACACACACGTGTTGTATGTATATGGAGAGAGAGAGAGAGAGAGAGAGAGAGAGAGAGAGAGAGAGAGAGATGCTACCCTAAATTTATAAGTGACATATTCAGATTTTCTTTTTCAACTTTTTTTCTTCTCCAAATTGCCAGAGGCTGACATCCTTGTGAATTAGGACATGAAACTGAAATTGTTGGCATCTAACCCTGGAATCTTTCACATACAAGTAGAGTATACTTGGCAAATACAATAGAGAAAAGAAAGCTGATGATTTTATATAGTTCAGTGGAAGTGGTTCATGTTAGTGCCTTTTGGGACCATCATGTTATAGCCATTGAAGTAATTAAGTGCAATGGACTAACGTTTCTGGCTTAATTCTATCTTTTCACCTCTGCAATAAAGAAGGTCTTGCCTTTAACTCCACTAGGGAGAGGGAACCACAGAAACATTTGATCTTGGTGATAAGGAAAAGAACACATTTCCTTATTTGCTATGAAAACAGACTCTTCTAAAGATGCTGCAGAAGTAAAAACTTTGTAGTTTGGATAGGTGTTGCACAGTGATAGATCCCCTCCCCCTGTTCCCACCCCAAGGATTCCATAATAACTTAGATGAAGCAGTCACAGAGGCAGTATTAGTGTAGTGGGGAAAACACTGCATTTGCTGTTAGAAAACCTGGATTGAAATAAAACTCCAACTCTGTCACTTTGTAGCTATGTGACCTCTGGCTAGTTGTCTCTCTTCATCAAAGTAAAATTGGGGTGCTAATACTTGCAGGCTTCCTCATAGGGGTTGGAAAGAAATTAGGTTGCAAGCTATAGAAAGCTAAAGAAACTTGCATTCATTTGTCTCTCCGGGAGAAAAAACAAAGGAAGGAAAAAGCATTGCCTCTTGAGTAAGGACAAAGGAGTCAAAAATCAATAGATGGGGGGGGAGGTCTACAGATTCGGATAGAATTTTATTTTTCTTTTGTTCCTTGTGATCCTTTCCCTCTTGTTCAAAATAAAATGACACAGCAAGGAAGGTAATACAAATGGATGGTCGTGGCAGATATCTCCGTTTAAAGAATATACATCTCCTGGAGAACAAAGATGAAGCATAAACTTAATGAAAATGATTTCAAAATATCTCATGCCCTCATTCTAATAATCTTCCTTGAACTCAGCCAGCTCAAGTGATTGGACAGATTTACCCACAATCATGGAATGATCTGTAATTTCACAGGTGACTGAGTTGGTGATTGCCCTACAAAATTAGAAAGCAGAGCCTTGACTGAGCTGACAGGCTGAATATGAATTTGGATTTGCTTCAGAAGGGCAGGGTTCCCCTTTCTATTTAACACTAATGCTATCAGACATTCCCTGAAGCACCTCCAGAGATTTTAATGTGGTAGTAGATGATTCCTTTTCTGGCATTCTCATCTACCTCATTTTATTAAATGTTCCTTTAAAAAAAATCCTTCAAGATTCCACAAATAACCATACTGGGCAGCCTTGGTTTTTTCCTAATAAAACCCACTCATTTTATAAGAGGGTTAAGAAAGACAGTGCTTTCAGTTTGAAAGATTATCATCATCATCATCATCAACAAGAACTTATTAGATGCTTACCATGTATCTAGCACTGAGTTAGGTTCTACGAATACAAAAACAAAAGTACCTTCAAGAAGCATTAATCATAATAAAAATGATACAGAACTGTTTTCCGCAGTCACCCAGACATAAAATTATTCTGCAAAAACTTAAGAGTAACATCTTAATATATATTACCATAATAAATATTCATATTCTCTAAACTACATGGAATGAAAAGCCTACAAAATAAAGAGACAGCAGAAGAAGTTAAAACCATATGAGAACTGGATGATGTCTATGTATGGCTTCCAAATTAAAAAGGAAATGGAGCCAAAAATCATGTTAATCACCTTATATATACATGGAATGCTCACCAGACTCTGTGGTGCTACTGAAATATACTTAAGACAATCTCTACATCTAGGGAATCTTTCTCTGATAAATATAAAAATGTAATTTGTATTTGATTAGCACAATTCCCAACTCCTGCTAAGGAAAGCTAGAGACCAAAGATTGAAGCTTGAATCTGAAGATTATATTTAACCAGTGGATGAAAATAATACCTACAAGTTACCTTGAAGATACATTGAACATAGAGACATCAAAGAGAAGGGTATGTCTAAATATACTAAGAAACTTACTGGCATCCTGAAGTCATAGCTAAAGGAGAAAAATCTCTGCCTTGGAACTGATACTTAGAGATCCTAAGACAGAAGGTAAGAAGGTTGTTGTTTTTTAATTGCTTCTAGTCTGCTTTTATTGTTTCTGAAGGACTAAGCTATATCAGCAAAGCAAGTTCCCAAGATATCCACAGAAAAAATTGTTCACCAGTTTGGGTTTTGCATAGACTTAAGTGATCATGCCTAGGACATTAAAGCAAAATAAAATCACCTGTTGGTCTTCACTGGAAAAACAGGACGAATTATTCTGCAAACATTCCACATAGCCCTCACATACTTTTGAAAAGCAAATGTTTATTTCCCTGCAGGAAAAATTTACAAGTAAAACAAAATGTTTCCACAGAGGATACTCATCCCCCACACCACCTCTGGCCTGGTCTTTTTTTTTTTCCCTGAGAACTTTCTCTCCCTCTTAGAGCTGGTCATAATGTTAACAACTTTGTTAGAGCCGGTAAGAACCTTAGAGATCATATGATCCCATCATTTTAAAGCTAAAGAAACTAAATAAAGCCCAGTCACTTGATCAGATTCATTCAGTCTTTAAGACACTGCTATGAGGAGAAGGTGTTCATGTGTCTGGTCTATTGATGAAGAAATCCAGCACTAAGAAGGCCAAGTGACTTCTTCACCAGCAAGATCAGAGTTGCATACTAAATACCATCTAGCTTCATTCCAGGATAAAGTCCTACAAAATTGGAGCTTTTGGCCCAATGATATCATACTACTGGTCAGTCAATGGTCTGAAGACCAGGTGGGTTGGCCATAAAATTTGATCTGAAAAAGTTGTCTTTGCTTTTTAATGTATATGTAACAGCCCATCATAATGTTTATATTCTTTTATAATATAGATATGTGGAAATTATATATAAAAGATAATGTATATAATTCTTTATAATATAGGTATGTTTGCATTATAAAGTATACATTAAAGCATTCTGATAAATATGATAATAATTAATCTGGCTTGGAATGAGAGAAGCTTGGGAGATTCTACAGTTGAGGAAGAAGATAGAGTAAAATACTCTTGGGGGAACTGAGTAGATGTGGTTGTGTTGGAAACAAGTCCCACTACTTATACGCTGTCAGTGGAACTGTGAACTACAACCATTCTGGAGAACGATATGGGACCAAACCCAAAGAACCATAAAACTATGTCAGCAGTACCATTACAGTGTCTACATCCCAAAGAGATCAAAGATAAGGGGAAAGGACCCAACTATACAAAAATATTTTTAGCAGCTCTTTTTGTAGTGGTGAAGAATTGGGAACTGAGGGGTTGTCCATCCCTTGGGGAATGGATAAACAAATTGTAATATATGGTTCTAATGGAATACTCTTGCATCATAAGAAATGATGAACAGGGCAGCTCAGTAAATTGAGAGCCAGACCCAGAGACAGAAGGTCCAGGGTTCAAATCTGGCCTCAGACACTTCCTAGCTGTGTGACCCTGGGCAAGTCACTTAACCCCCCATCGCATAGTCCTTACCACTTTTAGAACCAATATTTAGTATTGATTCTAAGACAGAAGGTAAGGTTTTTGGTTTTTTTTTTTTAAACCCTTACCTTCCGTCTTGGAGTCAATACTGTGTATTGGCTCCAAGGCAGAAGAGTGGTAAGGGTGGGCAATGGGGGTCAAGTGACTTGCTCAGGGTCAGATTTGAACCTAGGACCTCCTATCTCTAGGCCTGGCTCTCAATCCACTAAGCTACCTAGCTGCCCCCTGGGTGTTTTTTTTTTTTTAAATGATGAACAAGATGGATTTAGAAAAACCTGGAAAGCCTTATGGGAACTGTTGCAAACTGAAGTGAACAGAACCAAGAGAACAATGTATACAGTAACAGAATGATTATACAATGATAAACTTAAGGACTAAATCATTATCAACAAAATAAGTTCCCAAGATATTTACAGGGGACCCATGATGAAAATGCTATCCATAGCCAAAGAAGGAACTGTTGGAGTCTGATTGCAGATCAAAGCACATCATCTTCTATTTTTTCCTTCTTGAATATTTATTATATTTTTGATAAGTGTCTTCTGTCATGGCATGAGCAGTATGGAAATATATATTGCATGAAAGCACTGATATTACCTATATCCGACCATTTACCTCCTCAGAAAGAGGAAGAAGGGAGGGAAGGAGAAAATATGAATCGTAAAATGTCAGAAAACAATTGTCAAAAATAGTTTCTATATATAACTGAAAAAATAAACAGAAAAGAAACAAGTTTTATGATTGGTTATTGCTACCCATATTTCCTTCTATTCTGGAGACCACAGCTCTAAACTACACAACCCATTAAAGATAGAGTAAGAAAATGGGTACATTTCAAGCCTATCCAGGTGTTGAGATGCTTCAAATTTTTTGTTAGGAATCCATATCTGAGTAAAGTACCTATGTCAGCAGAAATTCAGCAGAATAAGAAAACTTAAAACTCTAGAAATATCAAGTTGGCTTAAAAAAAATAATCTTGTGACACATTTCCACACAGTGAATGAAGTTCTTAAAGCTGCATAAATCCTTTGTGAATAGGTTTTCGCTAGACTGCTGCTCACTAGGGGAACTTGCTGGTATGTATATGCTTCATTTGAAATTAGATCGTTAATCCCCACAAGAGGCATTGTGGGGTAATGGAAAAACCATGGGTCAGGAGGCAAGGAACCTGGGTTCTAGACCCAGCTCTGCCACCAAATAGCTATGTGACCTTGGGCAAGTAAACCTCTCAGAACCTTCATTTCTTGTTTTATAACCAAGAAGACTTGAAATTGTTCTCTAATTCTCATTCCCTTTTGCATAATATGAAGATAGTATTTGTGGTACCCAGATAATGTAAACTTTTTCAGATCTTTAAATGCCATGTAAATATTGTTAGCATTTTTATAAAATGAGGAATCTGAACTAGATGTCCAATGGCCCTTCTAACTTTGTATTGTGGATCTAAGATCACCGGCTTGGTGGTACCTTCTCTTCTTGCAAATTCATAACTGTGGGCTGGTGAAACTAGGGTAGGAGGAGGTGCTTCTTATGATCCCTCCAGATGATTTAGGCCAATGAAATGGTGTTCCTTTTAGCACCATCTATTATATCTGCCATCGAAGTGATATAGTGATTCATTGTGAAACTTCTGGATTGTGTTTCTGTAGAAGTGTCAACATCTTCCTTCTAATGCTAAAAAGTGAATAAAATATCCCTTCCCTTTGACCAAAGGTCCCACTGCTAGGCAGAAAGAATTAAGAAACAGATAGATCTTATTTATACATACCCACGCTCACACATGTGTACACAGACATATATTTATGTGTGTAATATGTGTACATAGCTACATACATATGTGTGCATGTATCTATATGCACATTAATACATATACACATTTACATATATAAAATATACCACACACACACACACAAGGTGTCTTAAAAGTCTCGATGTTTTAAGCTATTAAAGCTTGAAGTCTTTTGAGACATCCTGTTCTATAATATGAATAGCAGCATTTTTAGAGGTAGCAAAGAACTGGAACCAAAGTAGACACCCATCAATTGATGAATGGCTGAACAAAATATATGTAAATGCAATGGAATTTTACTATGCCTGATGAATACAATATAAATGAAAAATTAAAAAGGAAAAGGAGACTGAATGTTGTATAACATTATAATGGCAAAACCTGGTCCTGAAGAGGAGCTGAGAAACAGTAGCTTCATCTCTTTATTGAAGAAGGGGAGAGGCCTTTAGGTGTAGAATATGTTGCACATACTGTTAGTTGTAGGTTGGTTTTGTTGAACATAAAAAAAATACTTTTAAAAATCTTTGTTGAGGTTCATTGAGTAAGAGACAGAGAGGAAAGGGGGCTATTATATTTAGAAATGCATGTGATGTAAAAATGAAAGGTTTGTTGTTTTTTTATCCCTCTATTCCTCTGGAGTTTAAGATCTTGACCTAAGACAGGCATCCGTGATCTTCTTAACCATTTCTTGCTCTCTTTCTTAATTCCTCCAATCCATGTCTTTCTTTTTATCAGTAGAGTTCTCTTGACAGCATTGGCAAGGTATTGGCACACATGCCACCTCCATCATGGGGGAACTGCTCCATTCCCCCTCTTCCCAGCACCTAAGGATATTTTTTGCATGCCCAGCCCCTCTATCAAGCTGCCCAAAGCAAGCACTTCCTCCCTCAGCTCTCTCTAGTAATGTAAGGAGCTCAGGAACAGCTTGAATTTGCCCTCTGGGCATTCAAACTTCAAAACCTTCACCAGTGCTGTCTTATGATCTCTAAAGCACTCTGCTCTTACAACCTGAATTGCTTTCTTAACTAGAAATGAGCATGAAACTAGGAAGAAAACATTTTAAGATATGTTTACTTCCTTGGCACTTCACTGGAGATGATAATATAAAAAGGATTTATGAACTATCTTCTCCCCTTCACCCTCAAAAAATTATTCACTTTTGAAATGACAGAAAGGAGACTTAGACTATATCAATATTTGACTTCAGCAATCAACATCTCGATTTAAACAAGAATCTCATCTACAACATTCCCAAGAAGTAATCAGTCATCCAACCTGTACTTGTAGACCTCCAGTGAGGGATAAGCTTTGAAAGCCACCTATCTATTCCATTTTCTCCCCATCATCAGGAGTTTTTTTCTGTCATCACACATAAGTCTTTCTCTTTACAACTTCTGCAATAAGCATCTCTTAAATAATGGAGAGTAGAAGAGAACTTAAGCAGACTATGACAGAGCAACAGAAGTGGGATAGCATGACTTGCCACAGTGAAGCCAAATAAACTCTGCCTCAGTCATTTTGTAGTTCAGTTGTCAACCCACAGATGCTCAAGACTTATTTTCTCCCTGCCTAACATGGGTTTCAGTATGCCTGTGTCCTATAAGAGGTAAGTCATGTCTTTGTGACAAGTGTCAATTTATAGTGAAGAAGACACACAAGAACTTTTAGAGGACTTTTCCCTTACATTTTTGTGGATGGATAGAGGTGAAGTAGAATTCAGATCAGTAATGACCATCTTGGAGTCACTAGAAATAATGCTTTTTATTCCTGTATTACTGTGTCTTTGAAGTAAGAGTTGAGTAAAGATTATTGTTTTTATTTTATTTTTATAATTATTATTTATTATATTTTATTATTATAATTTATTGCTAAAGATTGAGAGTAGTTATAACTGATGGTGCTCACTTCTGTCCTTTTACTATTTTATGTTTCTATTTTTTCTATCATGAAAATGTCTCTGATAATCTAGACTGCCATCTTCTGAAAATAACAAATAGGAGTGAAATAAAATAAATGTCTCTTTTGTCCCCTACAAGGATATTCTCTTACGGGGTGTCTCATTAGCTCTTAGATAGTTCCCCATTTACCATTCTTGTTTAAAAACCCAAACACTGAATCGTTTTTAATGGGGAGTTTTCAGGGAACAAGGGGCCTGGGAACTTGGCTATGTCTATCACTATGGAATCATCAGAGAATGAAGAAAAAGGTCAAGTGGCTTTGTTACATGGTTTCTCCCAATAGATGGCTTAATAAGTAATCAAGACTATAGCTAAGCTAAGCACCAAACATTTCTAAAATACTCTGAGAATAATGTTAAAGTTCCAAATACAAAAATAACTTTAAAATAATTATCACAGGATTCTTAATTCTTTTTTGACTAGTTAAGAGGAGTGTATCAGTAATTTAGACATGAAGCCCCTGTCTCCACAATGTTAAGAATAAGGGAAATTTCAAGCTATGATATAACTGAATCCCCTATATACAGATCACTGTATTAGCTACTATAAATAGGTAATAAGTAGAAGGTATTTGCTCATTTTATATGTTCTTGGAAAGACTTCCTTTCCCCTTATCTTTTTTATTACTAATTTTTGCTACCATTTTCTCCACTAGAGTAAAATACATTAGGAATTTTGAAAAAAAGTTTCATTACAGCTTGTAAAACACTTAGTATAGTGTCTATACATAGTAGGCATTTAATAAAAAGCTTTTTTCCTCTCTCCCTCCCCTTCTTCCTTGCTCCTTTTATAACTCCTTCCTTCCCTCCTTTCCTTCTTTCGAATTCCCTCTTTAGAGTATTGTTAGCCTAACTATCTTCAAGTCTAATTCAATGAAAATTATAATTCTTCTCATACACCTTAGGATCATGGAAACACACAATTCGATATGTATTATTGAGCTGCTATGTAGTCCATTCAGTTTTGGCCCCCTTGGGCAGGTGTGAGGGCAGCTCTGTTCAGGCACCCACTTTGGGATTAACATCACAAGGCTCAAATTCCATATCGACTTATTCAGACAGGGAAAAAAAATGAGTTTTTGTTTTGAGAATGAGAAATCAAGAGAGAAGGTGGAATTATTCTAAGAAAATTGCTGTTGAGGAAGCAATGTAATGCTACCTAGAAATTATACAATTTCCTGAATGAAAATCCTTCAATTCTCTGGTCCAGAAAACTATTTTCAACATTTGTAAAGTGCAGTACAATTGGGGACACTTGAGATTTTATAATCCTCACTCTCCAATGTGTCTTTCCCCATTTTTGACTGAGTTCCTTGCTGCCTGGAACCCTGGAAATGATCTGCAAGGAGTCTGGTGTGGCAAAATAATAATTGGTTCCTTTAAATGTGCTCAGAGTTCCCCTCCTTCCTCTCCTTCCTGGAGTCAGCCAGTGCCACATCATAGTGAAGCAGTAAGACCTAGTGTGAAAAGTTAGCTCAATGAAATTGAAGTCAAGATCTGAATTAAAATCCTGCCTCTGTTTTTTGTAAATTAAGTGATCTTGGGCAAGCTGATTAACTTCTCGTGACCTCAGTTTACCCATATGTAAAAGGGGATCAATGGGAGCAGCTAGCTAGCACAGTAGATAAAGGGCCCAGTTTGGAGTTAGGAAGACCTGACTTCAAATCTGGCCTCAGACACTTACTAGCTATATAATCCTGGGAGAGTCATTTAACCTTAGCTGCCTAGCCCTTGCTGCCCTTCTGTCTTACTAAGATACTAAGATAAAAGGTAAGGATTTTTTTTTAAAAGGAGAAGGGGGCATAAGAAATCAAGTAACAAGCATTATTAAAAGTGCCTAACTGTGTGTCTAGACTAGAATAATAATGAAAGTCTATTTCACAGAGTTGTTCCGAGAATCAAACTATGGAAAGCTGTATATTATAATCAGGATGAATAAGGATCCTGTATTGTTTTTAGTCCATTAGTTAAAATACTCAGGAAGTGCAACTTTTCTTATAATTTCCCAGGCCAAAAAATGATAATAAAAGACTCCTTAGGGAATTTTAAAAGGTCTGACTTTGACATTCAACAGGAACTGATTTATAGAAATCTAGAGAATGGGCAGGGGTGTTACACCTGAAGTTAAGTAGCAACCCTGGTACTCTGAAACTACAGGGCAGCTTTCACCCAGGAAAGAGCTTTCCAGTGATCTGAGTAGGTGGTGGTGGCCTGGCCACAGACAGAAAAGTATGTCATTATAACTTTGGAGACAGGCTGGGCTTCCTGCTCAGAAAATGGAAACCTGAAAATTATGGGTTACTGATTGCCTTCCTTGTTTTTCTCGGTTTCAAAGGGGTCTTGTTTCTTGGGGAGGTTTTTTGAATGGCTATTTTCCCTCCCCTTCCATAAAGAGATATTTTACATAAGAAAAAGTATGGTTTAGTGCAGTGGTTCCCAAACTTTTTTGGCCTACCACCCCCTTTCCAGAAAAAATATTACTTAGCTCCCTGGAAATTAATTTTTTTAAATTTTAATAGCAATTAATAGGAAAGATAAATGCACCTGTGGTCATCACTGCCTCCCTATATCACTGCAGCACCCACCAGGGGGCGGTGGCACCCACTTTGGGAATCACTGGTCTAGTGAATAGAGACCTGGCCTTGGCCTCAGAACCACCTGGGTTTAGTCCTGATTCTCACACAGACTGCTTACGAGGCCTTGAGCAACTCACTAATACTTTTAATGCCCATGGCAACTCTGTTTGACTACAAGTTTCAGAAATGTTGATGTATGTTGGTAGAGGGTGTTTCCTTCTTTGGGATTTCCCTGTATCAATGTAATCACAAGTGTGTAAGAAATAGAAATTGGGATTTTGTGCTTGACAGACTCTGGTTTCTATTCTAGCTTCATACTTGCCTGCATCTCTAAGTCTCAATTTTATCAAATGTAAGAAGAGAGGGGTTGGACTGTAAATCTCTTACCTATGATCCTTTATTCATCTTGTGAAGAAATGCTTTGCCTACTTTTTTATTGGAAGTTAAAAGATGCTTTCATGACTCACAGTAGACAGTTATCAAGTAAGACTTGATAGCACTCCAGAGTCTTGTCTATATTTGTGGAAGTCTTAGGAAAGGTTTTTGTGAAGAATTTTTCCCCTGGTTGTTCAAATACACACACACACACACACACACACACACACACACACACACACACACACACAATTCCCTTTGATTTAGAGAAGATTGAACTGATCATCCCTAAAAGGTAGAGGCTGATTTCTCCTAGAAGAGAAAATGTCATTTTGTAGTGCTTAGGGCTTTTCTCTTCTTTCTCTGCTTTTCAATTGTGTTCTCCTAACCCTGTTCCATCTTCTTTAACTTTGAACCTTTAGCTTGGGATTCGTTTCTCTGCTATGCTACCAGCTTAAGTTGTCTTTATAAACTCCTTCCTGACTTTGACCTCTCTCTGCCCCTGCCCCCAATTTTACTTACCGACTTGGATCTCAATTGGAACCAGGTATACCCCTTTCCATTACTCCATCTAGTTCTCCTTGACTCTAGCCTCCTTGCTCTTCCTCACACAAAATATTCAGTCTTCCCCCCTCAGTGTATTTTTACTGTCTGTCCCCTTCCCCTCCCTGTGCATGGAATTATCCCCTTCTTCATTTTAGTATTTTCATTTCCCTGGCTTTTCTCAAGTCTTAGCTAAAATCCTACTTTCTTCAAGAAGTCTTTCCTGGTCCTCCTTAATCTTAGTGCCTTTCCCGTTTTATGCTATAGAACATATTATAAATAACATTTACTTTATAGAATAAATTATAAATTATATTTATGCTATAAACATATTCTTGATTATATTTATATTATAGAATATATTACAGATTATAGTTATTCTACAGAACAGTGATGGCAAACCTTCTAGAGACTATTTGCTGTGCCCCTCCTCCCCTTCTGCATGCCCTGTCCACCCAGACTATGTGCCATGCCCCGCCCCCCCCCCTAGCTTGCCACCTTACCTCAAACAGGGGAGGAAGAAAAGGAAGGGAGTGGTTCAGATGCTCTGCTTAGGGGAAGGAGTAAGTGCTTCAATTGGGCTTCTGGGCAAAGGGGCTGGGAGACATGATAGAGAGGGGGAAGGGAGCAGCTCAGCAGAGTCCCTCTGCCTTTCTAGAAACTGTGGCAGGTGGCACATGCCCACAGAGAGGTCTCTACATGTCATTTTTGGCACGCATCCCACAAGTTAGCCTTCACAGCTATAGAATGTATTACAAATTATACCAAATATATAATATGCTATAAATAATACTTAATATGTCATATATTATAGATAATAATATAAATTCTCCAGGGTATCTTGTATCAATCTTGTTTATATATAGCCAGTTGCATTTTGTCTCCCATCTATTAGATTATTATCTCTTTGAATACAGGGACTGTTTTTTGCTTTTGTTTGCATCCTAGCCTGGTAGAATAGTAGATATTCAATTTGTTGTTTATTGATAGAATTCTTAGGGTGCCTTCCTTATTTCTGGTATTTACATAGGATCTTATGTCCAGAGGTGTCAGGGATCCTAGAAACCACCTAAACTAACCCCTTCATTTTATAGATAAGGTTACTGAAATTCAATGATCTATTATTCATTAAAATATTAAATTAACTGAGTAAGGAAAGGGTTTTATAAATTGAAAGCACTTCCCAGCTCTCCAATTTTATTTATTTGTTGTTCTTTAAGTAGGACTTTAGTGATTGTTCCATGTTAATGAAATTAGGTTACCATCAAAGGGGTTAGCAGATCACAATAGATATTGCTTTACATTCATTCATATTAAATAGCATGTATGTGTGTGTATGTTTGGCCTGACACTGAGGGTTTTCTTGGTGGGACTAAAGTGCTCTTAGTTTCTTTTAGAGGAGCTTGAGGTTCATTTTCAAGAACTCTTATTTGTTGTATGTCTTTATCTTCTCTTCTCTAATTCTATTGGCATGTGTGGAGCCTTCAAGCCATGAATCCTTATCCTCTGAGAACTTTTAAAATGAATTGGATGTTATTGGGATGAAAAGTCTGCATGTAGAAGTGGTCAAGATTCTTAATCTAAACCCAACTTGCTCGTTGATCACAGAGTTAGAAGTTCTGGGAGAGAGAAGTCCCAGACATCTCTTCCCACCCCTCCACCTTTGTGATTGCTACTTTAAAACTGATCTCCTCAATGCACCATCATATTTGACTTTTTTTCCTGGTAGGGTATTATTTCGTGCTTCTTTAGAGAAACAATGCAGTTGTGCTTTTTTTCTTCTTCTTCTTTTCTGAAGACCTTTTTGTCATTTACCCACCTAACAACCTCTGAGAGTCCAGCTGTCTCTACTGTTCCAGCATCTGTGCAGGGATGGAGTGAGAGAGTCCACACTTCAGTGAAAGTCTTAAAAGATAATATTTTTGTCATCCCCCCTTTGTTAAAGAAGAGTTGAAAGTTTTTAAGATAATTACTTTCCGGAAAGTTATATAGAGTACTGATGATATCATCAAATGCCAGGGGTGATTATGAATACTGAAGAGAAACCACATCTATTGCCATGAAGAATCAGGGAGAAAGAAAAATAGGAGCAGAGGTTGTTCAATGATTAAATTACAGGCAGTAAATAAAATAAAATCAGACTAGCAAAACATGTCCTTGCTTTTCTTTTCCTTTTTGTGGAATCGAAAAGGGAAAAAATCATTGCATTCAATTAAGAGAAAATTAATAGGAATAAGGGATTTCTAAAAAAAATTACTCATACAAAGAATTAGTAGAAAAAATGTGGGTAAGTTTCAATAGAAGAATGTTCGGGTGGTCCTGAGATGGGGGGTTGATTGTAAAGCCAGAATTTCAGTGCCAGAATGGATCAGTGGAGATTACATAGTTAAACATTTATAGATGAGTAAACTGAGGCCCAGAAAGTTAAGTGATTAACCAAAGATTACAGAGCTAAGAAATAGAATTACATATATATTTAGAGTTAGAAGGGACCTAAGGAGAACAGGTAGTATGCCATCCTGATTTTACAGAAAAAGAAACAGAGGCCCATAAAAGTTACCTGATTTGCCCAGAGTTAGTAAATAGTAGAACCAATATTAAAACCTAGATTCTTCATTTCAGGTAACAGAGATGAGTCTAGAACCTAGGTTCCTTCCTTCTAACTCTAGTTGGTCAGTCAATAAGCCTTTTTTAAGTGCTTATGATATGGCAAGCATTGTGCTTCTGTTCTCATGGTACAAGAATTGAGATGGTTGGAACCTCTGTTGAGTAGGTTTGGTATATGCAACATTTACCCATTTGTCTAGAATACCAGTACCCCAACTTCTGATCTTCATTAACCTTCATTATACCAGCATGACCTGGTAATGAGCAAGAATTGGCAAATGCCAACTTATTTTTTTTAATATTGCCAAAATATCTAAATATTTTAAATACTTAGATATTTTGGCAACATTAAAAAATATATATGTACATATATATGTTGGCATTTACAGCTTCAAAAAGTAATGAGATCACGTCCCATCCCAATTGCACCCTCACAGCCCCACCCTCAGAACTTTCTACTCCTTTTCTAACTCTACTAATTTTCTACCAAGATACAAGCCTAGGCATGCTTTATCTCCATTCAGGATAGAACCATATATATTCATTAAGTTATTTTCTGTTATCTTCTGGAATCAATATATCAACATGAAAGACTTTTAAGCTCATTGGTAAGACTGTAGGTTCTTCCCTCAAATTTCCATATTCTTTCTTAAATTTTTATCTTTTTAAGTTCATTCAAAGGAAACTAATTGTAACATCCAAACATAAGAATTTAGGGGTGCCCACCTTGGTTTTTGGAGAGATTGAGGTTAGGTGGGACCCTAACCTCAGCTTTCTTGTTTGTCTTTGTCTATAACCCTGGAAAACAAATAGTGGAGAAACCACCTAGGATCTTAATGAAGACCCCAGGATCTGAAAGCCGCTCCTATTTATACAGTAAGGAAAATGAGGCTCAGTATACTCTCTCCTCATCTGGACTTAGTGACTGTACTTATAAGAAGGAAAACATGGCTAATGCCCAGCATGGAACAACCAAAGCAAAAAACTTCCCCAACTCATTCCAGTTCTGCCCCTAACCTTTCAGATATTAGACTGCAGAGGAAAGGATAGTGGTGGAAAATGGCAAATCATATCTAGGTCAAAGTAGACCTAGATTATACAGCTGCACCCTGCCCTTCCACCCCACCCAGTGGGATTCAGGACTTATCTCACTCTCCCAATAGTTCCCTGGGCAAGGGATGACACAGATCTGAGCCAGTTTCTCCCAAGATCTCATTAGACCAGGATAATTTGTTAGCCTAGCTCTGTAAGCTCTTGGTTTGGATTGGAACCTGACTAACCTCTAGGATGTTTGGGGTAGGGATCAGGGGGAAAGGGAGGGGTCAAGGCAATATATATATCTTTATCTTTATTAGGAGCATTCTTTTCTAGGCTTTGATTCCATTCTGGGCTTTCTAACTGTGTTCTCTCATTTATTTGGCACCAGTAACTTCAGATTGCTGAACTCTTGAAAAACTTCCACTTACGTCAAAATATTCATATTTTCCTTTGGATGTATGGTTCCATTTGGGCTAGCTAGTTGGGGAAGAGAATCCCATCTAGTCTTCTGATCATGTAGACCACAGATGGAGGCTATAGAAATTAAATGAAGGGGAATGTTGTGAAAGTTAGACATGTATAGGGCAGGCCCAGAAAAATCTAGTCGGCTACATCCAAAAAGACTGTTTTATGAATTAATTGATAAATATGCATTCTTTTTTTAAAACCCTTACCTTCCATCTTAGAATCAGTACTATGTATTAGTTCCAAAGCAGAAAAGTACTAGGACTAGGCAATGGGGTTAAGTGACTTACCCAGGGTCACACCGCTTCAGGGTTCCTGAAGTCATATTTGAACCCAGGGCCTCCTATCTCTAAGCCTGGTTTTCAATCCAGTGAGCCACTAGCTGTCCCTGAATAAGCATGCATTTTCTGCTAGGCACCACAGATACAAAGAAAAATGAAAAATTGATTTCTCTGAATCACACTTCAACATTCTGATTTCAAGAACACCATTTTGACTAGATCAGCAAAGTGTCATTTTTAAGGAGGACAAGCACAATGAGATAAAAAAGTCAGCAAAACTTCCAACTTAAAATAATAAACCTTCTTTACAGTTTTGGTCCAAAGGAGTTGCTCTTTCCTAATGGCTACAGTTGTCCCGTTGCTTTCCCAGACACTGACAAAATTTAATGCGAAAATTAGCCTCCTTTTTACTAAAACAAAATTTGCACTGGAGTGTATTGGCATCTTCATTCTTTAGGAAGGACATTCATTTCCCCACATGCCTTCCCTTAAGGATTCTATGCTAGATAATAATGTAGCAACAGTAGATGGAGTAGAGGGCCAGAATTAGGAAGATTCATCTTCCCGAGTTCAAATCTGGCCTCAGATACTTACTAGATGGCTGGCCCTGGCCAAGTCACTTAACCCTGTTTCCCTCATTTCCTCATCTATAAAATGAGCTGCAGAAGGAAATGACAAACTGTTCCACTATCTGACAAGAAAACCTCAAATGAAGTCAGAGTCAGACACAACTGAAACAATTGAACAATAAAGACCTGTAGCCTCTCATGGGCATTTGGAAGTACAATGGACAGAAACCTGGAATCTAGAAGACCTGATTTTAAATCCAGCCACAGAAACTAGTCATATGACCCTGTACAAGTCATTTAACTCCTATCTTTGGTTTATCAAGTATGTTAATAGGGATAATAATAACACCTTCCTCCCTGAGTTGCTGAGAAGATCAAATGAGAGAATGTTTGTCAAGTACTTAGTACAGTGCCTGCTATGCCATTAGTAGGTGCTACATAAATACTCCCCTCAAAAGGGGAAAGAAGAAAGAAGTTCAGGAAAATAACTAGGAAGGGAGGTGAGATACTAGTTAAGAAAACAAGCTTGCTTAACTATCATAGTTACCATTATCCTTATCTATAAAATGAAGAGATTTGGACTGTTTCCAATTCTAAATCTGAAATTCTCTGAGAGGTTATGAAAGAAAGCATTCTGGAGTAGGAATTGGTAGCCCTGAGTCGATTCCTAGCACTTTCACACCTAAAGGCAAGTCAGTTAATAATGTCTCTGAACCTCAGTTCCCTTGTCTGCAAATAGAAATATTACTATTTTCAAAGTCCAACCCAGAGGGGTTTTGGGAAGAAACAATTTTGTAAATCTTAAAAGTATCATATAAATGTAACCTATCATTAGCAAGTCAAATCTTAAAGCTATATATATTAATGTGAGCCATTATTTTATAAGGAAGTCAAACCAACTTCATAAAGTCCTTTTCTCTGCTTAAATGGATATGTGGTTTGTCTTCTTCCAGTTTTTAGGCCTGAGAGCTATTTTGATAAAATTTATAATTCAGAAGACAGTAATAAAAAAAAAAGTGCTGGAGGAATGGTCTAGCTATATGCATTTGGGGATATTGTTTTGACTTTATAGTTGCCGATGAAAGAAGTTCTATTTACCAATAGATCTTAGCAGGATTCTTTTTAAAGAAACAAGTCACCCAGAAATCCCACATCTAAGGCATATGTCCCAAGGAAGGCACATACTGAAAGAAAATCCTATTTACATGTAGATAATCATAGCAGCTTTTTTTTCTTTTATAGTAGCAAAAAAATGGAAACAAAGTAGATATTCCCATCAACTGAGGAATGGCGAACAAATTTTTGCATGTGAATATAATGGAAAATTTCTCTTTTATAAAAACAATGAATATAAAGGCCATGAAGAAGCATGGGGAGATACATAGGAAATGATGGCTTTGAAGGTAAAAGTTTCATATTCTCTCAGATACTTAATACCTGAGCAAGTCCTGGGCCTCAGTTTCTATATCTGTAAAATGGAATTTTAATAATTAATCACCAAGATTTCTTCTTTAGGGACTCTGAATATATAATGTGGTCCTATGATTCTTTTTTAGTTTTTCTGTTGTTCATTTCACTGAAAAAATTGAAGGCTGAAGAAGAGACAGCACAACGGGTCTTCCTAAATTGGAGAGGGAAATGTTTCCTTAATTCTTTAAAGGCCACTCCAATAAGTAGAGCGTGAATCTCTTTAACTGAAGGAATTTCCATTATTGAATGGATGAACTACTTTGTGACAGGGTGCTTCCCGCATCTGTCCTCTCACTAAACTGGTTTGTTTGTTTTTTTTAAACACACCTCTGTGAGTACAAAGTAGCTTTTGAAAATCTCATGAGAAAATGAAGTTAAAAAATTTGGAGTGGGAATGTTTTAGCAAATTATTGGCTTACTTGTCTCTATAAACACTATAAACATGGAGACTGGGTAGATTTACCAATTCCAAAAAGTAGGAAGCAACACTTGAACACTATTACTTTGCTTTCCCAACGCTTCTTGATTTGGATAATGTGGGATATTGTCAGTGTATTGAAAAACACATAGGGTTGGCTATTAAAATATGATGAGGAGTATATTTATATGTAGGTCAAAAAATATAAGTTCCCATCTAAGCTGAAACTCTCAGCAATGTTGTTTAATGGAATGAACATTAACTGGCTGATGAGTCAAGAATAAATCCATAACTAAGCTGGGACACTTAGGGCTTTGTCCCTGACTTGTGATTATTTAGAGGGTGCTAGCAGTAATTCTAGTTTTTTAGCAGCCTTTAAACACCTGAACTTAGCACCTCCTTAGCAAGAAGAGTTACTTAAAAATAGAAATCCCTGAGAACTTTCTCTATCTTTGACCACATGTTAATTCCTTACCCTGATCAGAGTTCTTCTACCTACTCCTGTCCTCTTATCCTAAGTACAAAAATTCCTAATTACAGCTCTTTGTCAGGAAATGGGTCCTTGTTGGTTGTTTAGTCATGTCCAATTAAAAACCAATAAATTCCTAGAGAACAGATAATGAAATAGGCCTTTTTCTTGTAGCACAGAGGCAAAAGGACTGCTCAGTTTTTTTAGTGGTATCTAATTCTTGGTGACTCTATTTGGGGTTTTCTTGTGTGATACTGGAAATTTGGAGGTCCTTGAACTAATTTTGAGGTCCCTGATCTAAACTTCCTCTGGAAGTTTAGGGGACTTCAAACTATATTTCCCATGATTTCTTGCTCGTAATCACGTAGGCAGGGAGAGTAACAACCTAGAGAAAAGTATAAAGATTGAGGACTGGATTGGTACTTCCTATTTTCTGGGTTATGGAGCAGGAGCCAGGATAGGAGGAGCAGGTAAATGGTGGGTCCCTTTAAAATAACTCAATAGGCATGTGGCTTCATTTTCCTAAATGGCTTTCAATAAATCCCTTAAAACCATGATATTTTTTAAATCTATCCTTCTATACCCATTTTATTTCTTATACTTGGCAAAGATACTGGAGTGACTTGCTGTTTCCTTCTCCAGCTCATTTTACGGATGAGGAAATTGAGGCAAAGTTAAGTGGTTAGCCTAGGGTTACACAGCCAGTAAGTGTATAAGGGCAGATTTGAACTCAGGAAAATGAATTTGTCTATATCTAGGGCAGGCACTCTATCCACTGCACAACCTAGCTACCCCCCAGATGAGTCTTAGTCTTGGCTTTATCACATTGGAAAAGTCATTTAATCTTTGAAGACCTTGGTTTCTTTATTTGCAAAATATAGGAATTGGCTCTTCCTAGTCTCTTTTTGTTCTCCCACAATGTTCAATGTGGCACACTGAGGAATAAATAGCTTATAGTCCCTCTCTCTCCAGCTTACAGTAAGTAGTTTGTTAGAGCAAAGCCTTCAGTCCCAAGAGTCAGCTGTCACTGGGCCCAGGCAGTGCCAGTCTGTGCTAAAGCATTTCAGTACTTAAACATAGTGGTAGCTCCTTTAAACAAAATAATAATAATAATAAGCCTTCTTTTCCTCTCCTTCCTAAAGAAAAAAAGAGGAGGAAACTAGCTTATATCCAACTTTAGATCTCAGTTCTAAAAACGTAAGTGTCTTGTTTAGGGCATACATTGTTAGAAGGAAAAGGATGCTTTGTGCTTTTCTCCTTTCAATCCTAAGGCATCTCATTTTTTTCCTTCCCTCTTTCCCCATTTCTCTCCTTTCTTGACTTTTATTTTCTGCCTTCCCTTTCTAAAGCCACCTTTGAAAGGCTATGCTTAAAGATATGGAACTCTGGCTAGATTTCAGAACACTAAGCTGCAGAGTATCTTTTTTGTTCTTGACATACTACAGGGTATTCTAATACATATATGGTACTGTGCAATTAAACAGCATATGAGAAGTAAATGAATAAATAATTTTTTTTAACCCTTGTACTTTGGTGTATTGTCTCATAGGTGGAAGATTGGTAAGGGTGGGCAATGGGGGTCAAATGACTTGCCCAGGGTCACACAGCTGGGAAGTGGCTGAGGCCGGGTTTGAACCTAGGACCTCCCGTCTCTAGGCCTGACTCTCACTCCACTGAGCTACCCAGCTGCCCCCATAAATAATTTTTAAAATATCTTAAATATAAAAAAAAAATGAAGAAGATTGGAAGGACTGAAGGTTTTTCATATGTCTATGAGGAGGCAGCTAGATGGCTTAGGATTGAGAGCCAGGTCTGAAGATGGGAGGTCCTGGGTTCAAATCTGACCTCAGACATTTCCTAGCTATGTGACCCTGGGCAAGTCATTTGACCCCCATTGCTTAGCCAAGGGGTCGGCAACCTTTTTGGCCATGAGAGCCATAAACGCCACATTTTTTAAAATGTAATTTTGTGAGAGCCGTACAGTGCTCACAGTGCGCGCTCCTATAACAGGGCCTGAAAAAAAATGACTTTATGGCTCCTGCAGAAAAATTGACTTTATGGCCCTCAAAAGAGTCAGATATGGCTCGAGAGCCATACCTTGCCGACCCCTGCCTATATTAATGGAATCACAAGTCCAATTCCTATTCCTAACCAAGAAGTAACTCAAGAAAATGTCTGGAGCTTCTGGAACTTGGAAAGCTAAGCTATTTAAAAGCATCATCCATTCAGCAAGTTTGCTTATACTTAGCATTCACTGTCCACCCAGAAGTGTACTGGGAGTTGGCAGGGATTAAAAAGAATGCTAAAAACCATTCCTGTCTTCAGTGAGTTTATAGTTTTATGAGACACCAAGCCAACATGCATAAAGCACCTAGAAAGCAAGAGCATAAAGAGATAACAGAGAACCAAATTTGATGATTTGGATAAACTTTCTTGCCATATTCAGGGACTTTTGAAGTGATAGTACACATTAGAGGTTGCCAAGCATCTAGCCTCAGGTTTAACTACTTGCATGCAGCATTATTGGCATAAGTGCTGAAAACTCATTCATGGAAATCAGCCTGGAGGCTGATAAAGTAATCACTGTTTAGTACTAGATACAGGTGAGAGCCAGGTGTGATAATGATGGAAGGAGGAGTCAGGAATGCCCGATGAGCATCCTTGCCTTCTTTATGGAATTATTCACATGTTTATTCTTGCCGCTGGGAAAATATGTTGCTTGGTAGGGTTTCTTTTTTTAAATCAATTGTTTTTGCTTGCTGGGTGAATCTGAAACTAATAATAACATTGTTTACTTTTTTGATTATCATCTCCATTGCTAAAGGATGAGGAAGCATTCTTCTTACAGGTGTGCCCTACTTTACAAAACTCACACAAAAAAACTGAAATAATAATCCAGGTCATTTAAAGGTTGGCTTTTTTCCCCTTGTTTGTTGTAAGGTTTTGTTTTTTTTTTTTTTTGTTAACCCTTACTTTCTGTCTTTGTATCAGTTCTAAGACAGAGAAACAACAAAGGCTTTCTTATATTTTTCACTTTTTGTTTTTACTTGATATTTATTTCTGGTGGGAAAAAATATCACACTCTCACCCCCTTTCCTGTCCCATATCCAGGAAGTTTTCCCATTTAATACAGATCTTTAAACAAATAAATAAACAAACAAACAAACAAATAAATAAATAAATGGATGAGCAAATGAATGAATGAATGAATGAACAGATAAATAAGTAAATAAATAAATGAGCAAGCAAATAAATAAATAAATAAATAGATGGAACCCCAGTTGATAGGTACTTGTTTTGTTTCCAGCTTTTTGCCATACCCAAAAGTACTGCTATCAGTATTTTGGTATTGATGGAGCTTTCTTTCTGTCTTTGACCTCCTAAGGATTTAAAGAGTAAAACTCCTAAGGAAGGCAAGACAGTTCAGTGGAAAGTGTGTTAAATTTATTTAGAAGGCTCAGATTTGAACCTTGCCTTGAATGCTTACTACATCTATGGGATTAGATAAATCACAGAACCTCTTTAGGCTTCAGTTACAAAATTTGTAAAAATGAATGGGTCAATCTAGTCACTCAGAACTCTTAATACACAGAACCAGATTTGCATGTAATTAGGAAATATTTATCAAAATAAAGTATAATACAATAAATCATCTTTATTTGTGGTTTTTTAAGTATACAGCTGGCAGGGATCCATGAAGATATGTTTCTAGTTGAGTTTGATGCCATTGTACTGATTCTAATTTTCCTTCTTACTCTAGAGTTATGATCCAATTCTTTGGCCTACATTAGGGGTGACATACGGCTGTCCATCAGATGTGGCCCCAATCAGATTAAAATGTAATTGGGAAATCTTTAACAAAATAAATGAAAATACAGTAAAACATAGATAATATAAATATGTGCTTTTCCAAGTCATTATGAGACCCATAAGGATCATTTTATATATAGTTTAATGACCCCCTTTCTATTTGAGTTTGTCACCATTGGTCTAGGTCAGTGATGGGCAAACTACAGGCCAGATGCAGCCCCCTGAAATGTTCTATCTGGCAGCCAGACATTATTCCTAATCTGACAAATACAATGAGTAGAATACAATACAATGAAACTTCGAAAGAGTTGCCTTAGAAACAGACTGACAGATGAGCATTTCCTTTCCTTTGGCCCCCTCTTTAAAAAGTTTGCCCATCACTGGTCTAAATGTTCAAGAGTTTATCCCTTCCAACTTTAAATCTGTGATCTACTTTGGAAATGTTGTGATCTCTTAATTACACTCTGGCTATAACTTTTATTATTTTTTTTTCTTAATCACTGCACAGTTCTGCTAAACTAAGAGAAGAATAATCATACCATTCCAAAGCCATTAAAGATGTCATTAAGTATTCATGTTAGCAGAATAGAATGCCTACACCAGAATCTTGAGTGACTCCAATAACTATGGATCAGATGCCACCTCCTCTCTGAAGCTTTCCCTAATCCTGCTGGCTAGGAGCAATGAATGGCTCCCTCATGCCATTCTGTTCAGTCTCTTCAGTGTTCTTCATTATACTATAATTTGCACTGTAGTTTGCTGGAATCACCTGGAACCATCTTGCTTTTAAGATGGTTCCTGACTCTTTTACTTGCCCTAATATTCTGAAGCACTAGCTCCATTAATGATCAGTGGGAAAGAGACAGCTTCAGAGAAACCACACCTAGATAAAGTCAAATATTTTGAGGTTTGTTTGACATAAGACCAACCAGTCTTGACTGTAACAACTGGAGAAAGCTTAGTTTCCAGTGAGTCTGATAAGCATATTTCAGACTGAGGTGAGGGAATGATTCTCTTCAACTCCTATTAGGAAAGTAGGCAAAATATAATAAGGGCTTGATTTCTGGTATAAATGGAAAAAACTCTAGAAGTCAATATTACAAAGCCATGAATGACAATCATCATTATCTGACCTTCAATTCTGTGCCCCGTTGTGGGGTCCTTTCGTTCGTTCGTTCGTCTGGATTTGTTTTTATGTCTTCTTGAGGAGTCCTATATGCGTGGGTTAGGAGAGGTCAAGCAGCTGCTTTTTACTCTGCCACCATATTAACCCGGAATGATAATCATCATTATCAATGATATGTAATTTTATTTTTGTTCTTCACTTATTTCAGTGGTTTCCAAATTTTTGTGACTACATGTGAGATTTTCTTGGCAAGATACTGGAGTGGTTCACCATTTATTTTCCAGATGAGGAAATGAGGAAATGAGGGGTTAGTGACTGCTAAGTGTCTGAAGCCAAACTTGAACTCAGGACTTCCTGACTCTATCCACTGTACCACCTAGATGCTTGGTATATAATAACTCTCCCCAAATGTTGGTTTGATTTTGGAAGACAAATTCATATATTTACATATTTTTTATACATCCTTTCAACTCTTTTCCCCCAACTGGGGAATTCCCAATTCCCCAGTGACTTTATACAAGGCTATAGGTAAGAAGGAGGCCTCGGAATTCAATACGGTAAGTCAATAAATTAATAGTTCAGTTCAAATAAGTTTATTCATTTATTATTTGTAAAACAGAGTACAAGGATCTGGGAAAATAAAGTTGATGGCATGTGATGATGTGCCCAGAGTAAACTATAGTGCAAATTATAATAAAGTACACAGAAGGGATCAAGCAGAGTGGCATGAGGGAGGCATTGCTTCTAGCCAGCAGAATCAGGGAAAACTTCATGAAGGGGGTGATGCCTGATCTAAGAAAGTGATTTTAACACTGGGAAATAGAAGCAGGAGAGAACAGGATAAGATCACAGCAAATAATTTGTCCACAAAGACCTAAGAGGTATTTTGGTTTTAATCCTATATGTTTTGAAGAGTATATTAACAAAGGAAATAATCTTACAGATAGAAATCTTTAAAATTCTATGGATAATTGAAATTCTGTTTTTAAGGCAGTTACTTTAAAAAATTCAGTCATCCATGCATTCTAGAGTATAAACTGTTAAATATAAGCAGATTAAAATAGATAAGGTATGGCTAGATAATAGATAAGAATACATAAAATAGAATGGTAGGAGGACTGTAAGAAGACCCTTGTTCTAATGATCTCAGAAAGTTGTGATTTGCCCAAGGTTCACAAAGATAGTAAGTGATAAAGGAAGGATTCAAATCCACATCCTCTGACTCTACATCTTCTGTTCCATCCATTTCACTACACTGCTCGCACTACTCTTGCTCTTTCTGAAACAACTAGCACTAGATCTGGTGTATGGCTCATCGTTATATTTGTCATATCATCTAGGAATGGGCTGAAGTGTGTGATGGTTCTGCCTTCCAGTATTTAGGCCTTGTAAAAAGAATTTTTCACATTTTGTAATTAAAGATAGTGATACTGGAAATCCATGAAGAAATGGGCGTGTGAAGGGACTGAGTTCATGAGAAATTAAATCTAGCAGGAAATGAACTAGGTCTAGAGTTTTCTTGAAAGGAACAAACTACTTTGTTGTTGTTGCTCAGTCGTGTCCCATGCATCAAGACCCTATGAGGCCTTTTCTTGGCAAAAATATTGAAATGGTTAGCCATTTCCTTCTCCAATTCATATTACAAATAAGGAAAAAGTGACTGGTCCAGGATCATATAGCTTTTAAGTGCCTGGACTAGATTTGAACTCAGAAAAAGGAGTCTTCCTGACTCCAGGCTTGGCACTTTTCTGGACTACCTTGCTGTCCACAGTGTTCAAGAACCCCAAAATACATAAATCCTAAGTGTATGCTGACAAACTACTTGCCTAAATGTTTTTGTTTTGCATTGTTTACTATTATTACTTTAAACAAAACATTGAAACAGACCCACCATTGACATCCTACCAGACTTTCTCAGATATTGCAGAATACAGCTTATATTTTAAACTGTTGTGTTCCTGTTTATCCAAATCCATTCCTGCTAGTTTGAGACATGGATCTAAATGTCTTTGAAGCCCGTTTAACTAGTTTAACTTGAGTTCAAGCCGTCCAGGGAGTATCTCACCCAGGCAGCAAATGTAGCCAGTTTTTAGAGCACAGCTGTCCCTTTAAGAACAAAACGTGCCTTTTATATCTGTTTTAACAGTTATCAGTGGAGATCATCCTCCTCTTCTCCTCCCTTTCCCTCCCCACATAAAGACATACCAACTACAAGAATTTTAGTTCTGGGACACATATAATTACCTCGGGTTGGGGGAGGTGGAAGACTTTTAAAAGCTTGTGTGTCCCTGGGTGAAACATTTTCCAAAGTTTTGGCTATCTAAATTAGTCATGAATGGATAAATCAATCAAATTTTCAATATGTAATTATTAAGCACCTTCTGTGTGGTAGATAACATGCTAGGCACTGGGGGTACAAGTACAAGAATGAAATAATCCCAGTATCCAAGAAGCTTACATTCTAATGAGGAAGACAACAAGAACATTAAAAAAAAAAACACCACCATACAGAATAAAAAAAAGTTTTTGATGTTGAATTGTTTCAATTGTGTCCAATTCTTTGTGCCCCCATTTGGGGTTTTCATGCAAGGATACTGGAGTAGTTTACCAGTTTTTCTTCTTCAGGTCACTTTATAGATGAGGAAACTGAAGCAAAGAGTTCAGTGACTTATCTACGGTCATATGCCTAATATGTGTCTAAGGCCAGATTTGAACTCAAGAAGGCAAATTTGGGAGCATTTAGGTAGCTCAGTGGATTGAGAGCTAAGCCTAAACAGGGGAGGTAAAATTCAAATCTGGCCTCATAAAATTTCTAGCTGTTTGACCCTGGGCACTGTTACCTAGTCCTTACTACTCTTCTGCCTTGGAACTAATACTTAGTATTGACTCTAAAATAGAAGGTAAGGTTTTAAAAAACTGGGGAAGATGATGAGCCTTCCTGACTCTAGTCCTGACATTCTATCCACTGTGCCACATAGCTACCCTAAACACAAATACATGCAAAGCAGTTAAATGCGAGATAAGTCATTTGGAGGGAGGGCACAAGCCATAGGGAGGATCAGGAAAGGCTTCATAAAGAAGATGATACGTGATCTTCATCTTGAAGGAAATGAAGGATTCTGGGAAGTAGAGGTAAGGATGGGAGACATTCCAGGCATGAGGGTTAGACAGTGCAAAGGACAAAGATGGAATGTCGTATTTCAAGGAGCAAAGAAAGGGCCAAGTTGCCTGACAGAATGTGGAAAGGAAAGTCATATCTAGCAAAGCTAGAAAACATTGGTTGAGGTCAGGTTCTATAGGGCTTTAAAAGCTAAAAAAGAGAGTTAACATTCCATCCTAGGTACAATAGGAGGCCAGTGGAATTGATTTCTTAGGGTAGCATCATGGTCAGATTTACCACTTAAGGAAGATCACTTTCATATCACTGTGTAGGTTGGACAGGAGTGGTAAAAGACTAGACACAGAATCCAATTAAGAGACTGTTGCAATAATTTGGGCAAGGGGTAATGAAGGCCCAAACTAAGGCCTGAGCATGCTGGGAGGCTACATGAGTAGAGAGAAGGGGTTGGCTATAAAAGATGTGAAGCTTTCTTTCATGAGTTTATTTTTCCTTCTAATCCTGAAATTTATCTAAAATGTAACTTTTGCTTCCCATTTCAACTGAAGCAAAAAATAATTTACATCCATAAAAAAATAGATTGCACACATGAAAAATATTACCTATCCCTGCCGTTTAGTGATGGCTCAGATTCATAGAAATTGCTGTCTTGTTTGCTGTTTTCCAGTGCGATTTTGTTTTTGTTTTCAAGTGATTTTATTCTGAAAGTAGCACTCCCTGCTTGAGATGTCATGAAATAATAGATCTAGAATTTGAAAGGACCTTAGAGGTCATCTAATCCAAGGATTGGTCAGTATTATGTCCCGCAAGCCAAAATTTGTTCCACTGACTGTTTTTGTATGACCCATAAGTTATACGGTTATTTTAAAAATGCATGTTTATATAATATACTTTTTAAAATATAAAAATATAGATTTTTTTAATGTAAAGTTAATTCTTTAACTCAGAGACTAAAAATGATTTTTTTAAATGATGGAATACTACTTTGTCATAAGAAAGATGAACAGGTTAATTTTGGAAAGACACAGAAAGATCTACATGTAATTATGAATAGTGAAACAAGCAGAACCAAAATGACATTATATACAGCAAAAGAAATATTGTTTGAAAAATGATATGTATATGTCTACTTTCAGAGAAAGAATTAATGAATAGAAATAAGCTAGACATATTTTTATATGTACAAATACCTTTTTTGTCAAATGATGTCTTTTCTAATGGGGGACAGGAAGGGAGGAAGCTAACTAGGTTTTTAATTAACAAATACATTAATTAAAAATAATAATAAATATATTATCAAAAAATGTAAAAACCATCCTTAACTCTCAAGTTATAGAAAAACAGGTGGCAGAGCAGATTTGACTGATAAGCCATAGTTTGCTGATCCATGATCTAGTCCAATCTAATCATTTCAAATATAAATGAACTGAGGCCCAGAGAATTTAAGGAATTGGCTCAAGATCACACAGATAGTGAAGGTCATTATCTATAAGAAGAATATGATGGTAATTCTGTGGTATGATGGGAAGAGTGCTGGGTTTGGAAAAAAGAACTAGCATCCAATTCCTGATTCTGCTACTTAATACCTTGGCTGAATTACTTAACTTTTTGAATTAGTTTCCTCATCTGTTAAATGAAGAAGCTGATCTAGATGACCTCCAAGGTCCCTTCCAACTCCTGCATTCTATGACCCTATTATTTCACAAAGCTAAAATGCTTGTAAAGTTTTATTAAGCCTTAGAGCACTTCCCCTTAAACAAAGGTTGTAGATGATAAAGTAATGTTGCCATAAGAAAACAGCCTATTTTCAGGGAGGTGTGGAAAGCATCACAGTACAAATCTAGTAGACACTTAAAAAATGAATGCTATTCTGTTCAATTCAATAAATGTTTATTAGTACTTACAAATGCCAGTTGGCAGCTAGGTAGTGCAGTGGATAAGGCACAGGACCTGGCGTCAGGAAGATCTGAGTTTAAATCCAGGCTCAGACATTTCTTAGCCTTGTGATTCTGGACAAGTCATTTAACAACCCTTTTTGGCTCAGTTCTTCATCTAGAAAATGGGGACACTTGGAGAAGGAAATGGCAAATCACTTCAATATGTTTGCCACAGAATCCCCGTGGACAACCTCCATGGGGTCACTGAGCAATGGCAACTAATGTGCCAGTCACTATGATAAATACTGAGGGGGGCAGCTGGATGGCTCAGTGGATTGAGAGCCAGGCCTGGAGGCGGGAGGTCCTGGGTTCAAATTTGACCTAAGACACTTCCTAGCTGTGTGACCCTGGGCAAGTCACTTGACCCCCATTGCCTAGCCCTATAACAAATAAAATGAATATAGAAGGATATATATAAAGATATTAGGGTTAAAAAAAATTTTTTTAAAAATACCGAGGTTACAAAAAGATCAGAAGACAGCTCCTGCCATTATAGTCTAATAGGGGAAACAACACATAAACAAATATATACATACAGGATAAATAGGAAATAATGAAAAGTGGAAAAGTCCTGGAATTAAGAAGTGTTAATTAAGAAGAGAAGGTGGGATTTTAGATGTTACTTAAAGAAAGCCAGTGAGGTGACTCTTTAGAGTCAGAGTAGGACTAGACAGATGAAAAGCATGTTGTAAATTAGTAATAATAATAATAATAGCTGAACTTTATTTACTGTTTTAAAATTTGTAAAATACTTTATATACATTATCTCATTTGTAGTATCCTCATCTTATAGATCAAAACTGGGGTTCAGATAATTAATTTGCCCAGGCTTGCCTAGCTTTTAAATATGAGATCAAGATTGAAATCTAGGTATCTTGTACTCCTAATTCTAGGGTTCTTCCCACTAATAATCAGTTAACAAGCAATTATTTGGGGCAGCTAGGTGGCTCAGCGGATAGAGAGCCAGACCTGTAAATGGGAGGTCCTGGTTTCAAATGTGATCTCAGACACATCCTTGCTCTATGACTCCAGGCAAGTCACTTAACCCAATTGCTTGGCCCTTACCACTCTTTTGCCTTAAATCAATACTTAGAATTGATGCCAAGACAGAAGGTAAAGGACTAAAAAACAAACAAAAAGTCATTATTGAGCCCTTATTATGTTCCAGACCCTGTGTGCAGTATGGGTTGAGGATACAAAGGAAAGTAAGAGATTGCATTCTAATGGGGCAGACAACATATAAATAAATAGATATAGCTAAGTGGTGAGGTAGATTGAGTGTTGGTCCTGAAGAAGGCAGACTCATCTTCCTGAATTTAAATCTAGCCTCAGACATTTACTAGCTATATAACCCTGGATAAGTTATTTAACCCTGTTTGCCTCAGTTTCCTCATCTGTCAAATGAACTGAAGAAGGAAATGTCAAACCACTCCAGTACTTTGCCAAGAAAACCCCAAATGGGGTCATGTGACCAAAAAAGAACCGAACAACAAGAAACTACTTATAGAAGAAAATAGAAGGGAAAGCTCTAGCAGCTGTGGGAATTGGACGAGACCTCCTAAAAGCTTGCATCAGACTTGCATCACAGTTAAAAAGGGAGCATATGGGGTTGGGGAGAGCACAGATTATGGCACTGACACCTTTAGCAAGAACATTAAAAATACTGTAAAAATAGGTGGGCTTCTTTTTAGCTGTATTCTAGAATTTGGAGTCATAGAACTTGAAGAGACTTTAGAGATCATCTTGCCCACTCCCCCTCATTTTATGAATGAGAACCCTGGGGTCTGGGAACGTTATTTGCCCAGGATCTCATAAGCAATCAGTACCTCCACCCATTCCACATACCCCAGGTCACCAGCCTTACAGTTCATTGTGTTTTTGAGAAGATGAAGATAAATTGCTATTTGTCAAACAGGGAAAGTTAAATGGATGAGGGAACGCTGACTTTTGAAGGAGAGTAGACCTTTCCTCCAGGCTGGCAACTCTTCACAGTCAGTAAGTAACAGAAGCAATTACTCTATTGTATAAAGGATTCATAGTCTCTCTCTTGAGCCTTGCAGGGTGGTAAGTAGATACAAGCTTTACTGTACTATACTGCTTGTTGCCCTGGGGAAATATTTCTCTTGCCTGGCAGAATCCTAGTCATTCTGACCTGTAGCTTGACATAAAAGCAGGTCCAACTAGAGAAACAGAGGGTCTGGGAGACTGTACTAGCAGAGCAATTGGTACAAAGTCTTATTGGACCTATAGACACTTTACAGCTTTTTTGGTCATGTGAATATTGGAGGAGGAATTAGTGGCATGTAACAATTAGACACTAATATATTTCATACATGTGGTTATTGATGGGTTCTGGGTAAACTGATTTCAGAATAGATGTTGCCTTGAGTTCCAAATGTCATTTTGGATGATAGTATTTTATAGCCACAATGTGAGTATATGAATAACTCTTAAAATAGCCTCTTTCTTGATGGGAGACCTTATCATAACAACAATACATTTCTTCTAAAGACCACAAAGCAATTAGCCAACAAGTATTTTCATTCAACAAATATTTATTAAATGGCTATTACCTATCAGATAAATCTTCCAGGCACTGTGCTAAGTCTACTTAGTATTTAAAAACAAAAATGAAACCCTTCTCTGATCTCAAGGAGGTTATGTTATATTTTGGAGTAGGAGAAAATAATGTGCAACTATAGATGTAGCTAAGTAAGGCACTTGTCCAACTTCTTCGTCTTACAGGTAAAGAAACCTAACGGTAATAAATGTCTTGCCCATAGTCACAGATAATAAGAGCCAGAATCAAGATCTGAACCCAGGTTTCTTTCAGCTAAAGTGCCCAGCCACACAGCCCATATACACATATAAGTAAATACAAAATATATCAATGGATTTGGGATTGGTATCAGCAACCAAATGGGATTGTGCAAGGCCTGAGGTATCAGTCCCCAGAGTCTAAAGTGAGGAAGGAGAGCAGTCCTGGCTTGGCTTATGTGTGACTTCACAGTATTCTGCATTTTTCTAGTTTTAGTAAGGAATACTCAAGTAGTAAAGGATGCTAATATGACTGTCCTTCGTCCCTACCTAGAGTTTACTTTCATTTTGGAAGTTAAAATTTACTTGTATTAAATTTTTTTTAAAAATGGACAGGATGAAGCAGAAGAACTTCACATATTTCTTTGGACATAGCCTCTCTGTTTTTGCTAATCAAAACCAGGATATAGAAAGAGAAGGTAATTTGCTAAGGTCGAGACAGTGGAAAGATGAAGAGAAGCTGCACATCTAAGTCTGGGGTTCAAGAATTCTTGATTCTCTTCTCCCAAGAGTGTCCACAGCCCTCCAAGGTGACTCCACAGTGCTTTTATGTCTTCTGAAGCCCAGGTTGTTGTTCACTTGCCTGGTTTTATCAGCACAATTGTTTAATAAAATTGACTGGGTCATTATTATAGCAAATGCTAAGTGTTTTGGCAAAAGGACAGGAATGACTTTAAAACAGCTAAAAATGAACTGTGGCCAGGCTTTCTGATGCCTTAGGGACATAAAACTGAAATATTTGTGACACAGGAAAAACTTATTTTTGCAATTAGGAGTTTACAATTCAACATTTATACAATAGGTAAATTCAAGTACTCAGAAGAGGTCAAACTAGAGAGGAGCCTGGTTCTCTAGGGAAAATAGTTTAGTGAGAATAGGGACTGTTGATAGATATTTCTATATTGATTTCATCTTTCCACCCCATTAGATTAGAAATTGGTCTTTGCCAGCAGTGTACTAGTGTATGTGTTCTAAGGCAGGATAATTAACTGGAAGCTGGCCAATTTTCAGAATTGCTTATCCTCTCATTTTTAACACCAGCCTCGTATATTCAATACAGATATACCCATTTAGAGTTTTTAAATCCCTTCCCTGGAGAGAGCTGTTGTACACAAGGGCAGTAAATTACATCCTCTGAAAATAAGGCTCTACGATAGGGCCAAACAAGGCCTCTCCGTAATTCATCTCTTTACCCAAGAATGGCACTCTTGGTCTTAGCCTATTGGTCCGTATTTATTCAGATACTATAAACTGTGCCGTAACATGTAGTTTCAACACAGTAGCAAGTGAACAGTTCAGTTGTAAACAGAATTGTGCCGAATGTATTGAAAAACAATTAGTTTTCTGAGGGTCAGTAGCTGGAATTCTATTTCAAAACATAGAATATGGAATGGAGATAATCATGTAGAATTAATCAAACACAATGCCGATTTTTTTCTTTTTAAGCAATATTTTGGCAGGGGATGGTTTAGTTTGGAATCTGAAGGTTTGGGGAATGTGAGGGGATAAATCAAAGTGGTAAAACCAACCAATGAATGAATTACTGTCTCTAGGTCTCCACACACACACACACACACACACACACATACACATGCACACAGAGACATTTGCTTTTTAAAATTTAGTTTTAGAGCCTTTGTGGGTTTGTATTTGTTTGTTTGTTTGTTTTGTCATACTACCCTTTAAAGTGTTGCTTTTAGTAGTTGTTTTTTTTTTCTTTTTAAACCCTTACTTTCTGTCTTAATAACAACTCTTAAGACAGAAGGGCAAAGGCCAGGCAAATTGAAGTTAAGTGACTTGCTCAGGGTCACTTAACTAAGAAGTGTTCAAGACTGTATTTAAACTCAGATACTCCTGATTCTGGGCCTGTTATTCTATCTTCTGTGTTACCTACCAGCCTCACTGTGGTAAATTTTTATCACTCTTGACTCATTAACTCCATCCCAGAAAGTCAGTAAAATATCTTTAGTCTCTTCTCACTTTCTACCAAAGTGGTGTCAAACTTAAATAGGAACGGGGGCCTATTAATCCATATATAAGGATTTCTATGAATCACATATTGACAGTTCAAAAATACAATATTATCTGTATCTTATTGTATTTTTATTTATTTTTGTTAAATACCTCATGATTACATTTTAATCTGGTTCCAGGAAGCACTCAGGAGTATCCATGTTTGACACCATTAGTCTTTGTTGTTCAGTTCTTTCAGTCATGTCTGCCTCTTCCTGAAGTCATTTGAGGTTTTCTTGACAAAGAAACTGAAGTAGTTCGCCATTTTCTTCTCTACTTCATTTGACAGATGAGGAAACTGAGGCAAATAGGATTAAGTGACTTTCCCAGGATCACCTAGCTAGTAAGTGTCTAAGGATGGATTTGAACTCTTCCTGGTGAATCTTCTGGACTCCAGCATCAGTGCTCTCTCCACTGCATCTGCTCTCACCTATAAGACTATATAAACTCAGAATAATATTCAATATTTTTTGTAATCTGATCTCACCTTACCTGGATTGTCTTTCCACTGGTCTTCAACATGCCCAGCTAGCTCCCATCCCCTTTGACCCAGACCTTTTCCCCTTTCCTCATCTTATCCTTTATGATTCAGTTGAAGTTCCAGTTCTCCTTTCTTAAGACCTCCTTGGATTGTTCTCTTTCACAGTCATATTTACTTTCCCTGAACTTCTGATTGTGCTGTTGAATATGGGTATATTTTATCCAGTTGCTCCTGGAGGGAAATAATCATGGAGGATATTTTTGTTTCTCCTATGTGTTATGTATTCAGCACTTGCTCACATTTTAGAGATAAGGTAGATACCATGAAGCATGACAAGGACTGCCAGTATTACTACTAGATCTATATCTGTTTATCTCTATCTATCTCTCTGCCTCTATCAATCTATTTCTATCTATATCTATTTATCTATTTTATGTCTATTTATCTACCTATCCATCTTTTTATTTCTCTATCTATATTTATCTCTTTATCCATCCACTGATCTATCCATATATCTATCTGTGTCTATCTCTATCCATCTCTATGTCTATATTTATATTCATCCATCTCTCTATCCACTGGTCCACCTATTGATCTATCCATATATCTGTTTATCTATCTAGCTCTCTCTATCTTTCTAGTTCCAGATATATTTATGTAGATATTTACACACATATACATATTAACTAGATACACATACATATATCTAAATACATGTGGACATATGTATATAATAGCACATTAACTTTTGAAGCCAAGTTTATAGCCCAAGTTGAAATAGAGGGCTGATCTTACTTGTGACTAGTTTTTAGAAAACCCTTTTCTGTCATTTATTGGGTTTATATTACTCTGTGTGCCTAAAACACCCCTTATTCTTACCCCCTTATTAGCTCATGCCTTCTCTTATAATTGAAATTTCCTCTCCCCTCCCCTTTCCCTGCTGCATTCCTACCATCCTATTAAGCCCAGTTCAAATTTAGTAACAACCTTTCTTCTGCCCTCACATAGCAGCTTGTTTCCCCAAAAGTCTTAATACCATTTTAAGTCTAAAACTTTATTAAACTTAAAAATTTGGATATTCTGTAAATTTATTTTGTATTGTAGTTACTTTTGTGGCAATTTTCTTCTCTTCACACCCCACCCCAGACTATAAGCTCCATGGGAGCAGACACTTTGTCTTATCTAGTAAACTTTACATCCCTAGGATCTAGTAAGCTCTCCTCACACAGACTACAAACTTAATAAATATTTAATGAATAAATATGTTTATATGATGTCTGTATGGTACATAATTAATGTTTATTGATAGACTGATAGTTTTGTAGTTACTAGATGTTTTCTATACTTCCTTTATGCTTGCAACATCTCTATGTGGCTAAATAACCCAAATATTTGTTATACAATTTTTTTTAAGCTCTATAATTTCACTGACTTAGTGAACTTCCAAAGGAGGGAACCCTCCCATTTCCATAACTGAGCAAACTGCCGACTGTTTTTATAGGTTGTAGTGTTAGAGAGTTGTTTGGAGAACCAAAAAGTTAAGTGACTTTGGAATGGAATTCATGTTACCATCCTGTCCAGAGTACCATAATAGTTTCTAAAAGAAAATCATAATGGAAATTGATGTGCTGGGATTATGTCAGGCTGAATTTGAATCAGAGTCTTCCTGACTTAAAGCCAGCTCTCTCTTCACTATACCTATCATGTCAAATTCAAATACAAACAAATGCCACTAAACTGTAGAAGGATCCCTTCAGGCTATTTGTTGAATTAATTTTAATATGTCATGTTATCTATGTTTTATCTCACTTTTATTTATTTTATTAAATATTTCCCAATTACATCTGAATCTGATTTAGGCAGCACTGGGAACTATTGTGGTCCATGGTGGCCTGGGGCCACATGTTAGACAACCCTGCTCTATATCTTGCAGTTTTACCATTTATCAGATAAGGAACCTATGTTTCAAGAGAGCTGAAATGATCTGCCCAACTTTTGAAAGCTAATATGTGGCAAGTGGAGATTCACAGCTACTCCTTTTGGTAAGTCTGTGTACTATAGTACAGTGATGGCAAACCTATGGCACAGGTGCCAAAGATGGCATGCAGATTGCTCTCTGTGGGCATGCAGCCACCCTCCCCAACCCCACCCCAGAGTTCATTACTAGAAAGGCAGAGGAACTAGGGCAGAGCTATTCCCTTCCCCCTCTCCACCATGCCTGATGACATTTTTTTTAATATACTGTGCCCCTCTGCCCAGCAGCCCAATGGGAGTTCTTTGTCTCCCATCTGTGTGGGGTAAAGGGGCACACAACTGGCACTCTGTGTGGGGGAGGGCACAATACTTGGTCTGAGGGTTATTGTGGGAATGGGGCCCAGCACTCTATCTCTAAAAGGTTGGCCATTGCTGCTATAGTAGGTGCTCAGCAAATGTGAGGAGAAATGTACAGTGAAAAAAATACAATTCTTACTTAAAATATCCAATAATTTCACAAATAAAACTACTAAGCATATGTAAATAGAAAAGCCACCATCTGGGGCAGCAAGGTAGCACAGTGGATAGAGAGCAGGCCTGGAGTTGAGAGAGCCTGGGTTCAATTTACACCTCAGACACTTCCTAGCTGTGTGACTCTGGGCATGTCACTTAGTCCTGTTTGCCTAGCCCTTGCTCTTCTGTCTTAGAATTGTTACTAAGACAAAAAATAAGGGGTGGAAAAGAAAAGAAGAGAGAAGAGAGGAGAAGAGAAGAGAAGACAAGACAAGACAAGACAAGACGAAAAGAAAGGAAAGGAAAGGAGAGGAGAGGAGAGGAGAGGAGAGGAGAGAAGAGAGGAGAGGAGAGGAGAGGAGAGGAGAGGAGAGAAAAGAGAAAAGACTCCATTAGTAGGGATTTTTTGTTTTTAGGAAAATAAATCACTTGTGTAAGAAATCTTTTTTCAGGTACCATCTTAATCTCTTGCCCATCTTTTTCTTTTCATTGGTGTAGAAAGAGCCCTACATTTGGAGTCAGGGAACTTGGGTTCAAAGCCAATCAGAAAACTATCTATACACTAAGTATATGCCTTTATCATATTGTTTTTCATTTGTATGTGCCTGTGGTTTACAAAACACTTCACAAAGATTATCTCATTTTATCTTCACAACTCTCATTGGAAGACAGACTGTACAGGCAGCTTAAAAGATGATGAAACAGAGAGTTTAAGTGTCTCATCTGAGATCCCATAGCCAGTGGCAGAACCCTAACTCTGATCCAGAGAATCTATGTAGAAAGTCACTTGGATGATCATCTAGCTAGTCCAAGTCTTCTTCATTTTTTAGATGGATAAAGAGTTCTAACCTTATCCAACTGATTAGGATAAGTCTAACCAGTGATGTTTCTTTGATATCACATTGCCACTGTCTGGACAAGATTGCCTATGCTAAGAAGAACTAGGAAGCCTGAAAGTTGGGAACCCTAGTCATTGCAATTCACTCTCTGATTTCTCATATTTTTTGTTGCCATTGTACTTCCAATTTGTTACTCAGCTTGGAAACATGAAGGAGCTCAGCTGCCTGATCCTGATGCATTTTCTATGCAGAGGAAGGAAGCATGATTCTATGTAGGAATTTCCTTGATCTTACCAGTTCTCCATTTACATTTTTCCTCCCCAGCTGTTGGTATTCAAAGACCAAACTGTATTCCCATCCAGCCTAGATTTTCTCATTGATCTAAATTGTCATCTTTGAGTATTTGAGTATATGTGAAAGTCATTCTTTTCCCTACAGAGTTGTTGGGTTTTTTTTCTCTTCCTTTAATAGCACATACAGTAATACTAGGCATAGATATAGATGTTTCTTCTTTTGGTAATTGTAGAGGGAGATTCAGAATTTGCAGCAAAGACCCTTTATAAAAAATGTGGGCAGTTTGGCGCATACTCAGCTCTTTTAGAAATGTGCATGTTACAAATTCCTGCACACCAAAGAGCAGTCCAACAAATAACCTACAGAGGGGGCAGCTGAGTAGCTCAGTGGATTGAGAGCCAGGCCTAGAGACAGGAGGTCCTAGGTTCAAATCTGACCTCAGACACTTCCTAGCTGTGTGACCCTGGGCAAGTCACTTGACCCCTTACGACTCTTTTTCCTTGGAGCCAATACACAGTATTGACTCCAAAATGGAAAGTAAGGGTTTAAAAAAAAAAGAAAGAAAAAAATATACCTACTGAACCTCTCTTTAGATGCTAATGGTGACATGGAAGACCAATACATTCAGTGGTTAGACAGCAACATAACTAGCTACTATCTTTATTGCTGAGTCAGGAAAGTAGGCTTTTCTAATTATACTCTGTGATCTTGGGCAATTACCTTAATCTCCCTTGGTCTCAGTTGCCTCCTGTTTCAAATGATGGAGTTGGACTCCACAGTACCAATTAATTCTAAATCAACAGAGATAGTGTGGTATCATTCTGGTATTAGGGTAAGAGGGCCATGATTTGAATTCTGACCCTGGCCTTTGCTACCTTGCAAATCAGTTAACCTTCCCAGGCCTCAGTTTCCTCATTGCTAAAATAAGGGAACTTGATTAGATGACCTCTGAGTTCCCTACCATTTTAAGATCTATAATTTATGATCCTTATACATCTTCTAATAATACCTATTCTGCATATGTCATTGTTCAGGCATTTTCAGTTGTTTCTAACTATTTAAGACCCCATTTTGGGGTCTTCTTGGCAGACATACTAGAGTAATTGGCCTTTTCCTTCTCCATCACATTTTACAAATAAGGAACAGAGGCAAACAAGGTTAAGTGACTTACCCAGGGTCACACAGCTAGGAAATGTCTGAGGCCAGATCTGAACTCAAGAAGATGAGTCTTCCTGATTCCAGGCCCTGAACTCTATCTACTATACTTCCTAGCTGCCATTCCGTATATAGTAGGTACTAAATAAATGCTTTTGATCTAAGATTCAGAACTGAAAGAGACTTTAGTGACCATTCAGTCCATCTCTCTCATTTTATACATTAGAATTGTAAGTAAAGTGACTTACCTAAGGTGAGAACCAGGGCTCAAACTCAGTTACTCTCACCCCCAATCCAGTGATCTTCTACTAGATCCCATTGACTTTATTAACTCTGAATTGCCATAGAAGCAGCTAAGTGGAACACTGGATAGAATATTGGACATAAAGTCTGGAACACCTGAATTGAAAGTCAGCCTCAGACTAGCTTGCACATATAGCAATACTAGGCATAGATATAGTTTCTTCTTTTGGTAATTGTAGAGGGAGATTCAGAATTTGCAGCAAAGACCCTTTATAAAAAACGTGGGCAGTTTGGCGCATAATCAGCTCTTTTAGAAATGTGCACGTCACAAGTTCCTGTATACCAAAGAGCAGTCCAACAAATATACCTACTGAGGGGGCATGTCCCTCATGTAGCCCTGCCTCGGTTCCCCATCTGTAAAGTGGAGGTCATAATAGCACCTACTTCCCAGGGTAATTGTGAGTTTCAAATGAGATAATATTTGTAAGACACTTTGTAAACTTTAAAGCAGCTTATAAATGCCATATTATTATGTATTTGCCATCTGAGGGATGCTAGAACCCACTATAGAAGGAGATTTTAAAAGATACTCTTCAAGTAAAAAACTAAAATGTATTAAAATCTCATCTGAAAGGTAAAAAAAATGATTTCTGAAAAACAAGGCCACATTTCTGGGAGCAGTCAAATGAGTAAATAAACCTCTTATCAGGTCATGTTTTCAGGAAATTGTACATTTAATAACCTCCATCTCAGCCTTCTCTTATCAGTCTTGGATTCCTCTGCCATGTGGTTGTAGAAAAAAAAGTATTAGGTAATCATGGGAAATAGTGCCCTGTGACCCCAAGTCTTCGTGAATGTGAGTCATTGACTATGTGTGTGCTGGCTTTAAAGACAACTTGGGTGCTTGGTGAGGTTCATGAGGTTATTGAAACTAAAGCTCAGGAGTTGCTGTAGTAAAATGCAAAATGCAAATTATGCATCAGGGACAAAAGTCAAGCTAATATTTAAACGAGGTGGAGTTACATGGCTAAATTGCCCTTCCTTTCTCTCTTTACCCTTTAAATTCCTGCTAGTCCTTTAAAATGAAGCTCAAACATGCTATGACTTCCAGGAAGCCTTCCCCAATGACCCCAGATGGTACCTAGACTCTTCCCTTAGTCCCTTCCCCTCCCCACCTCACACAGCTTTTGATATCTAAGTTTCTAAAGTATTAATTGTGTATTGTGAAGCAAAAGGAAATTTAATAGGGATAAATATAGATTCTTCTACCCTATGTTGAAATAATCAACTATACTTGTAGGCTAGAGGAAAATGGATAGATAACTCCTCACACAGGGAGAAGATCTAGGGCAGTGATGGTGAACCTTTTAGAGGCAGAGCCCAAACTGCAACCCTCATGCCACATGTGAACCACCCACCCACCTTCCCCCAAACAGGGGAAGGAGGAAGCACTCCCATTGACCTGCTGTGTGAAAGGGCAGATGATAGGAGAAATGTCCTCAAGCATGTATGGAGAGGGGGAAGGGAGCAGTCCCCTCTGGCACACATACCATAGGTTCACCAACCCAGATCTAGGGGTTTTAGTGGGTCACAAGCCCAGTGTATATCAGGAGCGTGGCTTGACTGCCTTAGTAGAAGTGTAGTGTCTAGGACAAGCAAGGTGTACTTTGTGCTGGGTATTATTTTCAGTTCTGGGTACCATGTCTGAGGAGGAATGTGTCTAGAAAAGTATGAGGAGATGCAATCCTCAGATCAATGTTAAAATACTACTACTAATAATAATAGTGGATGCATTTTAATATGATGCATTAAGATTTATATAGCCCATACATCATCTCATCTGAATCCTTACCACAAACCTGAGGACAAGGTACTTATTATTATTATCCCCATTTTACAGATAAGGGGCCACATAAGTTAGGGATTGGACCAGATGCTATTACCTCCAGGAAGCCTTCCCTAGTGCCCCCAGATAGTGCTAAGAGTCCTACCAATTCTGAAATTCCATGATACTGATGCTCACAGAGGTTGAGTAACTTGCCAATTTTCACATAAGTGAAACAAGATTAGAATCCAGATCTCTCCTAATTCTCAGGTTCATCACTTATCCATTATATGCAGCCTCTTCCAGAGAAAAGAAGATCTAGACAGGCATTATTGCTATTTTTTCTAGCTATTTAAAGGTCTATCATGTGGAAGAGAAAGAATATTTAGACTTCTTGGTTCTAGAGGAATCAACTAGAACCAGTGGGTAGAATAATAATTAATGATAATTAATAATAATAAATATAATCTATTATAAATAATATTAATAATGTATAAATAGTAATGATATCTATTTATTATAATTATTCATATAATATATAATTAAGAATAATAACTAGCATTTATATTTCACTTTACATTTAGAAAAGCATTTTACGAATATTATCTCATTTAGTCCTCACATCAACCTTGGGAGATAGGTGCTTATTATTTTATTCCCATTTTATGATAGGAACCTTGGGCAGATGATAGTTAAGTGACTTGCCTAGGTTGTACAGTAAGTGTCCGAAGCTGCATTTTTGCCAGCTTTCCTGACTGCAGGTCCAGCACTCTAGCCACTGTACCACCTAGATAACTATAGTAACGCCTGACTTGTACGTGTTACTTTAAGGTTTGTAAAGCACTCTCCATAGATACTTGACCCCCAGAACAATTCTGTGACAACATGGGTATCATTGTTCATTCATTTCAGCCTTGTCTGACTCTTGTTGGTCTCATTTGGGGTTTTCTTGGCAAAGATACTGGAGTAGTTTGCGATGTCCTTCTCTAGCTCATTTTATAGATGAGGAATCTGAAGCAAACAGGGTTAAGTGACTTGCCTAAGGTCACACAGTTAGGAAGTGTCTAAGACCAGATTTGAACTCAAGAAAATGAGTCTTCTTAATTTCAGGCCAGACACTCTATCCGGTTTGCCAACTAGCTGCCCATCTTGTGTTGTACCAAGCGTTAACTGAATAATCAAACCACTTGATTTGTGAAGGACATAAACAGCACTCTTAAGTTTATAGGCTATGGATGCTAACTCCTAGGCTTCCCTGGCAGTCTTAACTCCACATGTTCAAAGATAGAACAGATTTCCAGATACCAACATCCAAGATAACTTGCTGAGTTCCTCTTATCAGGTGATAGCTAGATGACTTATAATGATAAAAACCTGTTTTTACCTCCCTGGGAGGTTTTTCCAGGAGTGCTTCTGGAACTTGGGAATCTGGCTTGTGAGTTCTCCACCCTACATACCAATGGATTTGAGGATCTGGGCATGCTGCCAGAGTAATCACTCCTAGGAGCAATGCCATAGTGATAAACCATGAACTACTGAAGTCTTGACAGATAGGAAGGGGAAGGAAACTAGAAGTCTCGGAAGGTCTCAATGGGATACTTAAGAGTTTTCTAAGCTACATTTACCATTAAAGACTACTATTTGCTCTGTACAGCAAGTGATCCTAATCTGAAGATATATGACATTTAAAAAATGCTTTGATAACTACATTCTATATAGTTTTCTTTGTAATCCTGTGTATTTTACTTTATGCATTTAAAAATGTTTTTCTGAGAAAGTGCATAGACTGCAAAGGGATCTAGAACACACAAAAAAACAAAACTTAAAAACTTGTGCTCTAAGGGAAACTAGGTGAGGTGCCTCCATGACGTCCTATGTTTAAATCTGACACTTCCTAGCTGTGTGATTTGGGGCACCTAACCTCAATTGCCCTAGTCCTTACTGCTCTTCTGACTTGGAACCAATACTTAGTATCAGTTCTGAGACAGAAGGGAAGGGTTTTTGTTTGTTTGTTTGTTTTAATCCTACTCTAGTATGTAGTTTATTACAAATTCTAATACAGAAATGAGAATAAAGAGTTATATGCGAAGTTGCTACAAGTAGCTAAAGTCAGCCATTGGATCAGAGTATACTTAGTGGTGAAACTTTTATGTTTTAATTTTTTAATTTTATTTTCAGTTCCAAAGTCCCTTTTCCCCTCCACCCTTCCTCCACACATTGAAAAGGCAAGAAATATAATATCTATCATACATATGAAGTCATACAATGTATTTGTGCATTAACCATATTCAGTTGGTGGCATAGGAATGAAGAAATATAAAGGGAAAAATGCATCCATCTGCACTCTGAGTCCTTCATTTCTCTGGAGGTAAAAAGCATTTCACAATATGAATCTGTCAGAGTTGTGGTGGAGCATTGTATTGATCAATAGTAATTAAGGCTTTCATAGTTGCTTAACTTCACAATATTGCTATACCTGTCTAGATTGTTCTCCTGGTTCTGCTTACTTCACTTTGCATCAGTTCAAATAAGCGTTCTCAGGTTTTTCCGAAACCATCCCTTTATCATTTCTTGCAACACAATAGTATTCTTTCACATTCATATACCATACCTTGTTCAGCCACTCCCCAATTGATGAGCATCAACTTAGTTTCTAATTCTTTGCTATCATAATGAGTTGCTATAAATATTTGTGTATATGTGGGTCTTTTTCCATTTTCTATGATCTCTTTGGGGTATAGACATGGTAGTATTTCTGAGTCAAATAATATGTACAGTTTTATAGCCCTTTGGGCACAGCTTTAAATTTTCCCCCAGAATGGTTGGATCAGTTTATGACTCTACTAAAAGTACATTAGTGTCCCAATTTTTCCACATCCCCTCCAGCAGTCATCATTTCCCTTTTCTGTTATCTGAACCAATCTGATGGGTGAGAGGTAGTATCTCAAAGTTGAAATTTAGTTGACCTTCAAAAAAATTGTTACACTAGGCTTAAAAACTTTTGTATAAAATAAAATATCTATAATAGTGATAGTGATTATAATAACTAACATTTATATAGCACTTTAATGTTTGAAAACCATTTTATAATACATTTATTCAACTTTGCTTTGGTTTCTGAGGCATCATGCTTTCTCTTTTACTGATTATTCATTAATAGAATCTATTTAGTTAATTTGACCAATAATTCTTCCTTCTATAAACTTTTATGCATGGGAGATACCTTGTCGAAGGAGAGCCTTTAAGTTTATATCTCGCTTTACTAAATTTTTATTATTCTCGTAATCAACAAACATTATAGGGCAGCTGGGTAGCTCAGTGGAATGAGAGTCAGGCCTAGAGACAGGAGGTCCTGGGTTCAAACCCGGCCTCAGCCACTTCCCAGCTGTGTGACCCTGGGCAAGTCACTTGACCCCCATTGCCCACCCTTACCAATCTTCCACCTATGAGATAATACACCGAAGTACAAGGGTTTTAAAAATAAAAATTAAAATTAAAAAAAAAATTAAAAAAAACAAAAAAAAAAAACATTATATTACAGCTGTACCTTTTGACCTTTATACTGAGTTGTGTGTGGTATTCTGTAAAGAACTGTTCATAAAAGACTACCTAAATCCTATGGGATATTTCCAGCTTAGATAGCCCTGATTTGTGCACAGACCAGTCTCATAAAGATGTTAGATCAGACTGGGAAACTGTCATATGCCATTTGCCATGTTATTTTTTCTTATAATTTGGTATTATTTTGGTCTTTTCTCAGTTGATTATATGACTTGATTATCTGAAATATGCAGAAGTTGGATTATATGATTTCTACGATCTCTTATTCTGATTCTCTGATTTGTTTTTTATACCAAACAATATCTTAAAATATCTTTCACCATCAATTCCTTTGTTATTCCTGCCCCTTACCCCTTTGCTGAATTATTGAAGTATACAATGGATTGATGTGGAGAATCTTGTCACATTCTTTGTAGAATATTTCCTCTTATACATACCCTATCACAAATACTGACACATAAGCTACATTTGTCTTTATGGTGCCACTCCCCTTGCTTAGACTCAGCACAAACTCTGCCAGGCAAGATCACCAGGTGAGCCATGAAATGGTTTTTCCTGTTGCCCTTGGGTATGAAATTGAAACCAATTCCTTTATTGGAAAATGAAACCAATTCCTTTTTTTGCCTCTCCAAGAAGAACCTAGGAGCCATCTTCACATTTAGCTCTAATCACTTTGTTTTCTAATTTCATTTATGACCAGAAAATCAATATAGATGTTTAGTCCATGTACAGCACCATATTATCTCACTGATTTATATAAAACAATAAAATTATATATCTGTGATAGGACCATTATCTACCAGTGTTTCCTCTTTTGTTGTCATTCTTTTTGTTGTTGTTTTGTATCCCACTCTACGGTTGTCTGTGGGGCTTTATTGACAGAGATATCAGAGTAGTTTGCCATGTCCTTCTCCCTCATATCCCCATTTTTCAGATAAGGGACTGAGGCATCAGAATTAAATGATTTGCTGAGGATCACATAGCTAGTAAGTGTCTGGGGTCAAATTTGAACTCAGATCATATTGACTCCAGGCCCGGCACTCTGTCAGTGCACTATCTAGCTGCTCCAAAATGAAGTAGGAAAAAGCTAGGACTTGACTAACCCTAGAGGTAAAGCAATGGTCAGCTGTGCCTTTTTTGGCCCCAGCTTCCTTGTACCTACTGACTATGTTGACTTTAGCCTTGAAATTACCTAGGGGAAGAAAAGAGCCTACCTATATGGGTACAGGCCAGTGAATCACCACAACCTTTCCTCTGCCCTATTGAACTGACTTTCTATATTGAAACTGAGATTAGGGTGTTATCTACAAAAATTAAGTGCCTCTGGATGCTTGTTGCGTACCCTTGCTATGTCACAGCTAAATAAACCTCTTTTCACTCAGTGTTTATGACCTATTAATGCTTCATTTTATCCCATCACCAAACCTGAACTAGCAGATTGTTAGAATCAGACCTGCTTCTGACAAAATTATTAATTCAATTAATTCTCCAAACTCTCATTCTTAGCATCCCCCTTTTCACCACTTTCTTTAAAAAAAAAAAAAAAAAGCAGAAAGAAGGCGAGAGTAATGAATGCTGGAGGGGATGTGGCAAAATTGGGACATTAATGCTTTGCTGGTGGAGTTGTGAACTGATCCAACCATTCTGGCTGGCAATTTGGAATCATGCTCAAAGGGCTATAAAAGACTGCCTGCCCTTTGATCCAGCCATACCATTGTTGGGTTTGTACCCCAAAGAGATCATAGATAAACAGACTTGTATGAAAATATTTATAGCTGTGCTTTTTGTGGTGGCAAAAACCTGGAAAAGGAGGGTATGTCCTTCAATTGGGGAATGGCTGAACAAACTGTAGTATATGCTGGTGATGGAACACTATTGTGCTAAAAGGAATAATAAACTGGAGGAGTTCCAGGCGAACTGGAAAGACCTCCAGGAATTGATGCAGAGCGAAAGGAGCAGAGCCAGAAGAACATTGTACACAGAGACTGATATACTATGGTAAAATCGAATGTAATGGACTTCTGTACCAGCAGCAATACAATGACCCAGGACAATTTTGAGGGATTTATGGTAAAGAACGCTACCCACATTCAGAAGAAGGACTGCAGGAGAGGAAACATATAAGAAAAACAACAGCTCGGGGTGGACATGATTGAGGGTGTGGACTCAAAACTACCACACCAATGCAACTACCAACAATTTGGAAATAGGTCTTGATCAAGGACACATGACAAAACTAGTGGAAATGTGCATCGGCCATGGGTGGGGGGAGTGCGGGGGGTGAAGGGGAAAGTAGGAGCATGAATCATGTAACCATGTTAAAAATGAATATTAATAAATGTTTAAATTTAAAAAAAAAAGCAACAACAACAAAATACCCTTACCTTCTATTTAGAATCAATACTAGGTTTTGGTTCCACAGCAGAAGAATGGCAGGCAAATAAGAGTTAAATGATTTACCCAGGGTCATACAACTAAGAAGTGCCCAAGGCCAGATTTGAGCTTAGGTCTTCCACACTCCAGGCCTGGCTCTCTATACACTGAGCCACCTAGTTGCCTTGCTTTTTCACCACCTACAAGCTATCAGTGATTCAATCAGCAAGCACTCATAAAATATCTAGAATGTGCCAGGTACCATACTAGGCACTAGGAATTTCAACGTCAAAAATTAAATACTTCCTTACCCTTAATTTCAATTTCTGGACTCACTGATTTTTAGGTTTGTTTGTTTTTTTCATAAATATGTATGTATATATATAAAATGTATAATGTGTCTAGGTATAATATAATAATATTCTTATATAATTATTATGTTATGATTTTAATTACATATTATATTATACCTAGATATTGTAAATATAACAATAAATTTTATATTTATATATTTTGTGTAACATAGTTGTATATATGAAATAATACACCTACATATGTGTTTATGTGTCTGTATATGCTAAATATGACATACTCTGAAATTAAATGCACTAAAAAGAGTATTGTCATATACTTGGTAAGACACAAATAGAGGATTCTATATGAAACTTTTAGATTCACTTTGCTTCCATTGCTTCAGAAAGTTGGCCAAGATTGAAGATCTTTTTATATTAGTATCCATTCACAATCTTCCTGAACTATGGACTATCTTCCTGCCATGATTAAGCATCATTGTAGGACTTTGCAGAGGAATAATAATACTATTAGTTCAAGTTTATTCAACACTGTAACTTAGAGTGCATTTAGTTGACTACTACAAAATAGGGAGTACAAGTATTGTTGTCATCCCCATTGTTCAGATGAGAAAACTGAGGCTCGGAAAGATTCACACAACTAGCATGTGTCTGAGGTAATACCTGAACCCAGTCCTGCTAGTAGTTTAGTTTCTACTCTAAATCCACAATGCTGCCAAGAACACTTGAAAAACATTGTTCTAGATACATAGATGGCATATAGGCATGTGAGATATATGACAGATATAGATATAAATATAGATATAAGTATATTGATATAATTTTTCTTTTTTTCAATTACATGTAGAAACAATTTTTTACTATTATTTTCTGATATTTTACGATTCAGATTCTCTCTCTCCTCTCCCCATCTTCCTTAGGTAAATGGACTATTATAGATTATACCAGCGTTGTCAAAGAATACATATTAATATATTCATATGTCGTGACAGAAGAACCATTCCAGATATAATTCTTAAAATAAAATGTTGTCTGTTTCTCTGGCATAAGATGAAGGACTACCAGAGAGCCATGTGTCTGAAAAAGACCCGGAGGTTTCTGGGGCCTGCAAGTTCAATCTATCAGTGACAGAATATGGTGGTCAAGAAAGCTAATGCAGTAGAGGCCACATCAAAAGGACCAGGGAGGTTAGAGTCCCACCATACTCAGCCCTGGAACCATATTGCATTCAGTACTGAACAATATAGGTTAGGAAGCGCTCCAAGGTATCCCTTCATTCCTCTCTGGTCCCTGCTCCTAGCACCTTGGTTTGTCCACAATGACCCTACAGCCTTCCAACCCTGGAAAGATCACGCTGTGTCTCTGTATCCTTAGCTCCTCCAGGAACCTCCTTTTTAAGGAAGGTGCCCAAGGGCAGCCATTTTCATTCTTTCACTTGTTTCAAGGCTCTGATTCTGACAATCAGACTTCTTTCTCCCCAATTTTCCCAAGCTACCTTCCCCGCACCCTTCCCTTTTCTTTCCCTCATTTCCTTTTTTTAAGCTTCCTTTTATTTGTTGACTTCCCTGAGAGAATTTAAGTACCCTGAGGGCAATAATTCTTTCTTTTTGGCTTGAATTTAGTCTTCCCAGTATTTTGCACAGTACTGACCACATAGTAAAGCTTAATCAGTGCTCAAAGAAGGGGCAGCCAGGTGACTCAGTGGACAGAGAGCCAGACCTGGAGAAAGGAGGTCCTGGTTCAAATTAGGCCTTATGATCCTGGACAAGTCTCTTAATATCAATTGCCTCGATTACCTCTTTTCTTCCTTGAAACCAAAACCTAATGTTGATTCTAAAACAGAAAGTAAGGATTTTTCTTTCTTTTTTTTAGAAAAGATTTTTTTATTGTCTTGCAAAACACACTTCCATATTGGTCATTGTTGTAAGAACACATTCATACAAAAGTAAGGGTTTTTTTAAAAAAAAAAAGTGGTGAAAAAGGAAGCATAGGATGCTGAGAATTAAAGTTCGGAGAGCATTTACAAATATCGATTTACTAAATAAATTGGCAGAGGCAGGTTTGATTCTAGCAACCTGCTAGTTCAGGTTTGGTGAAGGGATAAAATGAGGCACTAATAGGTCACCAAACACTTAAGAGAGGTTTATATAGCTTTTCTGATTTGGAACCAATGCTTAATATCAATTCTAAGATACAAGGTAAGGATTTAAGGGGACTTGTTGGCTTTATAAACTGTGAGTTCCAGAAGAAAGCAACTGAGATGATAAAAGGTCTAAGAGATCATGCCATGTGAAAGTCAGTTGAAGGGAACTGGGCATGGTTAGCTTCTAAAAGAAAAGTCTTAGAGTGACTATTTTTTAGGCTGTGAAGTCAACCACATATATAGCATAACTTTTATGGAGAAATGCATTGGGTCAACGAGGTGGCTCTGTGGATAGAGAATCAGGCCTGGAGATTAGATGACCTGGGTTCAAATCTGGCTTCAGACACTTCTTAGCTCTGTGACCCTGGACAAGTCACTTAATTCCAATTCTCTTTTACCTTGGAACCAATACTTGGCTTTAATTTTAAGACAGAAGGTCAAGAGTTTGTTTTTTGTTGTTTTTTGTTTGTTTGTTTGTTTAAGGAAAATGCATTCAGAAGTCCAGGGCCCTGATAAAGAATTGAACTTCAAGAAACTAAAAGATTTGGAAGTTGAGGGTTGCTCATGCATAAGCAAAAGGATATTCAGAGTTTTCAAAATGTACAGCGTTTCAAGCTTTATTACCAAGCAATGGGGTTGTTTTTTGTTTTTTTGTTATTACTTTTTTGCCCTTTCCTTCAAAAAAAGAATGAAGAGGGGAGTAAAGGTGAATTCAATGTGGTTTAAGACAGGAAAGCCCAGGACTTAGCTTCTTCAGGAATGGCCTCATCTGTCTTTAGGAGTAACATTTGAAGGAGACAAAAGGATTTATCAACCAAGGTAAATTATTCATGAAAATATTAAGAAGGAAAAGAATATTAAGGGGAAAAAAAAGGTAAACCTCACACTCTCAATGGCAATCTGAATTAGGTTAAAAATAGAACTCCTGTCTCTGGGAAAGACCATAGAATTTTAATTAGCTCATCACTCTGAGCAATTCCAGCGTGTCAGCATGTTCTCCCCAAAGGTGATGTCAGGATTTCTGTACTCTGTACCTTTTTTTTCCCTTTTTGGCGTAGTTGAAATAAAAATAGGGCCTGGTATAAGGCCTCAGTAGTCTGAATAAATAGCATGTTTCCCCCTTTAAGGGCATCACAAATAAGAAATTGTAATCTGGCTGTATTTAGAATTCCTTTTCAGTTGTGTTTCTACTGGCTGCATTTCTCTTCCATCTTCATATTCTAGTTTTCTCTCTCAATTTGACTTCTTACTAATTGGAGTCCTTTGGGGTAACTTACTCTGTGGAGAATCTGAGGATTTTTTAAATGTTGACATCTAAAGAGCCATTTCCCCAGGAGGGGCATGGGATGGAGAACCAATGAAAAGAAAAAAAAAAATGGATAGAGGCATGCTTTGAGGGGGGCGATGGTATATCATTTAGAAATGGCATGTCCTGAGAAGGACACCTTGGGACCATATAGTGCAGTAATGGTGAACCTTTTAGAAACTGAGTGCCTAAACCATACCCTCATACCTCATGTGAGACCCTCTCCTTACCCCAGACAGAGGAGGGAGGAAGCATTCTCATTGGGCTGCTAGGCAAAGGGGCGGGTGATGAGAGAAATGTCTTCAGACACAATGGAGAGGGGGAGGGAAGCAGCCCCCCTCCAGCATGTGTGCTGTAGATTCACCAACACAGATCTAGACCAACCCTCTTGTTTTATGGTGATCAAGACCCAGAGAATCCAGGTGAATCATTTCCCAAAATAACAAGTAGAATACCTGAAACTAGAACCTAGATCCTCCAATTTCAAGTCCTCTTTTTTTTATACCAATAGACACAAGGGAAAAACAAAATTAAGCTGTTTTATTTCCATTTTCTCTAAGAAATAGAATGAGATTCAAACAGGAAAGGATAATACAAATATACCTGAGAAGGAATTGAAGCCCAAGGTGGATGGAGAGATAGTAAGAGAATGCTCAGCTGTTTTAAGCAAATTCTAGCTTCTAGGACCAGAAGAATTGGGTTTAGGGTACATATCTGCAGGGTTATGTTCAGTTGTGTGCAACACTCTTGAAAATAAACATCAACAACAAGAGAGTGACAGAATGACTAAGATTCAAATATAATAATTTTTTAAAACCCTTAGCTTCCATCTTAGTATCAATACAAATATTGTTTTAAGGCAGAAGAATGGTAAAGGCTAGGCAGTGAGGGGTTAAGTGACTTGCCCTGTCACACAGCTAGGAAGTTTGAATATAATATCTTTTTTGGCCCCTTGAATGAAGGCACAGATGATATGTTTGTATCATAATTGAGAATAACACAAAGTGGGGAGACCATTATCTAATGTCATAGATGACAGAATCAAGATTCAAAAAGACAAACAGGTTGAAAAAGTGAAAATTAATGCAAGAAGCTTCCTTTCACATTGTGGGAGTGAGACCATGGCACTTCTGCAGTCTGAAAAATACATGGCAAATTTTTTGGCTTTTGCATTCTTTTTGCAAACTTTTATCTTTTTACTTATTTTAACTTTTACAAAGAAATTGTGGGGAACAGCTGGGTGGCTTAGTGGATTGAAAGCCAAGCCCAGAAATGGGAGGTCCTGGATTCAAATCCGGATTCAGATACTCCCTAGCTGTGTGACCCTGGGCAAGTCACTTAACCCCCATTGTCTAGCCCTTACTGCTCTTCTACCTTAAAACCAATACATAGTATTGATTCTAAGATGGAAGAAAAGGGTTTTTAAAAAAAAGAAAAGAAATTGTGTATATTTGTGGCATTAAAAGATAAAATATATTGATATTATACAATCCTATGCCTATATTTTATGCCTTTCTGAGTTCCTAAATTTCTTCTGTGTTATCTTCTGGCCTTCATGTATCATTAATGACTTCTCCCAAAATTCCTATTAAAATTCTTATGCTAATCTATGATATATCAAAACCATGCAGGTAAAATTGCCATAGGGGAAGGATACCTTTATTTAGTTATAAATGTAAAGCCGAGCATTTAGGTTCAAGAAATCATCTGCACAAATACAGAATAATAATAATTGAAACAACTAGCATGTGTTCCGTTGATGACTTTAAATTCTCATGTTAAATGCTGGACTGTCTCTTCTAAAACTTGTCAGAAAATGCCATGAAGTGAACCTAGATGAGTAGGATGTGATTGTCAAGGCTGTCTGACACATAAACAGTGGATCTGTGATCATAGAGAAGGGTAGTAGAATGGACAGCCCTGAGCCCTTTGCGTTGTCATCTTTATAAACATAGAGCATATGCTTTCTTGGTTATTCTGAGTCTGTTCCATTTTTCCAAGCAAAAAAACGGATAAAGCATTCCTTGCCACTTTAGTAGAGGGCAGAGGTGGGAGCACGTTGAGTGGCCGACTTTTGTTCCAAGGACACATCAGGCCTCTTCTCTTTGGTAAGCTCAAGTGTATGAAATGAATTAATCCCCTTAAGAGAAAATAAAGAAATTGAATGGTCTGCTTGTTCCTTCCATTCATTATTTTTATTGCTAAAATTTTCTTTTTTACTGTCTGAACTTAAACACCCCCCCAAAATACATATCTATATACACAGCAGAATACAAAAAAGAGGATTATATATGAAACTGTGAATCTTCACTTCAAAACACTTGCTTTTTGAAAAGAAATATATAATAAATTCCACACATTGCTTTCAAAACTCAAAAAAAATTGTAAGACAAAAGATAATGGGTTTTTAAAAATACGGACTTGTTTTCCAGTAGATGTCTTTACACACTTGTAACAAAATGTGCACTTTATTGCTTTGCTTAACAGAAAACGGTTAAGTACTTTACATTCCAATTAGCCCAGATACTTCTCTATGTTTAAAAGCAATGTTTGCCACATGCCTTTGGGAAAAGTAGAGGACATCATAAATCATACCCCAGTATTTACTAGCTTTGTGTCTCTGGGCAAGTAACTTAGCCTCTGTGCCTCAGTGTTCTAATCTGTAAAATGAAGGAGTTGGACTCAATGACTTCGAAGCTTGCTTTCAGGTCTAAATCTCTGATCTTGTGAAGTCTTGAAGTTCTAATTCTAAATACCTCCTATCCTAAAGAGAAGTAGGACATAATGGTACTGAGTTACTGAGGTCTTGCCACAGGGTTAGTTGCTATGATTAGATGCTTTTACTGTTCTCTGTGGCTCCACAAGGAGTGTGTTTTGTACATGGTCGGTGTTCAATGAATGTTTGTTAAATTGAATTTAATGTTAACAGAGACAGTATAAAACTTGTTAAGACCAGATAATTCTTCTGAAAACAGATACCCACCTGACCTTGCCTCCAAACTTACCCAGCCTCCTAACTTCGTCTTTTGCATATTTTGTAAAACCTTCTTCCAGTATTTAAAAGCTATTCTTTTATATCAATGTTTTTCCCACTGAGCACAGGTAGGTGGTACGGTGAGTAGAGTGCCAAGCCTAGAATCAGGAAGACTTGTCTTCCTGAGTTCAAATCTGGTCTCAGACACTAACTAGCTGGGTAACCTTGGGTAAGGCACTTAACCCTGTTTGCCTCAGTTTCCTCATCTGTAAAATGAACTGGGAAGGAAATGGCAAACCATTGTAGTATCTTTGTCAAGAAAATTCCAAATGGGGTTACAAAGAGTGAGACAAGACTGAAACGACAGGACAAATTTCCCCCTAAGACTGGCATAATTTCCTCCAAGTCTGGAAGAAAAGGAGATAAGGTTATTTTATTAAGCATTTACAAGCAGGATGCGTCATGGAAGCCAACTGATGCATCTCATCAGGCATAAGGGTTGAGTTTCTTTAATTATAGATTGTCACATTAGCAGATAAAAGAAGATCATGTTGACTTGCTTACTGCCTATGACTTGATGGGAATTTTTCCTTTTCAGAAGGGACCAGGATTGATGTATTTCTGAAAGACCAATTTAAGTAATATTGCTATGTCTCAGTAAAGATTGATAAAAGGATGAACAACACTGGGTTTGGAGTCAGAGCACCCAGCTTTCAGGCCTGGCTCTGTGACTTACTGGCAGTGTAACTTCAGGCAAGTCTGTGCTGTTATGTTCTTCATCTGTAGAATAAAGGGGTAGGACTACATACATAACCTTTGAGATCCCTTCCAACTCTAAATCCATGAAACAAAAGTCAGTCTGATTAAACTGATTAAACTGTCCTAGATCTCTTCGTGTTTTGAATTAGGAGTAAGGAAACGAACCCAGAATAGATGAATAGCTGGTCTTGAAGTATTCTGGTCCAGACCACTTAGCAAAACCACCCAGTTAGCCAATTGAGTGTGGTTTTCTCTCAGGTGAATGTTCTTAACAAGTTATTCAGTTACAGAAAACATCGTCTACAGAAAATGCTTTTGTTACACTTGTTAACTTAAAAAACAAGAGGCATTCAATAAACAAGATGGCCATGAATTGGGCTTTTAGCTACATTCAGATTTATGGGGACCAGATTTTCTAAACCAAAAATTAATAGAAAAAAAGGAAAGGTTTTTTTCTGATTTTTTTAATGGGACAAAATTTTTAATGTCAAAACTATCCCAGAAAAATCTCAGATGAATGGGCAGTTATGTAGCCCCAAGACATCGCAGAACCTGCTGGATGATTTTGTGTGGTAACATGTAAAGTAAAAGAAACCATAGGGGGAAAAAAATAAAGGATGAAGAATAGTCATGGTCTTTGGTTAGCAAACTGAGAAGTTTTTCTAATTGATGGAATTTTCCCCTTTCCTATGTTCTCTTTTATCCCAGATCTTTGTCATACATTTAAGTAAAGATTGTGTATCTAACACAATCTGTTTTCTTTAGGTAAATATTTAGTTCAGTGTTAGTTGTACCAAGATAAAAAAAAATTCTGGACTTTGGAATGGAAGTAGAAATAATTCAGAGGACATTCAGTTAAAGGCTTCTTCTATTCCTTTAGGCTTATCATTATCAGCAACCAATGGCATTGGATCTTTTTCTGAGCATATGTTTTTGTGGTGGTTGGATAGAAGAGCCCTTTTCCCCTTCTGGCTTTCTTTATGCCTATCACTCTTTTTTACCTCCCCCCAGCCCCCCCAAAAAGGGACCAGATTAGGGATGATTTCAAAGTAGAATATATGCCTCAATTTAAAAAGCATTTATTAATTGCCTGTTATGTGCCAGGCACTGTGTTAGATGCTGAGAAAACAAAAACAAAAATAGAGACCATGTCCTCAAGAAATTTACATTTTGTAGAATTGGAGGTATGCTTGGTTTTGGGTTTTTTGGTTTTGTTTTTTAGTTAACAAAGATCTGTTTTCTCTCTCCCGCATTAAAAAGAAAAAGGAAAACTCTTGTAATATGCATAGTCAAACAAAACAAATTCTCTAATTGACCTTGTCCCAAAAAGCATAAGCTACATTCTGCATTCTGTATCCATCACCTCTGTCAGGAGGTAGGTTTTATCATTAATCCTCTGAAATCATGGTTGGTCATTGCAATGATGAGAGTTCTTAAGTCTTTCAAAATCGTTTGTGTTTCAAATATTGTTGTAATCCTATAAATTATCCTCCTGGTTCTGCTTACTTTACTGTGCATCAGTTCATACAAGTCTTCCCAGGTTTTTCTGAAACCATCTCTTTAATTATTTCTTACACTTCAGTAATAATCATTAGATTAATGTATTTATTCAAGTCATTCTTCAATTGATGAGTATCCTCAGAGTTTCCACTTCTTTGCCTCCACAAAAAGAATCACTATAAATCTTTTTGTATATATGGGACCTTTTAGGAATTGAGTTTAGTATTGGAGTTAGGCAGGTAGGATTCCACTGATCTGCTCACCACCTAAAGAGTATGGAAATTAAAGGTATTTGTATGGTATCCAGACTCAGTTTTAATCCAAAGGCTCAAGTTCTGGGAACAGTCTTAGACTCCTTTGGCTGTGCTCCATATCTGATTAATGACTTCACTGTCTGGGCTAGTTTCTGGGTCTTGCTCTCAGTGGATCATCTGCTCTGACACATGAAACTCAGACAAATGAATAAGCCAGATCCCAGTAACAACAATGACAGCAGTAATAACCATAATTTACATTTATAGAATGCTTTAAGATTTACAAAGTGCTTTCCTCACACTGGGCAGGTGAACCTCTTCAGTTCAAGTTTTGCTAATCTGAAATTGATTTCTTTATCTTCCCTGAGAGATGAAGAACTGAAATTCATACTCTCTGCTTGTTCAGGGTTTTATTCCCAGGGCTAAGTGAAGACTTAAACTTGATAGAGAAGATTAAGTTGATTTAAAAGTTACAGCCTAACGTAAAACAAAGTATGCTATTTTTTCACCATGCTATGCTCTGTTTGAGAGCAACTAGCTAGTGGTGAGTAGAGAATTGAACCTGAAAGACCTGAGTTCAAATTCTGATTCAGACATTTAGATGCTGTGTGGTCCTGAACAAGTCATTTAACCTCTCTCTCAGTTCACTCATCTATAAAATGGATAATTATATAATATATCATAATAACATGATCATATGTTGTATATAATAATTATAGCACCTTCCTCTCCAGTTGTGAAGGTAAAGTGTTTTGTAAACCTTAAAGTGTTATATAAATTCTAGGTATTATTTTGTGGTTCCACTATAAGGCTTTTTGCAATTTCTGAGAACTGTCACCCCACTTTATTCTGCAGCCTGACACAAAGACAAGCAGCATGATCCAAAAGGAGGGTTTTCCCAATGTCTGCTTTGGGTAATATAATACTCTCATCCCAGTGATGCCATCCAGTGCTCTTCTGTCCTAAAGGGTGTCACTTTGAATGTCACTGTTGGCTCTATCAGATGGTCAGCCCCTAGGAAAAGAAGGTATTTTGAATTTAACACCAGACGACTGTTCTGGATAAGTTCCGAGTGACTGATGGAAAGTGGGAATGGAATCTAAACTTGCTTCCTCAGCTCCAAGCATTCTGTGATTGAAGCACTGTTAATTTGCTGAGCCTATTTAATATTTCACTCACATATACACACATGAAAGCAAAGAGCCAGACATTTTTGGCAGAAACTAGCCCTCAACATTCTTTCTCCTTTCTTCTCTTCTCTTCCTCCCCAACTTTGAGCTTCTTGCTTTTCTAAAATCACATTCTTTTGTTAATTCAAACATGTAGAGGAACATAAAGAGAAACTTTTTCCACAGTTGTCCTGAAGCCTTAATTCAGTTTCATCTTGTAGATTTTCTTCTGCTCATATACGCTCATATATCTGGGGGTAATGTTTCTCATGATACCCCAAAAAGGATTATGGACAAGCATTAGTTAGTGAATTGCCGTGGCTATCATCCAAGTCTATAAATTGATTCTGTATCATATTCAGCAGGACATGGCATGCTGCCCTTTGCAATCTTTAGTAGCTCCATTTGCATTTAGCATTGATTTAAGCACACAGCTGTCCTAGGGTCGGCCATAGAGAAGACACTTCTTTTGTCTGCCTAGCACTATCGGTACTTTCATGGTGTTATAAGATGAGTCTCCAACACAGGCATGTCCAGGCTACGACACAGGCCTCTGATGCTCTCCCAATCTTCCACTTAAAGTGGGAGTGATGAAGTTCCAACAGAGATAAAACCCTATCAAATTTATCTTCCCATCTCCTTTCTGCTCATAATTGCAAATTGGGATCAGAAGTAGATCTCAGGGAGCCAAAAATCCACTTTGTGGAAATGGAATTCTGAGAGTATTTTATTTCAGGAACCAAAAAGTACCAATTCTGTCATTTTCATTACTCCATATAGGAGACCAAGGTTAGCCAAAGCTGGCGAGGTGGGCAGACAAGATAAACTAACCTAGTTGGCCAGAATATTAGAAGCTCAGGAAGGATCCTCTTTTCTCCTCAAAACTAACCTCCTTGTTGATGGTATCTAAGGTTCTACCCTTAAAACATAATTTCTTTGACTTACTTCAAACAGGCTTATATGAAATATTTTCTTAGAATATTTCCATACTTAAAGTATTTCTAAAGATTTAATATCTGAAATTATGTAGAAGTCTTCAGTAGATTCAAGTTAGCTCTTCTTAAACAGTAGAAAAATTGCTTTGATATTTGTAAATTAGAGGGATCTATAGAACTTGAAAAGACATTGCTATTGTCTTCTAGTCTATTCTTTAGGAAGGCTGAACCATAAAGCCATTTCAGAGCTGAGAAAGAACCCTCATTTTTAAAGCCACCATTGAAGAATCCCATGGAATTATTTGATTTAGAGCTGAAAGGATCTTAGAAGTTATCTAGGACAACCCCTTTGTTTTAAAGATGTGGAGAGTGAGGCTTAGAAAGATCAAGTGACTTATCAAAGATTTGATTGGTCATGAGAGACAAATCTAGGATTCAAAACCAGGTCCTCTGACTCTAAATCCAGGGATCCTTCTACCATGACCTCCTTCAGGAACCCATTCCAGTCAACCTAGTTGACATTTCCATCAATCAGTCCGAGCTTTTAACTGGTTCATTATCCCATTACTAAGGACATAATGTACAGCCCTTTGCAATCCTTATTAGTTCTCATTGCATTTAGCATTGATTTAATCTATCTTTTATTAAGCTCCTGCTATGTGTCAGGTGCCAGGCACAAAGACAAAAATGAAGCAGTTCCTTCTTGCAAAGAGCGTATAATCTATTGAAAGAGATGTGTGTGTTTACCCCAAAGAGATCATAGATAAACAGACTTGTACGAAAATATTTATAGCTGTGCTTTTTGTAGTGGCAAAAAACTGGAAAATGAGGGGATGTCCTTCAATTGGGGAATGGCTGAACAAATTGTGGTATATGCGGGTGATGGCATACTATTGTGCTAAAAGGAATAATAAACTGGAGGAATTCCATGCAAATTGGAGAGACCTCCAGGAAGTGATGCAGAGCGAAAGGAGCAGAGCCAGAAGAACATTGTACACAGAGACT